>NC_091190.1:22441455-22533955 GCF_040958095.1 Procambarus clarkii | reverse complement strand
TGTGACTAGCTGGAGGGTGTTGAGCCGGAGGGACTTAGAGAGCGGGGGAAGGTATACATAGCGCAAGCTCTTGACTATAGGCACACCGACATGCCAACGAATACGTGTATTTCTGGCACCAAACTTGCACAAAACGGTTAGAGCGAAGGTAATATGGAAGGGGAGTGTGTGAGGGGAGAGGAGGGGTAGGGAAGGATAGGGAATGGGAGGTGAAAGTAGGGGTACGGGGGGGGGGAGGGAAAGGGGGGAGTGGGAGATTTGTGTAAAGGGGCGAGTTGATACACAAAACCTGTTCTTATGTATGTGGTCTTGTCGGGGTTGAGTTTCAGCAACTGAGTCCCGCCTCAATCGAATTCTTAGTTATTAAAAAAAATAGCAGAATTAAATTTGTTTTACTTCAACATGGGAGAGTTTAATTATTTTTATATAAACGCATTTTTTATCTGTTGATTAAACAGATAAAACCATACTTTTTTTTTAAATAATCCAGAGAAAATTACCTGAGTACAGGTAATATTCTCCAAGTCAGTCCGTTTGGTCTCAGGAGATTGCTTTCTGAGCAAACTGATGATCTTTCTACTCAACATTTACTACCATAAGACAGTCAACTTTGTTTAGGTCTACGGCTGTCGTCACACACAGTTTCTGCGGTTGTTTCTTTCCTTTTAATGTCGCTAACAACCTAACCTAACCTTTCCTGGGGTTTGATGCCTGTTTTATGGGGCTCTTGGCTCTGTTGGAGATATGGTTTGTGGTGTGTGTGTATACTCATCTAATTGTGCTTGCGGGGGTTGAGCTCTGGCTCTTTGGTCCCGCCTCTCAACCGTCAATCAACAGGTGAGATACATATATGTCACCTGTTGAGATAGGTGGAGGTGGAGATCTCACACATCACACACCCTTGTGTGCGTGTGCGTGTGCGTGTGTGCGTGCGTGTGTGTGTGCGTGTGTGTGTGTGTGTGTGTGAGACGGTGTGGGTGTACTCACCTATTTGTGCCTGCAGGATGGAGCATTGACTCTTGGATCCCGCCTTCCGAGCTATCGGTTGTTTACAGCAATGACTCCGGTCCCATTTCCAGGACCGGTGTGTGTGCGTGGGTGGATGTGTATGCTTGCGTGTGCGTGCGTGCGTGTGCCGCAATTCTCGCCCACCTGCACCATCACTCGCATTCACGGAAGACGAGGCCGCGCGAGCCCCTCCATCGTCGCCACTTCCCTACGCGATTATAAACCCGGCGATAGGAGCCAGTCTCCCGCTCCGCGCCCCGAGGCTGTCGGCCTTGTGGCACCCCACAGGCAGGTTCAGGCGGACCTCCCATCCCACCTTTCCAATTTACATGAGATGCAGTTCAACCCTTGATAGTGGCATGGCGAGAGGTTCCAGGGTTATGGGGTGGATATCGCGGTTTTTAAAAGGAATGGGACAAGATAGAGGACGGGGGGAGGAGGCAAGGGGGGACACACTCAATCATTTTGCTCTCTTTCACCACAGCCACAGCACCAGAAACTCCCGATAACTCAGCATAACTACGCAAGAGAAAAAAACTCCTTTGGGATCGTAAGATCTTCCAAAGGGGAGGGGTGAGGGGGGGGTTTTAAGACCCTTCCTTCACAAGGGTGCTAAGCTCTCTCAAGGGGGGTACGACTTTCCATGGGTACTAAGACTCCCTTGGCTGCTAAGATCTCTGAATGCCAAGACCCGTTCTGGGAATCAAGACCTCCCGCCCCTCCCTTTTTTTCATTTACGAGGCGCAAGAATTAACCCAAAACAAGACCCGCCCGCTATAAAAAAATCCCTACGGAAGCCCTAGCCAGCTTTCCCCTTGACCGCACATACACGCCAAGCAGCAACACAAACTCATACCTCTCAAATGGAAGCCAATATTGGATTACCATCCTTACGCACCATAGCAGTTGGAGGCGGATTTCCCAGGGTAATGAGAGGCGGAGTGAAACCTATAGAAATCCAATGCCAGGGACGTAAATCATGGATCATAACAGCCCAAATGGAGCGTGGGTAACTTGGCTGTTAGGGAAATGGGAAGCCATGATCACTTGCCCAATCCGGGGAAGAGCTAGTGAAAAGTGGGGAATTCTCGGTGAATGCCCAACCATATATCAATAGGGGTAGGACCTGCTTGCATCTTGTTACTGTAGAGCATACTTTCTCGTCTCATTGGTTAGGGACAGTGCCCCCCCCCCCCCCCTTTGCTGGGCACTGTCACGAAGACAGTGCCAAAGAGCCAAAGCTCAACCCCCGCAAGCACAATTAGGTGAGTACGAAGAGTGCCCCCACTATTCACATTCCTTGGTGCTAATTGCCAGTAACAGCTCTCTTAGCTAACTGCAATCTGACTGATTAGACTGACAAGTGTAACTGATTACCACAATCATCCTATAACCACTATCAACAGTGCCGGGGGGGGGGTCACTATCAGCACCACACCTCACCACTATGCCAAGGATCCGATAGTGACCCATAAAGGTCCTTGGTGCAAACTGACAGTCAAAACACATGGAGGATTTAATGCCTGTCTCTGTGACACTTTGCATTACACTGTTATTTATCTCCTGTCATTAAATTAACTGGAAGCTGGAAGCTTCATACTGTATTATACATCACACTGAGAGCCTTAACATATTTAATGCAATGCATCACAGAGAATGGAAGCTTCAATACGTGTATTTCAGTAGTAGATAGAGTCTTACAGCTTCAGTGCATCTGTCTTACAGAGTCTTCCAGTGTGAAAGCTTCAATATGTGTCTAACTGCCACTCACTTCCTTTAATGTGTTTCGCACTGTCACTCAAAAGTCTCGAAGATTTAATATTTTTCTCTAACTGCCTACAGCCGAAGTTTGTGTCCAATATACCAACAACTTTTGACAACTTTATGGGAACTGAGGACGTTAAGGCAAATCTAAAAACTTAAAAGGTGTGTGTGTGTGTGTGTGTGTGTGTGTGTGTGTGTGTGTGTGTGTGTGTGTGTGTGTGTGTGTGTGTGTGTGTGTGTGTGTGTGTGTATTCACCTAGTTGTGCTTGCGGAGGTTGAGCTCTGCTCTTTCGGCCGGCCTCTCAACTGTCAATCAATCAACTGTTATTAACTACTAACTAATTTTTTTCACACACACACACACACACACACACACACACACACACACACACACACACACACACACACACACACACACACACACACACACACAGGAAGCAGCCCGTAACAGCTGTCTAACTCCCAGGTACCAATTTACTACTAGCTAACAGGGTGAAAGAAACTCTGCCCATTTATCTCGAACCCGGTCCACAGGATTACGAGTCCGCGCGCGCTGTCCACTCAGCTACCAGGCCCCCCCTGTGTATGTATTAAACTAGACTTTAAAAGAGAAGAATTAGGACTCGCCCTAAATTCATCAAAATACGAATTCATCTCATCTAACCCACAATCATAGATGCTATAAGAACCGTATTACCAGGAGCCCAAGTGAGCCCTGGATCACACATGTTGTCTAGGGATATGTAGGCGCTCTGAGCCCATGTGTTGTGTTATCTTGAGGTTATCTTGAGAAGATTTCGGGGCTTTAGTGTCCCCGCGGCCCGGTCCTCGACCAGGGCCTCCACCCCCAGGGAGCAGCCCGTGACAGCTGACTAACACCCAGGTACCTATTTTACTGCTAGGTAACAGGGGCATAGGATGAAAGAAACTCTGCCCATTGTTTCTCGCCGGCGCCCGGGATCGAACCCGGGACCACAGGATCACAAGTCCAGCGTGCTGTCCGCTCGGCCGACCGGCTCCCCGTGTGTTCTTACTTCTTATGTTGTGTCAAGTTCTTAAGTTGGTGTACAATTTTTTTGTTGCGTCTTTCATTACCTTTTATTTTGTGGCAGTAAAAGTGAGGTTATCTCAATTAAATAAGTAAAATGGGATGGAAGTAAGGAAGATTAAATCAAGTAAGATATATGTGGCCTTACGAATTAGTAGTATAGGGACCATCCCTGGAGAAAGGAATATTCTTAGTCTGTCTCATATCCTCTAGTCAGAATAAGGACTCCACAAGTAACATCCACTGAAAGATGGTGTTCCAATAGGGGTGAGTGAGGGGGGGGTTAAAATTCGGAGGGAGGGGGGGGGGGACTGATGAGAGGGGTGGAGATGGGGCAGGATAGAGGAGAGGGGAGTAGAGATGTAAGCAATAGTTTAAGAATAGTAATAGTGAAACAGGTAGGAATAGTATAGAATGGAAAAGAGGTGACAGGATGTGATGGGAAAAATGGAAAGAAAATTATGGGATAGAATTAAGAGTTTTTTTCTCGAGGAGGGAGATAAAATGAGGAATAGGGAGGATGGGAAGTGTGAAACAAAAGAGGGAGAGGGGTGTGTGGAAGGAGGGGAGAGAGGCGAGGGAGAGGGGGGGGGGCCATCAGGAAAGGGAGAGGAAGGGAGAGGGGGATACAGAATAACCCCTCGCCGCCACCACCAACCAACTTCCTGGTTTACGGGCTCACCATAGCCCGTGCTACATGGACACTTCGTTCTGAGTAGCTAAATCTAAAGCAACCATACCACCACCACCAACTACCATGGCAGCAGCTGCCTCGCCGCCCCCACCACGCCACCTGACGCGGCCAATACTGGACAGGTAATGAAGCACTGAGCCACCACGCCTGGACGGCTTCCACAGCGGTCAAGTGTGGCCGAGAGGCAGGAGAGGGCCTGCTTGGCCGAGTGGCCGAGAGGACCACCGCTCCTCAGGGATAGGGACAATCATGCAAGACCGGGACTGTAGGATAGCGTTGGGTTAAGTGATGGCGAAGACTGGACAGCAGTCTACTGTCTTCGCTGGAAGACAGGAGAGCTCGGGAAGACATGATCACTACCTACAAAATTCTCAGAGGAATTGACAGGGGGTAAATAAAGATAAACTGTTTAGCATGGGTAGAACGCAAACAAGAGGACACAGGTGGAAACTGAGTACCCAAATGAGCCATAGGGACGTTAGAAAGAACTTTTTTCAGTGTCAGAGTAGTTAACAGATGGAATGCATTAGGCAGTGATGTGGTGGAGGCTGACTTCATACACAGTTTTAAATGTAGATATGATAGAGACCAGTAGGCTCAGGAATCTGTACACCAGTTGACTGACAGTTGAGAGGCGGGACCAAAGAGCCAAAGCTCAACCCCCGCAAGCACAAATAGGTGAGTACAAATAGGAGAGTACACACACACACACACACACACACACACACACACACACACACACACACACACACACACACACAGGGGCCTCGTAGCCTGGTGGATAGCGCGCAGGACTCGTAATTCTGTGGCGCGGGTTCGATTCCCGCACGAGGCAGAAACAAATGGGCAAAGTTTCTTTCACCCTAAGTGCCCCTGTTACCTAGCAGTAAATAGGTACCTGGGAGTTAGTCAGCTGTCACGGGCTGCTTCCTGGGGTGTGTGTATGTGGTGTGGGCAAAAAAAAAAAAAAAAAAAAAGTAGTTAGTAAAGAGTTGATTGACAGTTGAGAGGCGGGCCGAAAGAGCAAAGCTCAACCCCCGCAAAAAACACAACTAGTAAACACACACACACACACACACACACACACACACACACACACACACACACACACACACACACACCTGGATGGTGTTTCAAAATTGAGACTGAACAGAGAGGTTCCTTCCATCGCTGCCTCGACAAACTTCCTTCCCAAATCACTCGCAGTTGACCATAAAAGCCAAGTATATAAAACTGAGTCGATTGTGACCGATAATTAGCAACTTATGCAATAAAACTCTCACCCCCAACAAAATTCACTTTCACTCATAACGTACTTTTTTTGGTGTGTGGGTAAGAATGAGAGAGAGAGAGAGAGAGAGAGAGAGAGAGAGAGAGAGAGAGAGAGAGAGAGAGAGAGAGAGAGAGAGAGAGACAGACAGACAGACAGACAGACAGAGAGAGAGAGACAGACAGAGAGAGAGAGAGAGACAGAGAGAGAGAGACAGAGACAGAAATAGGAGTGGTTCTTATACCTTCTAGACGGCATTTAAGCTAAGTTTCGGTAGCTGGAAGCGGAGAATGCATTAGCTGTGAGGACTAGAGAGCCATTTTGGAGGAGTGTGTGGAGAGAGGACGATCTTGTGAGGTAATTATGAACCTGCTGCTCCTCGCCCGTGATCACGGTGGAGCGCCGTGATCAAAGTCAGGATATCAAATGATCCAGATGATGAGCTGGGACCGAGTGCCGCTACTCCTGGCATTGGGGTGTGGGGATAGGGGGGGAGTGGGGTTGAGTGTAGCTACTCCTGGCGATGTGGGAGGGAGGGGGAGGTGGGAGGGGTTGGGGGGTTGAGTGGCACTAATCCTATAACTGGGGGGGCGGGGTGAGTGCCGCTACTCCTAGCACTGAGAGGGGCGAGACTGAGTGTCGAAAAAGGTCCAGTTTTTCAACCTTTTCCAAAAGAGGGTTCAGGACTTTTTTCAGTCCTGAAAGAAAAAGATGAAAATATTATCTTCTACTTTCGCTACCTAGAAGGAAAGAGACTGACAGGAAGCATTCTCTCCCTCCCTTAAGGTGAAGAGGGAGGAATGTGCTGCACAAAGTGGTGCCGAGTATTTGGGTGGGAGTGGTGATGGATAGGGGGTAAAGGGGAAGCAGAGGAGGAAGGTAAAGGGGAAGAGAAGAAGACAGGAAGATCGATAAAGGGACTCTTAGATGGGAAGATTGGCATAGTTACAGCCCCTCTCCAGTGCCAGGTAAGTCCACTACGGGCTCACCATAACCCGTGCTACTTGGAACTTCTTGTTCCAAAAGCATGGATGTAGTAGGAGCGTCAGCCAGGACAGAGGGGTGTCTAGGGAGGACCCAAGAGTGGGGGGGGGGAGGCAAGGCCTTCAGTCCAAACGATCAGCAAAACCGACGCTAAACTCATCTCCGTTGGCGGAGATGAGAATTTAGGTAATGCGGAGCCAGCGGGAAGTCCGGTGTTGCGTACACAGTCCCGCCTCACTGCCACGCCTCCAGGTCCACAAGTCCATTCAACACACAGGAGGTGGTTGTGGGACTGCAACTGTCGGATTTGCAACACAGTTTCAACAATTCCCTTATACAATATCCTACCTGAAAGCAAGTTCCAATTTAACGTAGGTCCCGTTGGTGAGAGTTTAACTCTCACCAACGGGAGAGTTAAACTCTCACATGCCGCCTGGTATGAAGCACCTGATAAACACTCCAAAGGGTCCCTGATCAACTGTAATTCTTAGGTCAGACTGTGTGGAGCGGCGACCAGCAGCCTCTGGTTTGTTGGAGTGTGTGAGAGGTTTGGAGTTGAAGTGAAGTGATATGTTAGTCGACTTGAGAATGGTCCAGGACGGACCGAAACGTCGTCGTCCCTTCACCTTCTAGTGTGTGGTCTGGTCAACTTACTTTAGCCACGTTTTTGTGACTCATCGCTTTCAATTATTCATTTTCGTTGTGTTCTCGACACAGGATGACAACCCTCACATGTATATAATAGTGGTTTCCTAAAGTGGCCACCAGGGTGCTCTGCCCCTCCTTGTTAATACGAAACGGTTCGATGCCCACACCACTGGCTGCTGTGTGACGTTGGACAGATCGACGCCCACACCATTGGCTGCTGTGTGACGTTGGACAGATCGACGCCCACACCATTGGCTGCTGTGTTACGCTGGACAGATCGACGCCCACACCATTGGCTGCTGTGTGACGCTGGACAAATCGACGCCCACACCACTGGCTGCTGTGTGACGTTGGACAGATCGACGCCCACACCACTGGCTGCTGTGTGACGCTGGACAGATCGACGCCCACACCACTGGCTGCTGTGTGACGCTGGACAGATCGACGCCCACACCACTGGCTGCTGTGTGACGTTGGACAGATCGACGCCCACACCACCGGCTGCTGTGTGACGTTGGACAGATCGACGCCCACACCACCGGCTGCTGTGTGACGTTGGACAGATCGACGCCCACACCACCCGCTGCTGTGTGACCCTGGACAAATCGACGCCCACACCACTGGCTGCTGTGTGACCCTGGACAAATCGACGCCCACACCACTGGCTGCTGTGTGACGCTGGACAGATCGACGCCCACACCACTGGCTGCTGTGTGACGCTGGACAGATCGACACCCACACCACTGGCTGCTGTGTGACGCTGGACAAATCGACGCTCACACCACTGGCTGCTGTGTGACCCTGGCAAATCGACGCCCACACCACTGGCTGCTGTGTGACGCTGGACAGATCGACGCCCACACCACTGGCTGCTGTGTGACCCTGGACATGATCGACGCCCACACCGCTAAATCATTACACAAAGGCCACCTCTTTAGTGGACCCAAGAAACCAGTTGAGTTCATGTCTCTCAGCCACGCTAAGCCCTTCTTCCTCCTTAAACCCCCCATACCTTTGACTCTCCTTAGATAGTCACCCCTTGGACTTACCCAGCACTCACTCTGTCTGGGGGACTCTGGGGAGTTGTACCTCTCCCCCACCATTACCCACCACCCTGCCCCCACACCCCAACTCAAAGAACCACCCTCTCATAGCTGCAGGTATTAATCATTTGTACAATCAGGTGCTCAATGAACATTGATCACGCGATAGAACCCACCGTCGACCTGTAGCTGCTGGGGTCGTCATGACAACGCTAACAGAACGTAAACAAGACTGGCCATCAACCCAATCGTCCGTGGAAGCCAAGATTGGGTTTTTAAGGCTTTTAGGACATTATGGCCGCCAAGTTCCTTATACCGCCTTAACAACGAGTATATTTCAATCCAAGGGGGGGGGGGGGGAAATACAGGATTAAGGTGTATACTTGTTGAAAGTATACACAGTATAGTGTATACCAGCTCTATCGCAGAGTATAGTGTAAACTTGTATACACAAGCGCATTCAAGCACGGACAGAATTACACACCCACACGCAAGCCCAGAGCCATGCACACGTATTTAAATGCATTCGCACATACATATATATACATTCATACACGCACATACACATAATACAGGCCGCAAGTACCCAAATATTACAAACTTGCCTCTGTCCTATTAATTTGCATCGCTAAGTTGCAACTTTTGTTAGTGTCTTGCAATAAACACGTTCACTATTTTCGTTGCTAACTAACGACAAGGTTAACGACTAGATATTGCAAGGAAAAATACCGCGTTAAGCATAAAGAAGGGAAGGGAGCTATCAGGGGAAACCGCCTAGCCAGTACAACTACATAGCACTTAGAAGGATTTGGGATGGGACGGTAGGGAAAGGAATGGTGACCCAACCACTTGGACGGTCGGGGGATTGAACGTCGGACCTGCAGAAAGCGAAGGAAGGAAGGAATTATCAAGGGAAAGTGCCAAGCCATTACGACTATGTAGCACTTGAAAGGGGTCAGGATAAGGATTTGGGATGGGACGGGGTGGGGGGGAAGGAATGGTGCCCCAACCACTTGGACAGGTCGGGGGATTGAACGACGACCTGCATGAAGCGAGACTGTCGCTCTACCTTCCTTGTGACCTTGTGATCGGGCCGCCCTAATGGTCGAAAACTAGTAAAAAAATCTCTATGTTGTGCAGACAGGAAGGCCCAACAGTTTGGTTGAACACCCAACCACACCTCCCCACACCTCCCCAAACACAACTGAAAAATTAACGTCGTCCTTTCCATACAATTTTCACATGTGTGGGAGTCTTTTGTCTATCGTATTTTGCTCCAAAATACATTCTATCATAACTGCTTTACAAGTTAACCGTAATTACCAATCTGATTAAATCAATACAGTCATTAAGGTCTAATGACCATGGCTCTGTCCCCCTTTCCCATTACACACTGGGAGGGGGGAAGGGAAGGAAATCTTGTGACTGCATTTAGACAGAGGAAAAGACACGTCTCTTTGACAGGACTTTTGACAGGACCTTTGACAGAGGTAATCTACAAGGGGCGCTGACGGACTCGACACCCGCGAAGGTACACATTAAATCATTCACAATTGAGGGCATTCGCACGCGTGTCGTATATAACGGGGGTAAATGAGCGTGCTTCAGGGCCAGGCGTGGGGGGCCAGGGTGGGCGTCAAGGGCCAAGGGGCCAGGTACGGGGGGCCAGGTCCGGGGGGCCAGGTCCGGGGGGCCAGGTACGGGGGGGCCAGGTACGGGTGGGCCAGGTACGGGGGGGGCCAGGTACGGGGGGCCAGGTACGGGGGGCCAGGTACGGGGGGCCAGGTACGGGGGGCCAGGTACGGGGGGCCAGGTCCGGGGGGCCAGGTCCGGGGGGCCAGGTACGGGGGGGCCAGGTACGGGGGGGCCAGGTACGGGGGGCCAGGTCCGGGGGGCCAGGTACGGGGGGGCCAGGTACGGGGGGGCCAGGTACGGGGGGCCAGGGTGGGCGTCAAGGGCCAAGGGGCCAGGCACGGGGGCCAGGGTGGGCGTCAAGGGCCAAGGGGCCAGGCACGGGGGCCAGGGTGGGCGTCAAGGGCCAAGGGGCCAGGCACGGGGGCCAGGGTGGGCGTCAAGGGCCAAGGGGCCAGGCACGGGGGCCAGGGTGGGCGTCAAGGGCCAAGGGGCCAGGCACGGAGGCCAGGGTGGGTGTCAAGGGCCAAGGGGCCAGGCACGGGGGCCAGGGTGGGTGTCAAGGGTCAAGGGGCCAGCGCGGTAGGCCAGTGTGATGGCCAGGCGTAGGGGCCAGGAATGGGGGCCAGGAACGGGGGGCCAGGTACGGGGGGCCAGGTACGGGGGGCCAGGTACGGGGGGCCAGGTACGGGGGGCCAGGTCCGGGGGGCCAGGTCCGGGGGGGCCAGGTCCGGGGGGGCCAGGTCCGGGGGGCCAGGTCCGGGGGGCCAGGTCCGGGGGGCCAGGTCCGTGAGGGCCAGGTACGGGGGGCCAGATCCGGGGGGGGGGGGGGGTGCCAGGTCCGGAGGGGCCAGGAACGGGGGGCCAGGTACGGGGGGCCAGGAATGGGGGCCAGGTACACAAGCAAGGGCTATAATTCTGTCCATAACCTCACCAACCTTGCGACTGGGAAACCCGGCTCTATTTACCCTTGTTTTAAAGACATATTCCCATGAGCAGCAGCTGGTTTGGGTGAGGTTGGGGGGGGGGGGTGTTAAATGGCTTGGGGGGTGGTGTCGGATGGTGGTGGGGGGCATGGGGGGTGGTGAAAGGAATGGTGGTGGGTTAAGGGTGGTAGTTGAAGTGATGTCGCAGTTCCGCAAGAGTTGATGGAAGCATGTAGCGAAGGTCACACAGGAACATATTTATAAATAACCTGTTCATTGCACAGAATAAAAGGCTTGGAATCTTTTTTCATTTCCTTGGATACCAACTGACATAAATGTAACCCATCATTATGACACAGACATTGCAGCCTAATTAGCGTGTACCAAGGATGACGTGGAATTAGACCTAGTTATCCCCATCTCTGTTGTTAAGACTATATTCTACACCCAAACAATTAAGTTGAATTGGTGATAAATTACCGACTCCCAGAGGTCTGAAAGTACCAGCATAAAAAGTTTCGATTTGTTTAGATCCGAAACCTGTGTATATGGGCAGCACAAAACGTGGTGGACCAGACTGTGCGACACAGTGGTTGCCAGGATCAGGTTGGGTTACCGTTACCTGTGGCAGGTGGCTACAGGTGACGGATCTCCCAATCCTGAGCACTCCAGTTGCAAACTCTGTGAGCAGGAACTGTGGCATGATCTCTCACACTACATCACTGACTGTCCAGTCATTAGACCCATCATCAGACCTGCTGGTATGAGGCACCTGGAGCTTGGCAATCACTTCATTAACTCACGTGTCCTTGATGATATCCTCATAATTCATCCAAAGTGTGTTTGAGGACTGGAGAGTATCGTCAACATGCTACCAGTAACAGTCTAGTGGGTCTTCATCATTAACCACACTAAGAACAGGCAGGGATCTACATGAGACTTGGGTCTTAATTACGGGACTACTTCTCACATAATAATTCATTTCTTGAATACTTTCTTCTCTTATTATGTCTCCATTCGCTTAGTTCTTCACTTTATACAGTATATATTTTATGTGGGATAATTCAACTGCTTTCTGAGAATGTAAAAGTATGTGGTCGCCCCACCGACCACATACTCTCTGATCTGTGGCATGTGGCCACACATGTTGGCCATCATACTTACAGGAACTCCACATAACACACAATAAAATCACAATAATGTGATATCTATGGGAAAACAAACCTATGGTCTAACACACAATCGACTTGAGAATGGTCCAGGACGGACCGAAACGTCGTCATCCCTTCACCTTCTAGTGTGTGATCTGGTCAACTTACTTCAGCCACGTTATTGTGACTCATCGCCTGCCTATGGTCTAACACAGCTGGATCAAGCCATATACAGACCTTTTCCCAATCCTAGGATCACAATGGTCATACTCACCTAGTTATACCCACCTAGTTAAACCCACCTATTTAGACCCATCTAGTTATACTCACCTAGTTTCGATTCCAGAGGACTATTTGATATTTTCTTTAGCGTAGTGTCACGGGTTTACTGAGAGAATACGTTTGGTTAATGTATTTTGTGTGAGGCCACTCGATTTGTTAACTAAATATGAAGACTGGATGGTGCCATCAAGGGGTAATCTGGGAGCCACGAGTGAATGAGTGAGTGAGTGAGTGAGTGAGTGAGTGAGTGAGTGAGTGAAACTCACTCCAGCAGAAGCCAAGGAGGGGAAAGTGGAGTTAATAAGTGCTAAATGGGGGGGGGAAGAGATTGAAGGGGTGGGGGAATGGTGGACAAGTGATGGGGGGGGGGGGGTTCGGAGGAAGGGGAGAGAGGGGGGGGATAGAGGGGGATGGGGAAGGGGTGGGGGTGGGGGGGGTGTAGGTGGCAGCGGCTCGTGGCCTGACGGGGTAATAATACATTCATTACCGTGAATAATTACCTCATCTCCTGGCAGACTCCGTCATCCCTCACAGGGAGGGGGGGAGGGGGGGACGCTATAACGACCATACCACGTCGTCCGGGGACACCCGCTGACGGAGACACCCCCCCCCCATTCCTGAAAAGGGACGCCATCGCTTCCCCCCCCCAGTCCCCAGCCCCCCCTTCTTCCGTAGGGGGTCCCTGTCCCCCTACCTGATAGACCCCCCCCTGATAAGTATGCTAACTAGCTACCGTCCACCCAACTGCTGACGGTGAGCCTTATACCGTCCAAATCTAACTGTTAAGGGGGAACCACTCTACTGTCTATACGCGCCACTGGTGAGAAAGATCCTTACCGTCCACCCACACCGCTGACGGAGATCCCTATGCTGTCTACCCCACTGCTGACAGGTGGGTAACCCCCCCCCCCGTACCAACACTCATATTACTGACAAACAATACAGTCAATGGACCCTCCTGACATGGGCCCTCCTGACCTGGGCCCTCCTGACCTGGGCCCTCCTGACCTGGGCCCTCCTGACCTGGGCCCTCCTGACCTGGGCCCTCCTGACCTGGGCCCTCCTGACCTGGGCCCTCCTGACCTGGGCCAACCTGACCTGGGCCCTCCTGACCTGGGCCCTCCTGACCTGGGCCAACCTGACCTGGGCCCTCCTGACCTGGGCCAACCTGACCTGGGCCCTCCTGACCTGGACCAAGAGTCACCAACTATTTACTCAACCCCGTACGAAACCTGTGCATCATTCAACAAGCTTGAATAGCTTGATTTACATTTAATAAACAGTTAACGCGCTCGCCAACGTCACAACCCAACTTTATTATCGTTATCAACAACGCCGTAGTGCTTCGAAGCTCAAAAAACTTTTAATAAGTGTAAAACAACGCCGCTATGATTGAAACAAAGATGCACAGGTTTCGTAACGGCCCTGATGAGTCTTAGCCAAGGAAGCTGCCCAAATACGCTTCTCTCTCTCCTTGTTCGGTTCCAGGACGTCTTAGAGTTGGGAAGAATATTGTAAAAAGTTTAAGTAATACCGATTTGGTAGAGAGCGAGGATGTTGTTTAAGATTCGTTACTTGGAACAATAAGTTCCAAGTAGCACGGGCTATGGTGAGCCCGTAGTGAGAGCGAGGGGTGAGTAATGACAGGAGGAGGGAAGGAAGAGTAATGGGGGTTAGGTAAGAGGGGGAGGAAGAGTAATGAAGGGTTAAGTAGGAGAGTAAGAGTAATGATAAGCAGGTATAGATAAGAGGGTGTGGAGAATAATAAGGGGTACGTTATATAAGAGAAGGGGTACGGGTAATGGGGGATTATGTAAAGGGTGGTAGTAATAGATGTAAATAGGGTGGATAGGATAGAAAATATGGGTAGGCGTTCGGGGGAAGGGACGGGGAGAGGAAAGGGGGGATGGGGGGAGGTAAAGCTGCTTGAGAGAGGGGAAAATATGAAACACGAAGAGTGAGGTGAAACAGGTTTAAATGAAACATTAGTTCTCACCTTCGTCAGATTTCCTGCGTCAGTTGTCAGACTTCCTGCGTCAGTTGTCAGACTTCCTGCGTCAGTTGTCAGACTTCCTGCGTCAGTTGTCAGACTTCCTGCGTCAGTTGTCAGACTTCCTGCGTCAGTTGTCAGACTTCCTGCGTCAGTTGTCAGACTTCCTGCGTCAGTTGTCAGACTTTCCTGTGTTATATCGCGTGTTAACTCTACACATCGCCATATCTCTTCATCCTCCCCTCCCTTGCACTAAGTTTCCCCTCCCCTTGCACTAAGTTTCCCCTCCCCCTGCTCTATGCCTCTCCCATGCTCTATGCCTCCCCTCCCCCTGCTCTATGCCTCCCCTCCCCCTGCTCTATGCCTCCCCTCCCCTGCTTTATGCCTCCCCCTGCTCTATGCCTCCCCTCCCCTGCTCTATGCCTCACCCTGCTCTATGCCTCCCTCCCCATGCTCTTTGCCTCCCCTCCCCCTGCTCTATGCCTCCCCTCCCCCTGCTCTATGCCTCCCCTCCCATGCTCTATGCCTCCCTCCCCATGCTCTATGCCTCCCCTCCCCCTGCTCTATGCCTCCCCTCCCCCTGCTCTATGCCTCCCATCCCCCTGCTCTATGCCTCCCCTACGCCCCCGTCCTCCCATAAACACACACACATCAAATTCTACCAAACAACCAAACAGATTCGTATTGTTTACGGGCACTGAACTTCATCTGTTTTCCGTTCTAGTCTGAAGGAGAAAAAAAAGATGTTCTCTCGAAATAAAATAAAAAATTATATAATGCGTGTTTACCATCCGAACGTCGACACTGGACGGTGCGAGTCGCTCTCAGTACAACATGGCTACCGTGATGCTTCGAACGTTCGAATAAGGGAAGGGTTCGAAAGTTCGAATAAGAGGGGGGGGGGGGCGTCGTTGTACAATAACAACTCGGAGTGGTCATTCTAGGACCATCTTTATATTTCGAACGATCGAATAATATTGGAGTTAAGGTTACATATATATTTTATATATGAAGTAACTATGAATACCAAATGCCTAACTTTCTTCACCTCATCACCTACGACCATTAATACAGCTTCATCCAAACGTATTAAACCCCAGAAATACAACAGAAAGTTTTCGAAAAGAAAATTCCAAGTTTATATTCAATATTTGCTATATGTACAAATATTAATATTTTATAACTACCAATAATGACTAAAATAACTGCAGAATTGTCTAATAATGAAATTAAATTTCCCGTTTTCCCCCCAATCAATATTTTGATGATTCTCATTTGGCTTTGATAAGAGGAAAACTTTCTTGTATTCCTTTAATAGGTTCAGGTAAGTGTATTCCACTTATTCAGTCTCTATTGCCCAATCAGCTCTATTGTATCAGTTCAAGAAACTAAATTTGTCTTATTTGAATCCATTGTTAGAGGCTCTAACGCCACTTGGGTATCTACAACCCTTGTTTGGATCCACTTTTCTTATGGGTAATAATCCCTCCATCTATACACTTCAATCCTGTCGTCTGGGACCCTACGCATCCTATGGGAGAGTAAGCTGAATGAGTGAGTGAATTGAGTGAATTGGTGAGTGAAGTCAGGTCTTCCACACAAGAGCTCTGTGTTAATGTCAGCCTTCCTGTGTCAGTTGTCAGCCTTCCTGCGTCAGTTGTCAGCGTTCAGGCGTCAGTTGTCAGCGTTCAGGCGTCAGTTGTCAGGCTTCTTGCGTCAGTTATCAGCCTTCTTGCGTCAGTTATCAGGCGTCCTGCGTCAGTTGTCAGGCTTCCAGCGTCAGTTGTCAGCCTTCCAGCGTCAGGTGTCAGCCTTCCAGCGTCATTTGTCAGCCTTCCAGCGTCAGGTGTCAGCCTTCCAGCGTCAGTTGTCAGCCTTCCAGCGTCATTTGTCAGCCTTCCAGCGTCAGGTGTCAGCCTTCCAGCGTCAGGTGTCAGCCTTCCAGCGTCAGTTGTCAGCCTTCCAGCGTCATTTGTCAGCCTTCCAGCGTCAGGTGTCAGCCTTCCAGCGTCAGTTGTCAGCCTTCCAGCGTCATTTGTCAGCCTTCCAGCGTCAGGTGTCAGCCTTCCAGCGTCAGGTGTCAGCCTTCCAGCGTCATTTGTCAGCCTTCCAGCGTCAGGTGTCAGCCTTCCAGCGTCAGGTGTCAGCCTTCCAGCGTCAGGTGTCAGCCTTCCAGCGTCAGGTGTCAGCCTTCCAGCGTCATTTGTCAGCCTTCCAGCGTCAGGTGTCAGCCTCCCAGCGTCAGGTGTCAGCCTTCCAGCGTCAGTTGTCAGCCTTCCTGCGTCAGGTGTCAGCCTTCCAGCGTCAGGTGTCAGCCTTCCAGCGTCAGTTGTCAGCCTTCCAGCGTCATTTGTCAGCCTTCCAGCGTCAGGTGTCAGCCTTCCAGCGTCAGGTGTCAGCCTTCCAGCGTCAGGTGTCAGCCTTCCTGCGTCAGGTGTCAGCCTTCCAGCGTCAGTTGTCAGCCTTCCAGCGTCAGTTGTCAGCCTTCCAGCGTCAGGTGTCAGCCTCCCAGCGTCAGGTGTCAGCCTTCCAGCGTCAGGTGTCAGCCTTCCAGCGTCAGGTGTCAGCCTTCCAGCGTCAGGTGTCAGCCTTCCAGCGTCAGGTGTCGGCCTTCCAGCGTCATTTGTCAGCCTTCCAGCGTCAGGTGTCAGCCTTCCAGCGTCAGGTGTCAGCCTTCCTGCGTCAGGTGTCAGCCTTCCAGCGTCAGGTGTCAGCCTTCCAGCGTCAGGTGTCAGCCTTCCAGCGTCAGTTGTCAGCCAATATGACAACTGACAGTTGTACAATATATTCAGTATATTGTACAACAGTCAGTTCTTATACAACATTCTTTCTGCAGTTTCCTCTATTCTACTATTTATATGTTAAAGGAAGAGATGAAAGTGGAAGACGTAGAACAAACAGACAGGAAAGAGATAAAGAACGAACAGGTGGAAGAGGAATGGAAGAAGAAGAATGTAAAGAAAAGACGAGAGGAAAGGGATTGGAGAACAGGAAAAGAGAAAGAGGCAGACGGATGAAGGAAGATGGAAGGGGATTAATGGGCAATGGGACAAAAAAAATGGAAGGGTAGAAGAGGGGGGTTAGGAGCAGGTGATGGGGGGGTTGTGGGGGGGGGAGATGGGGGGTGGGTTCCCCACCTCAACGTTAAGATTAATGGTTTAACGATCGATGTGTTCGCCAGGAGAAGAATGAAGTCAAGATGTCAGACTACCAGAAAATAAGGTGTGTGGGGGGGGGGGGAGGAGGGGTAGTGATGGGGGATGGGGAAGGAGAGGAGATGGGGGAGGGAGTTGCTGTGGTGGTAAGGAAGGGGATGCTAGAGGATACGCGGTGATGGGGCGAGGGGAGGAGGGGGGGGGTGATGGGGTGATGGGAAGAGGTGAGTGATGGGGAAGACTGGTACCTGAGAGGTGGGTGGTGAGGGTGAGAACTGATAAAGAGAAAGAGGAGAGAGGTGTCATAAGGAAGATATCACACGATAACTGTCTCTCTTCCTCCCCCCCTTCTTCCTCCTCCTCCTTCCTCCCTCCTTCTCACACTCGTGACACATTAACACTTGCAATAAAAACAACGTTAAAGAACATGAGAACAAATATCATGCAATGATCTGTACAAAACTTTCCAACAAATATTCTAAATCAAAATCTAAAAAAGAATACAATAAAAACTTCAAGTCCTTGGAGGCAGAGAAGCCAAGACACATGGTGCCGCAATAAAATAATGAAGGAACAGCTAACACAACTGATTTCCAGAGATGGAAGCTGGCGACTGATGGCAGAGCTTCCACACGAGAGGGGAAATGGGATGGGAAGGGAAGCCAAGAGGGAAAGGGGTAAAGCTTGCAGAGGCGGCAGAATGCGGGAAACGAGGAATATACAGCAGACATCAAAATCCAAAATTACATATCATCAAAATCCCTCGTCTGCGTAGCACGACAGCAGAGTAACTTAGATTAACTTAAGAGTAACTTAGGTCTAGAGCCAAGCTCTAGGCTCACCAACAACCACGACTGATAAAACCGGTTCCTACACTCATACTAAACGGTTTAATTCAAAACACTCCACGGGCTCACCATAGCCCGTGCTACTTGGAACTTTTTGTTCCCAGTAGCGAATCTTTAACAACAACGGTTTAATTCATGTATAAAGAACTGTGTAGGTAGTTCCCTTAAATCATAACTCCGCCCCCCCCCTCCCCCCAAGCCCGTTTGTTTCTACCCCCCCCCCTCCCTTCCCACTGTCAGACTCCGAGAGTAGTCTCTACTGGGGAGAAGTTAGGGAGGGGAAAGGTATGGAAGGGAAGGGAAGGAGGGGGAAGGAAATAAATGGAGGAAGAGGGGAAGGAACGTCAAGTGAAAATGGGAATAGACGAAGGGACTGAAACAGGAGGGAAGCAGAAAGAAGCAAAAGAAACTGTGAAGGCCATAAGGAGAGAGAGAGAGAGAGAGAGAGAGAGAGAGAGAGAGAGAGAGAGAGAGAGAGAGAGAGAGAGAGAGAGAGAGAGAAAGAAATAAGCGGAAAGAGGGCCAACCACCTCCCCTGACAGGCAGGCACAGTGACAGACAGACAGATAGACGGGTCATCAAGATTTATCGTGGAGGGGGGCGGAGGAAAAGGGGCGGGGCAGGATGCAAAGCACAAAAAAAAGAGATAGGATGAAGAGTGATGAAGTTGAGAAAAAGAGAAAAAGGGTGAATTACGGGTAAATAGAGGAAATAGGGTGAAACATGGCTAAAGGAGAGAAAAAGAAATAGGGATCTAGAAAACAGCGAGAGGAAGAAGGAGGAGGAGGAGGAGAATAAAGAATAGAGGGAAATAAATTAACAGGTGGAGTGAAAAATATGGAGGAAGTGGAAAAGAGAAAGAGAGGAAACTTTAAATGGGAAGAACTGTGTAAGAATAAATGAGAGGGAGAGAGAGAGAGAGAGAGAGAGAGAGAGAGAGAGAGAGAGAGAGAGAGAGAGAGAGAGAGAGAGAGAGAGAGAGAGAGAGAGAGAGAGCAAGACCCTGGAAAACTCTGAACTGAACTCTGAACTGACCATGGAACTCTGGGCAGAACTGGGTAGTGAGGTGTTCAGTACCCGGTTCTGGTGTTCTATCGGTGTTCTGGGTAAAGAACACCCCCAAGATTGACTTAGAGTAACATGGAGGCAAGAACCGAAGGAGAACAGGAGAGACAAGGATAATATAATTATCAGGATAGAGCGTTAAGAAGGATATAGGAAAGCACAATAAGATCAGGGAGATGAGGAAGGAGTGAAGGACGGGTGCTCGCAACCACGTGAACCATCGGGGATCGAACGCCGATCTTGGAAGATGCGAGCCCGTCGCTGTACCCACTATAAGAGAGGAGAGCAGGTGTCAGGGCGTGAAGGTGCAGTGGTTAAAGGTCAAGTGGCAACAGAGGTCAAATGCTCGTTAATCAAGCCGCCAAACCCGGTGTTTATGGATGAAAAACGTTATACATACAACTCACAACTGATACCGTTCGAACCTTTCTCGAACGGTGCTTTGCTGACGATTTCTGTTCGAATCGCAATTCTGTACATGCTTCACCCGCGGATTTCAAATACAAATAATCGTCAACAGAACCTAAACACCTAACTTACTCCTAACTATACGTAGAACATTAATATATAACAATATTAACTTATTATTGGAACAAACCTATTTTTAGTACACAGTATGTTTAACCTGATGAACGCGTCTTGGGGGATGGCCGCCGCTTTAACGAGCCTGGTCTGATGACAGGTTGCATGTAAAGTGATTTTCATGTATAAACATGGGGATTTGGCAATAGCATTAACGGAATTTGCCCATTGTTTAGCAAGTAATCCGTCCTCATAAACAGGGGCCAAAAGCTCTTTAATCCAGTCACCGAACGCCTTGTTATTGAATAAAAAAAAACTCTTTACACGCGATTCACAACTGATGGCGTTTGTTCGCTTCTCAAACATTGCTTCGTTCACGACCTGTGCTCCAAGTGCACCGCCCTAAATGCAGCCCGTCCTCATCAACAAAGGGCAAAATCCATTCCATCCACCCGCCAAACCCCAGCTGTTTATGAATGAAAAACGGTTTACACACGACTCGCAACTGATGACGTCCGAACACTTCCAGAACAAGTGCTTCACTGACAAATTTTGTTCGAACCACAACGCTGTAAATGCTTCACCCACGTACTACAAATACAAATAATCGCCAACAGAACCTAAACACCTAACCTAAAAAGTGCCTAAATATGCACATTATGCTAATATATATATATATATATATATATATATATATATATATATATATATTAATTTATATTTGAGAACATTCATGTTTTGAAAGAACAGAATGTTAAAATTTATAAATGCGCCTTTGGGGTCGATCGCTGGATGGAATGGACTTGGTCTGAGGACGGGATGCTAAATGCTTCACCCACGTATTTAAAATGTCAATAATTGCAACAGAACCTAACTGGTTAGGCTTCTTAATCCTCGTGAGGGCAGTAGCACTCCAGGTTGCAATTCTTTTGACCATGTTGTGGTACAGTTAACTAAGGCGCATCTGGGAACATCCCGTGCGTAGGTTCGAACCCACTTCACGGCTCTTGTGGATTTGTTAATGTCATATATATATATATATATATATATATATATATATATATATATATATATATATATATATATATATATATATATATATATGTTTTTTTATGCAGTACTCATACCAATCATTCGCTAACAATCGTTATTTGCATATTCATTTATTTATGTAAATTGTTAATCATTTCATTATTAAAGCCAAGGGGACCATCACATCTCAAATATATATTACACAATACTCCCAGTTTCAAATTGCCACGAATATTACATTTTATATTTACGCCAAATAATAACAATACCATAATTAACTTTTGCTTTACGGCTGTATTGAAAACCTGCGAGGCATAACAGGCCATACACAAATTTATCGTATGACATGTATTCTCATATATCCTATATATATATATATATATATATATATATATATATATATATATATATATATATATATATATATATATATATATATATATATTTTTTTTTTTTTTTTTTTTTCAGTGTCCCATCTCCCCTGTAATCTTTCTGATGAAACGTTTTGCAGCTCCCATTACCATTCAACTCCGTCCTCTATCTATCTAATCTATCTAACCTATCTATCTAATAAATAAGTTATATCTAACCACTACACACAGAAATCACAATAGCGTGATGCATCAAATGAACAAATCCACAAGCGGCCTACCATCTTTTACCATGTCGTAGCTCAGTCGATTAAGGCAGCCTCTGGGATGCTCTCGGACGTGGGTTCGAATTTTCGTCACGGCCCTTGTGGATTTGTTCGATATCTAACCATGCTGCCTATGTGGTTTCACTTGATTATACGTTTTCCCCTTTTCATATCTGTAGATTACTGTGCAAAAGAAAATTGTCTCGCGTGTCTTTAGGAATGTGTGTTATCATAATTTGAGTTTATGACCACTTGTTATCCATGCTGTGTTATGAACTTGTGTCCTAGTTATAATAATTGCTATCTACAGGCCCAAACCCCCCCAGTCCAGCCTATTGGTTATCTTCTTGAGGTTATCTTGAGATGATTTCGGGGCTTTAGTGTCCCCGCGGCCCGGTCCTCGACCAGGCCTCCACCCCCAGGAAGCAACCCGTGACAGCTGACTAACACCCAGGTACCTATTTTACTGCTAGGTAACAGGGGCATAGGATGAAAGAAACTTTGCCCATTGTTTCTCGCCAGCGCCTGGGATCGAACCCGGGACCACAGGATCACAAGTCCAGCGTGCTGTCCGCTCGGCTCCCAGGATGAATAAATACTATCTACTGCCAGCCATCTGATCATAGACGGTAGACAGAATAATACTACCAGCAACACTTAACAACCTTCATTCGCCGAGATGGAATATTTAAAAGTCAATTGATGATTTCAGTTTTGACTTTAAACTGACCAGCAAGATCCCACTTCCAATATACAGGAACGGCTGGGCAAGGCACCCAGAAATGAGTCACTGATCAAGGGCCAGATTCACGAAGCAGTTACGCCAGCACTTACGAACCTTTACATCTTTTCTCAATCTTTGGCGACTTTGTTTACAATTATTAAACAGTTAATGAGCTCCGAAGCATCAGGAAGCTGTTTATAACTATAACAACAGTTGATTGGCAAGTTTTCATGTTTGTAAACTGTTTAATAAATGTAACCAAAGCCGTCAAAGATTGAGGAAAGATGTACACGTTCGTAAGAGCTTGCGTAAGTGCTTTCGTGAATCTGGCCCCTGGTCGAGGACCGGGCCGCGGGGACACTAAATCCCCGAAATCATCTCAAGATAAGCGAGACCGAAGGATCTTCTTGAGCTTCAAACTCTTGTAAGCGAGTTTTAAACAACCCCAATTAGAACCACTAATCCCACCACTGAACTAGCAAATCACATAGATTTTCCCGTCAAATTGATGACACAAATTTTCCGTATATAATCGTGTGAATTCAATGAGTGTTATTGCCATAAAGAACGGGTGTATAATTCTGATGATGAGTCCTTGAAGCAGAAGACTATCATTCTCTCAGAGATCTTCGAGCTGATCTTCAAGCCAACTTGTAATAAATATAAATATAAAGCGAACAATAAACATATACGATAATGATGATAAATTAATAAAATAATAATAATAATAATAATAATAATAATGTCCTTCAGTTAAGAGCAGTAAGCAAGTGCACTCAACTAGGTGGAAATAGTTCAGATTAGTCCCATCTATGGTCTTAGTTCCATCTATGGTCTTAGTTCCATCTATGGTCTTAGTTCCATCTATGGTCTTAGTTCCATCTATGGTCTTGGTTCCATCTATGGTCTTAGTTCCATCTATGGTCTTGGTTCCATCTATGGTCTTGGTTCCATCTATGGTCTTAGTTCCATCTATGGTCTTAGTTCCATCTATGGTCTTGGTTCCATCTATGGTCTTGGTTCCATCTATGGTCTTAGTTCCATCTATGGTCTTGGTTCCATCTATGGTCTTAGTTCCATCTATGGTCTTAAACACCGACAAAAGAAAATCGAATCCTAAGTCATTACACTAAACGACCGACAGATGAAACGATGAGGTGAAGTGTTATCCAGAAAACTCTCGTCAGGTAAAATAACAAACACAACAAGAAACAATTGGTTACTTCCTCGTCCTCAGTAACACACACAAAACAGAAAAAGCTAAAATCACGACTGAATTCGTCCGAGCGAACTCGGACAACGAACTAAATTAACGATTTTATTGCGTCGTGACAGAGGCTAGAAAAATCTAACTTTAAAAAACAAAAACAAATTAAATAAACAGGCTAACACGTGTGAATATATTATATATACATTATATATATTATATATATATATATTCTCTATCAGCGCCTTAGTGTGGCGATCCAGAGAGGTAATGCTCACTGCATCCATGGTTCCTGCCCGCCATCTGAGGAGCTGGAGGAACTATACAACCTGTGATAAATAGCCTTGTACCCTGCATGTAACCAATGTTGTAACCCTTTTTGTGTAATGAAATTTTAAAATAACTTTAGATATATCTTATATATTGATTTAGCTTTTGTCATTTCCACCAAACGACCTCTATATATATATATATATATATGTCGTACCTAGTAGCCAGAACGCACTTCTCAGCCTACTATGCAAGGCCCGATTTGCCTAATAAGCCAAGTTTTCATGAATTAATTGTTTTTCGACTACCTAACCTACCTAACCTAACCTAACCTAACTTTTTCGGCTACCTAACCTAACCTAACCTATAAAGATAGGTTAGGTTAGGTTAGGTAGGGTTGGTTAGGTTTGGTCATATATCTACGTTAATTTTAACTCCAATAAAAAGAAATTGACCTCATACATAATGAAATGGGTAGCTTTATCATTTCATAAGAAAAAAATTAGAGAAAATATATTAATTCAGGAAAACTTGGCGCATTAGGCAAATCGGGCCTTGCATAGTAGGCTGAGAAGTGCGTTCTGGCTACTAGGTACGACATATATATATATATATATATATATAGAGGTCGTTTGGTGGAAATGACAAAAGCTAAATCAATCAACTGTCATTGACCCAATTATCCTCTCCAATAAAGGTAGGCAGAGAGGAGACGCGGAAAGGAGGATAGGTGCGAGAGCGAGAGAGAGCGAGAGAGGAGAGAGGAGAGAGGAGAGAGAGGAGAGAGGAGAGAGGGGGGGGGGGGGAGGGAGGGTTGCTCGATATTGAGAGGGGAGAGATGAGAAAGTGGAAAAGAGAGGGGGAGAGAGGATAAAATGGAAAAGAGAAGGGGAGAGAGAAGAAAGTGGAAGAGAGAGGGAGAGACAACAAATAAATGGCGAGAAAGAAGTTTAAGATAATTGGGAGCGAACGGAATAGAAGTCAGAAATAGATGGGCGAGTGAAGGGTAAGTTGATGATGAAGGGGGGGGGGGGGGGTTGTAGATATGGTGGTGTGTGTGGGGGGGAGGGAAGGAATGGTGCCCAACCGCTTAGACGGTCGGGGATTGAACGCCGACCTGCATGAAGCGAGACCGTCGCTCTACCCTCTACCCCAAGTGGTTGAACCCGAATGTTTGAAAACGTGATGGATTGAGGGAGATGACGAAATTGTCGCTGGTGGAGTGAGGACTATATGGATGGTGGTTATTGAATGGAGGATCGGGGGATAGGGTGGATAGGGTGTTGTGCTGGGGATGGTATTCAAGAGTGTAATAGGAGATTCACCCGTTGAATAGTTTACACAAGGTAACCTAGCCTACTCTAACCCCTTCTAGTTAGGTTCCAACTACCAGCATCAGCATTTATATAGTCACACTCTGCTAACCAAGGACGTATTAGGCTAGCCAACGAACCGAAAACTAATAGACTATGCTAGTAGTCTACCAAATAGCCTGTCAGCCAGTAAGAAAGTTAGCCTCGTAGCCAGTTAGTCAGCTAGCCAAATACCCATCCAGCAAACTAGCCACACAACCCAGTTAGCAGGCCAGATAGATTGGAAAGCTTCCACCCAGGTACGTAGCCCAATCATCCGCTTACTCAGAATATCACCCAATCATACAGCCGGGCCACTCACAAACCAGCCAGGGAATCAGGCAACCAGTGAACCATCCATCCTTGCTGGTTGAATGGGATGGTTTGTTGGCTGACAGTCAGATTACTTAGTTTGCTGCAGACTATATATATGACACTCAGGTTGTCTGTATCAGTGGTTTTTCAGCCAGGGAACCATCCAATCAGCCAGCAAGCATGCAAGCAAGCCAGCCAATCATCTAGCAAGCACACGACTCAGCCAGCGAACCATCCAATCAGCCAGCAAGCATGCAAGCAAGCCAGCCAATCATCTAGCAAGCACACGACTCAGCCAGCGAACCATCCAATCAGCCAGCAAGCATGCAAGCAAGCCAGCCAATCATCTAGCAAGCACACGACTCAGCCAGCGAACCATCCAACCAGCCAGCAAGCATGCAAGCGAGCCATCCAATCATCCAGCAAGCACACGACTCAGCCAGCGAACCATCCAACCAGCCAGCAAGCATGCAAGCGAGCCATCCAATCAACCAGCAAGCACACGACTCAGCCAGCGAACCATCCAACCAGCCGGCAAGCATGCAAGCAAGCCATCCAATCATCCAGCAAGCACACGACTCAGCCAGCGAACCATCCAACCAGCCGGCAAGCATGCAAGCGAGCCATCCAATCATCCAGCAAGCACACGACTCAGCCAGCGAACCATCCAACCAGCCGGCAAGCATGCAAGCAAGCCATCCAATCATCCAGCAAGCACACGACTCAGCCAGCGAACCATCCAACCAGCGTGCAAGCGTGCACGCGAGCAAACCAGCCAACTAACCATTTGCACAAAAACCTCGACTGGCGCGGCAGTCAAAGTCATTACAGGATCTCAGCAAAAGCAGCAACAACAAAACGAACGTTAATTCCACAGAGGCTTTTCAGAGAGGCTAAAAAAAAATTAAATGGAGCAACTATTATTCCAGGCGATGTGTCTACATCACCTGGAATAATAGCTGCTCCATCTTGTTTTTTTTCTACTTCATCCACAACACGGCCGACTTCCTCAAACAAAAATGGCTGCCCAATAATGTAAACAAAGACCTCTAAATCTTGGAGCTTATATAATATATATATATATACTTGAGAAAACCATCGCTGTGTTTGGGTTTCACAGACCTTGATATTCATAAATAGATGGGGGTGATCACGTGACTGAATGCACAAGAGAAAACGTGTACCAATCCAGTACCACCCACACTTACACCCACAACTACACCCAAACCTACACCCACACCCAAACAACCTCACTATCCAATATGCAGAGAGACACTTTGATATTCCGTTCCTGTCGCATTCTAGTTAGCCACAGTTTAGATAATCGGAACCAGGATTAATTAAGGACAAACTGGGATACGAAATCAGTAATGTGCAAAATGTCCAGGAAAAAAAACGGAAGAGAATTGAATAAAATGTCGAGGTGATCAGGACGATGCTGACAGATTAATTTGTAGATGAGATGACTGAAGCGTGAGAGAGAAAGAGAGAGAGAGAGAGAGAGAGAGAGAGAGAGAGAGAGAGAGAGAGAGAGAGAGAGAGAGAGAGAGAGAGAGAGAGAGAGAGAGAGCAAAGTCATGTAAGCGATGTCTCAAAATTGCTCCAGGTCTCAGCATCCAATTTTCAGTTCACTTGTTTTGCCTGAAGATCAAAGGGGCGATACTCATATTGGAATTCAATTGCATTTTGGTTCTACCCCCTTTACACTCCTTCCTCCCCACAGGCTCCCCTCCCATCCCTATCCATCCCCCTCCCTCCATAGACAGGGAACAGGAGGTCGAGGTTTTACGTTCCTAATAATTCAGTTAAGCATTGCAGGACTTCAGCGAGGTCAATAGGTAGACTACCAGGCAATCATACACCTGATGTTCGTGCTTAATTATTCTTCGGCAGACAGCAGCAGTAGTCAGTAACAGGGGCCAGCAGCAGAGAGCAGTAGCAGCAGCAATAGTCAGTAACAGAAGGCAGCAGTAGCATTAGTAGCAGTCAGTAGCAAGAGGTAGCAGCAGGCAGTAGCAACTTAAAAAGCAGGAAGCAGCAGCAACAGTCAGCAGCAGCAGTCAGCAAGACCTTCAACACTGGGGGAGTAAATCAGCAGGTCTTCAGCTGGTGGGCCCGACACAAGGCTGTTCACCCACAACTCCCAGCAAAGCATTAAATCGTCGATGAAGGACGGTGGCGTAGTCGCTATTTACAGAGCCATGAATTGTTGGACTGCAGTAACCAGTGCTCGTAAATATATTCTCTCTCTCTCTCTCTCTCTCTCTCTCTCTCTCTCTCTCTCTCTCTCTCTCTCTCTCTCACATTCACTCCCTCTCACTTGATGACCAAATACACACTTTCTCTACACCTAATGGCTCGATCGTTCAACAAATAATAATAACTATCCCTCCCTCAACTTTACATCCAATTCGTGTTCGTCCAATTCCCGCTACGCTCTGGTTAATCACAAGTTTAACCAGTGGTCAGTTGCGATGACTACCGTCTGTCAGCCATACAGACACGAATGATATGTCACTCAACTCTGGGTGGAAATTGATGAGTGTTGCAGCGTCCCGAGCGAGACCAACTTCTACCACACACTAATTCAGTAATTTAGTATATGTGTTATTAAGGCCCATGTATTGTTAAGTAGTTAAGTGAGTTAACTTATCAGAACAGAAAGAGGGGGGCTATTGGAGCTCTATATCTAAATTCTAAATCTAAATGTAGGTTATATAAGATGTAATTATGTTCATTATGTGTTACGCTGTTATTGTGACATTTATGTTAAACAACAATAATAATTTGCCCTGTAATTTTGTGTAAACTCAATTTCGTATGTACAGCTATTTCTGAATGTTTTGTATTTTAATTTAATGTGCTAGAGATGATGTAAAGGCATATCACCGGAGTCCAAATACACCCCCTATTGTATTGTTGAGACTTGTAAACATATTACCCCCTATTGTATTGCTGGTGCTTGTTACAGCCCGGAACCCCCCCCCCCCCCCTTACCACCCCAGCCACAGCTTTCTATGACTCTATCCAAACACCATTACAAACACACAAACGAACATGACAAACACCAACAAACTAAATTTCCAGAGACAAGTCTGGGCCAGATACCGACAAGGGGAACAATTATCTCGATGTAAACAAATACTCTCTGGAACTGATAAATCCCCAGAGATAAATCCTCTACCAAAACAACCTTGGAAAGCAGAAGAGAATTAAACAAGTTTTGGAGGAAACGAGAGAGAGAGAGAGAGAGAGAGAGAGAGAGAGAGAGAGAGAGAGAGAGAGAGAGAGAGAGAGAGAGAGAGAGAGAGAGATGGATACTGAGAGTTCCAAAACCGGACAGGCGGACGGACGAACATCCCTCACCCGACCCAGACGGACAAGGAGAATGGAGAATGGACGTGGAGAATGGACGTGAGGTTCAAGATGGGCAAAGTTCATAACACGGAGATCAAAGTTGGTGTGGTAGGGAAAGTCTGGAACGTGGCCGAGTTTCAGGAGGCAAATTGTGGTGTTGGTGGTGGTGGGATGGAAGGGTGGGGGGGGGGGGCGTGTTTGGTGGGTTGGAGGGAGTCATTCTGACCTAATTCAGACTTACGATTGTTTCCGCTTAAGCTAAAATTATGCGGTGGCCTGTTCCGTGGTGGGTTGTGCTTAGGCTGGCTGTCTGACGGAGTCCGCTGTTGTCGGCAATTTGTTCTGGTTAGGGAAAGTGCTACTAAATTTAAACGTCTTGTTTCCCCTTTCCTCCCTCCCTCCAATCCAAACCCCTTCCCCCTCTTTCCTCTCCCTCTTCTATCTTATCCGATTACCTCCCATCTCTCACCCGTTTGCTGTCCATTCCTTTTCCAGCACATCATCAACAACTCTCGCTTTCATTTTCCATCATTCTCATTGGTCGGGACTCTTATTTTTCCCCTTTCGGAACAAATTTCCAATTCTCTTAATGTTTTGAGTCTTTCGGTCAATCTCTGCCTCTTCGTATTTAACTTTATACACGTTAACGTATTTAACCTTATTCACGGTTCACGTTAAAAGTCCCTTTTAACGTGAACCCTTTCCCTATTCTTCCTGTTCCCACTCTTTCTTCATTCTACTCCCTTTACTTTTTATCCTTTCTCACCTGTTCCAATCTCCCAACTACTGTTTATCCTTAGCTTGGTCTTCCTCGTGTTTATCCATCACTTATTCTTCCTCCTTCCTCATCCCTCTTCCCTTAACCCCATCCCTACACTTCACCCTCCCTGAAGGCTTTAATTCACGTGCTTTACTTCCCAAGGGTAATAGCTGCTGGTATCGGCTCAAACACGGTGGGATTGGCACGAAATTTGTGTGGTCAGGTTTGTCCAAATTACAACTACTGACAACATGTGGGTCATATAGTTATACATAATGCCTCAGGGTAAAGGAGGGGGATCGCCTCTTGAATCCATAATACGAATGTCAAGAGAATTCGGACCCCAGGGCGTCAGCTGGGGGGGAGAGAGAGAGAGAGAGAGAGAGAGAGAGAGAGAGAGAGAGAGAGAGAGAGAGAGAGAGAGAGAGAGAGAGAGAGAGAGGGGGGGGGGGGTAGGAAAATTTTGGGGTTGAAAAATCGCGTCTGTCCCGATTTGTGAGAAAAATTGCATTCTTCTGAAGTGAGGTGGGGGGGGGAGGGGAGGGAGAATTCATATGCCATTATTAGGTATGTGGGCGATGATGGAGTCGTAGAGTGTGTACTCACCTAGTTGTGTCTGCAGGATCGAGCATTGACTCTTGGATCCCGCCTTTCGAGCATCGGTTGTTTACAGCAATGACTCCTGTCCTATTTCCCTATCATACCTGGTTTTAAAATTATGAATAGTATTTGCTTCCACAACCTGTTCCTGAAGTGCATTCCATTTCCCCACTACTCTCACGCTAAAAGAAAACTTCCTAACATCTCTGTGACTCATCTGAGTTTCAAGCTTCTATCCATGTCCTCTCGTTCTGTTACTATTCCGTGTGAACATTTCGTCTATGTCCACTCTGTCAATTCCTCTGAGTATCTTATACGTTCCTATCATGTCCCCCCTCTCCCTTCTTCTTTCTAGTGTCGTAAGGCACAGTTCCCTCAGGCGCTCTTCATACCCCATCCCTCGTAGCTCTGGGACGAGTCTCGTTGCAAACCTCTGAACCTTTTCCAGTTTCATTATATGCTTCTTCAGATGGGGACTCCATGATGAGGCGGCATACTCTAAGACTGGCCTTACGTAGGCAGTGTAAAGCGCCCTAAATGCCTCCTTACTTAGGTTTCTGAATGATGTTCTAACTTTTGCCAGTGTAGAGTACGCTGCTGTCGTTATCCTATTAATATGTGCCTCAGGAGATAGATTAGGTGTTACGTCCACCCCCAGGTCTCTTTCACGCGTCGTTACAGGTAGGCTGTTCCCCTTCATTGTGTACTGTCCCTTTTAGTCTCCTATCTCCTAGTCCCATTTCCATAACTTTACATTTGCTCGTGTTGAATTCTAGTAGCCATTTCTCTGACCATCTCTGCAATCTGTTCAGGTCCTCTTGGAGGATCCTGCAATCCTCATCTGTCACAACTCTTCTCATCAACTTTGCATCATCCGCAAACATCGACATGTAGGACTCTACGCCTGTAAACATGTCGTTAACATATACAAGAAATAGAATTGGTCCTAGCACCGATCCTTGTGGTACTCCACTTGTTACTGTTCGCCAGTCCGACTTCTCGCCCCTTACCGTAACTCTTTGGCTCCTTCCTGTTAGGTAGTTCCTTATCCATTCTAGGACCTTTCCCCCCACCCCCGCCTGCCTCTCGAGCTTGAACAGCAGTCTCATGTGCGGTACTGTATCAAAGGCTTTTTGGCAGTCCAGAAATATGCAGTCTGCCCAACCATCTCTGTCCTGTCTTATCCTCGTTATTTTATCATAGAATTCCAGAAGGTTTGTTAGGCACGATTTCCCTGTCCAGAACCCATGTTGATGTTTGTTCACAAACCTAATGTTCTCCAGGTGTGCAACCAGTCGCAGCCTAATTATTCTTTCCAGTATTTTACAGGGGATGCTTGTCAGTGATACAGGTCTGTAGTTAAGTGCCTCCTCCCTATCTCCTTTCTTGAAGATCGGCACGACATTTGCCTTCTTCCAGCAACTGGGCAATTCCCACACACACATGTGTGTGTGTGTGTGTGTGTACTCACCTAGTTCTACTTGCGGGGGTTAACCTCTGGCTCTTTGATCCCGCCTCTCAACCGTCAATCAACTGGTGTACAGATTCCTGAGCCTACTGGGCCCTATCATATCTACATTTGAACCTGTGTATGGAGTCAGCCTCCACCACATCACTGCCTAATGCATTCCACCTGTTAACTACTCTGACACTGAAAAGGTTCTTTCTAACGTCCGTGTGGCTCATTTGGGTACTCAGTCTCCACCCGCGTCCCCTTGTTCGTGTATCAACAATCAAATCATTCATCGACCAGGCCTCCTAAACAATGTCAGGGATGTGTGTGTATGTGCGCTCTCACGTTTGTCCTATTTCTGCTTACAGGACCTAGTTTAAGCTCTTGGACTCTGCCTTTCAAGCTGTCAATTGTGTGATGCCAAAACTTTGATCTATATTTTTCATATTACAGATTCGAACTCGGCCTGAAAAATACGAAGATGTTATCCTACCAACTAGTTCATGAATGCTCAGATTATTTAAAGAACTCAGTAGTACCTTACTGGTACCCAACTGAGACTTTAAACTTTTCCTAGAACACCATGGGCCTGGTTGGTACGCGAATCGTCTAATTTTTTCTGGCCTGAATTCGAATCGCCAATGATCCAAGTGAATTTATATATTATATATATATATATATATATATATATATATATATATATATATATATATATGTATATATATATATATATATATATATATATATATATATATTCTGTCCAGTATCATTCCTATGGTTGTGTCGACTGGGACGTTGGTAAAAAGGGATTCAACGTCCAGGGAAGCGATGATTCCATCGGGCTGGGTAGATTTGATCAATTCTAGGAAATCTGCTGATGATTGTAGACTAAACTTACTTGGAGTGTATGGAGTTAGGAGTTCATTGAGTTTCTTTGCCAGGTGATAAGTTGGGGTTGGTATTTGGCTGATTATAGGGCGTAGTGGGTTACCTGGTTTATGCGTCTTAACATTGCCGTAGGCATATCCTAAGCCATAGTCGCCTTGAAGTTTATTGAAATGCACACTACCTTTCTTTGCGTTGATTGCTGTAATTGTTTTGTTTACTTTCCGCTTAAGGTCTTCTACGGGGTTCCTCGTGATTCGTTGAAATTTGGAGTCGTCACTTAGGATGTCGCTAATTTTGTTCATGTATTCATGGGTAGGAATCAATACATATGCTGCTGTTTTGTCGGCTTTTCTTATTGTTACGTCTTTCAGATTTTTTAGTTGTTTCGCTGCTTCTTTGAGTGAAACAGGAATTTCCTTAAGTACTTTCGTATATTAAATACATCTTCAGAAGGTCCAAACATTGTCCAAACATTGGTCTGACATTGTCAGACCAATGTATATATATATATATATATATATATATATATATATATATATATATATATATATAGATATATATATTCAACTATATCAATGCAACAATTTCAAATAATCAAAGGGCATGACTATCTTGATTCACATTAAATCATTAATAGTACTGTCAGATATCACAAACAAAAAATTATTTTGCACTACAAACACATCGACTTACACAGTGAAGTACGTTTTCATTAGCCCCCGGCCGGTAAACACTTACAATAATAGTTTACCAAGCAGTAGCCAACAGTCATCATACCGTAAACTCGTTTGTAAACAAGAATGGACAAATATGTTTCCTTTAATCCGTGGAACTAAATTGTTTTCCAGCCGGACTGACCTTCCACAACGCGAACAGCCTCGAACCCCAAGCTTTGTGTGGTGGTGGTGGTGGTGCTGCTGCTGCTGTTGGTGCTGCTCCTGCTGCTGGTGCTGGTGCTGCTGGTGCTGCTGCTGGTGCTGCTGCTGCTGCTGGTGCTGCTGCTGCTGGTGCTGCTGCTGGTGCTGCTGCTGCTGCTGCTGCTGCTGCTGGTGGTGCTGGTGCTGCTGGTGCTGCTGGTGCTGCTGCTGCTGCTGCTCCTGCTGGTGCTGCTGCTGCTGGTGCTGCTGGTGCTGCTGGTGCTGGTGCTGGTGCTGGTGCTGCTCCTGCTGGTGCTGCTGCTGCTCCTGCTGGTGCTGCTGCTGCTGCTGCTGTTGCTGCTGTTGCTCTGTTGCAGTTTGTCTTACTTTGTATTTTGCGCGCTGTTTCAGAAGCCTTTGCATTGCACAACTCGCGAGACTTGTCAGTTGAACAGCCTTACTGCTGTCAACTTCAAATGTGAACTACCTCAAGATAAGGCATGCTAGCGGCACTGCAATGCTGATCAATATATATATGGTAATGAAATCAAACGTCATTCCATGATAATAAACCGTAGAAAATATGCAAAATATTTTTCTACATTTATGCAAAATATAAATATAGAAAATATTCAAAAAATAAAAACCTATAAACACACACAAACAATAAAGCAACCGTGAGTCCTGGCAAGCACAACCCTCAACTCCAGAAGGTAAAGACTGGTAATACAACCCATCCTGATGTACTTTTTGTACCTGTGTGGACAACCATACACATATTGACGTAATGGACAATTAGATAGTAGAAACTGGTACTATTCACTTTACGGGCCAAACTTCAATATTCCTAGTTCTAGTAGTGCACACGCTATATATATATATATATATATATATATATATATATATATATATATATATATATATATATATATATTATATATATATATATATATTTAATTAAAAGTATTCCAATATTGCAGCCTATCCTCTTTAAATTTTAGTAATAATAATAGCAATTATTTGATCAAATGTACACAACTGTATTGTTACAAACAACAATGTTTACTTTTTATACTATTAGTTCCACAGAGAATGCAACAAAAAATAAACCAACCTTAAACCTTCTTAGGCCTAGTATAGTACATATATGCACTGTATTAGGCCTAGCACTGCTTGAACTAGTTAATTAAGTCACCTTAAAGTTCTTTAATTACAATTAAAAAAACTAGTATGTCATTCAGGCTAATTCAATAGAAAACGTGGAATTTTTTTTTTGGGGGGGACAACAGACTTTTTCTTGTACGTTTAAGCAAAATAGTTGCAAAAAGTACTATCATTTTAAGAGGACTGGGCTGCAATAATGACGATGAGACAAGGCCTAACATATGTTAGATTCGAATCTAACATTAGGTTAGATTCGTTAGATTAGATTAGGCAAAATAAATTCAAATTTGACGCTTGTTAAAATGGTGAGAAAGGACTCAAGGGGAATCAAAGACACGAACAAAAAACGATAACCAACAACAACAACAAAAAATCGGCAAAAGTGGACAGCGATGTAATTGGTGAATAAATTCACCTGTGGATGACGTCACGGGTGAAACATGACGTCACGGGTGAAACATGACGTCACGGGTGAAATATGACGTCACGGGTGAAACATGACGTCACGGGTTAAGAATAAGTGCGCCCTGGAGACATTAGAGGAGACGGGTGAGGGGGGAGACGGGTGAGAGGAAAGACGGGTGAAGGGAGTTAACATCTGATCCGAGACCGGATCCCCTGGTCCAATGATCCATGAAAACAACTGAAGATAACCTCGCGATAACCTCAAGCACACTTACCTCATATATAGATTACTGGAGGCCTCATATATACATACCCGAAGACCTTTTACATACCTGGAAACCTCGTATATACATGTCTGGAAACCTCAAACAATCCCCTGGAGTATAGGCCTTAGACCTATAGGCCTCTTAATTGGCAGTGTCATTATGAAAAAAGTAGATCTATTTATTTTCATATATTTATTTATATCCCAGAAAGTAGACTGGGTTGTGAGAGTATATAACATTGGCGTTCTTCTTCCAAGGCCTCTAACACGCGCACAGAGCGTTCACATAGCGTTCGCATAGCGTTCGCATAGCGTTCGCATAGCGTTCGCATAGCGTTCGCCTTGCGTTCTAACCGCATTGATGAGTCGACGTTATCTAGCCTTACGTGGAGGAATATATTTATGTGTGATGTTAGGTCAATCTGCACATCTGTTAGTGGGGGTCAAACGACAACATAACTCACCTGATGTGGATGATGTAGTGGGTGATGGGGGAGTTGTGGGTGTCCTGCGATGGGGTCCAGGACAAGTTGACGGCCCGGGAGTTGAAGCCCATGATGAGGGGGCGGCCGGGAGGGTCAGGCGTATCTGTGAAGGGGGGAAGAGACAAACGCAGAGCGGTTACAACACTACCTGGTACAGTGCACTTGCTGTTAAGTAAACACTTGATAGTAATGTGTTGACCAAATCACATACTGGAAAGTGAAGGGACGACGACGTTTTGGTCCGTCCTGGATCATTGAGAATGGTCCAGGACGGACCGAAACGGTCGGCGTCCCTTCACTTGCTAGTGTGTGGTTTGGTCAACATATTTCAGCCACGTTATTGTGACTCCTCGTCTGCACTTTATACTAAACTTTGTTATGCTAAACACTTTTTTATACTAAACAGATTTTGTATTAAATAAGTGCACAATTTAATGACACTTGAAGAGAATTTATACGAGACAAAAATCAATATAAATATATATTTAACAAATAGATCTAATATAAATATATATAATTATATATAAATCACATCTTGGGTGTAGCATTCTTGAGTACACAGATAAACACTTGAGTATACAGATAAACACTTGAGTATGCAGATAAACACTTGAGTATAGTGTTCACCCATACATAATTTTCAATAAATTTTCGTTTTTGTTTTTCAGCCTTATAATACCTAGAATATTTATGGCTGTACAGCCTGTTCTTGAGAATAGAGAAGGGGGGGGGGGGATGGGGGAAAGGAGGAGGGGGGGTGGTTACAGGTGAAAATCCCTCCCCCACCAACATTATATATATATATATATATATATATATATATATATATATATATATATATATATATATATATATATATATATATATATATATATATATATATTATATATAATATATCTTAATACACACACCACACACACACACACACACACACACACACACACACACACACACACACAAGAAGGTACATTGGGTTTGTGAGAGTACATAGTATTGTGTTTACATTCTTGTAAAACCAGTAAAATAAAGTAAAATAATAGTAAAATAAAGAGAAAGAGTAAATAAAAACAGTAGTAAATACGGGAAATCCACCCTGCAGAGTCAATCCTCTTGCACAAAGCCTGGTGGGTTTCAATATATCATAACACTCCCATCACAAGTAAACATGCTAGAGCAAATTTACACATTTGGTGAACAGCTGGTAATAAAATAGGCACATTATTAAAAAATAATAAATCTCCGTATGAAACAGAAAACGAGAGGCACTAGAGTGTGGTGACTAATAAGACTGACTCAACTAGATTGGTGGTCGTGTGACAATGACTTGTGAGTAACTTAATTAAGTCTTAAGACCATTCTGTCCTGTGAATGAGGCCACAAGAAACACTTAAGAGCACTGAGGTCATTAGTAGTGTTCCAGCACAACCAATATACCTAAATTACCAGCCAATGTGACTTTGAACCCAAAGCCGAAAACACTAAAATATTCCATTTAATGCACCCTAATTTGGACAAATTAGTAGGAGTTAGGGGAAGAATTAAGGGGGTTTGTATTGCAGGGTTCGTTAGACCAGGTGAAAATACCAAACTAAATGCGATTAACTTCGTGTTTGAGAGTCGATCGTCAGAGCAATTGCATTAATGCTATTGCAAGTATTGAATCACTATTATATCTATTATTAACAGCGAGGGTTGCAACGGGTAGTTATCCCCTCGTGGCATTATAACCCCACGTCCTATCAACTTGCAACTAACCACTCTTCCCTGCAATTTTGCAACACCGCATGTCCTTCCGGTAGACTCCCCACAAGGCCTGCTATAGGACTATAGGGTCTCGAGAAGTGCCTGGGAGGGTCCTGTGGTAGGTTAGGTGAGCAGGAAATTCTCATAAAGTTTCAAAACGTTATGAAAAACGTCAATTGAAAGTTTCCTCTCCTAACCTTACCGAGTAGGCCGGACGACTCAAACAGAAAACGGGACAGTACGTCACTTTTGCGAGTCGATTTCATTTCAAATTACGTCCACTTTTGGCCATAGTGCCCATACGAGCGAAAAGCGACGATATTTTTAAGAGGACGGGTTGGTGACAGACCTGACACTTACGTACAGAAGTGACAGAAGACGTGGGACAGTAGCGCAAGAATATCTCATATTATGTAATCCCCTCCCGTCCCCTCCTTCCCCTTTACTTCGTACGTACCAGGATGAAGGAGGGTCTACATCCTCTTCCTTGTCAAGATGCAGGAGGAAAAGATGACCCTTCCTTCCCAATGTACGTCCCAGGATAAATATCTTCCATCCCAAGGTGAGGAAGGATATCTTATCTTTCTCCCCAGAGTGAGGAACGATATCTTGTCTTCCTCCCCAGAGTGAGGAACGATATCTTGTCTTCCTCCCCAGAGTGAGGAACGATATCTTGTCTTCCTCCCCAGAGAGAGGAAGGATATCTTGTCTTCCTCCCCAGAGAGAGGAAGGATATCTTGTCTTCCTCCCCAGAGAGAGGAAGGATATCTTGTCTTCCTCCCCAGAGAGAGGAAGGATATCTTGTCTTCCTCCCCAGAGAGAGGAAGGATATCTTGTCTTCCTCCCCAGAGTGAGGAACGATATCTTGTCTTCCTCCCCAGAGTGAGGAACGATATCTTGTCTTCCTCCCCAGAGAGAGGAAGGATATCTTGTCTTCCTCCCCAGAGAGAGGAAGGATATCTTGTCTTCCTCCCCAGAGAGAGGAAGGATATCTTGTCTTCCTCCCCAGAGGAAGGATATCTTATCTTCCTCCCCAGAAGAAGGATATCTTGTCTTCCTCCCCAGAGGAAGGATATCTTGTCTTCCACCCCAGAGGAAGGATATCTTGTCTTCCTCCCCAGAGAGAGGAAGGATATCTTGTCTTCCTCCCCACAGGAAGGATATCTTGTCTTCCTCCCCAGAGAGAGGAAGGATATCTTGTCTTCCTCCCCAGAGAGAGGAAGGATATCTTATCTTCCTCCCCAGAGAGAGGAAGGATATCTTATCTTCCTCCCCAGAGAGAGGAAGGATATCTTGTCTTCCTCCCCACAGGAAGGATATCTTGTCTTCCTCCCCACAGGAAGGATATCTTGTCTTCCTCCCCAGAGAGAGGAAGGATATCTTGTCTTCCTCCCCAGAGAGAGGAAGGATATCTTCCTCCCCAGAGAGAGGAAGGATATCTTGTCTTCCTCCCCAGAGAGAGGAAGGATATCTTGTCTTCCTCCCCAGAGAGAGGAAGGATATCTTGTCTTCCTCCCCAGAGAGAGGAAGGATATCTTGTCTTCCTCCCCAGAGAGAGGAAGGATATCTTGTCTTCCTCCCCAGAGAGAGGAAGGATATCTTGTCTTCCTCCCCAGAGAGAGGAAGGATATCTTGTCTTCCTTCCCAGAGAGAGGAAGGATATCTTGTCTTCCTCCCCAGAGTGAGGGAAAGATATCTTTTCTTCCTTCCCAGAGAGAGGAAGGATATCTTGTCTTCCTCCCCAGAGAGAGGAAGGATATCTTGTCTTCCTCCCCAGAGAGAGGAAGGATATCTTGTCTTCCTCCCCAGAGAGAGGAAGGATATCTTGTCTTCCTCCCCAGAGAGAGGAAGGATATCTTGTCTTCCTCCCCAGAGAGAGGAAGGATATCTTGTCTTCCTCCCCAGAGAGAGGAAGGATATCTTGTCTTCCTCCCCAGAGTGAGGGAAAGATATCTTTTCTTCCTTCCCAGAGAGAGGAAGGATATCTTGTCTTCCTCCCCAGAGAGAGGAAGGATATCTTGTCTTCCTCCCCAGAGAGAGGAAGGATATCTTGTCTTCCTCCCCAGAGAGAGGAAGGATATCTTGTCTTCCTCCCCAGAGTGAGGGAAAGATATCTTTTCTTCCTTCCCAGTGTACTTGTCAGGGGCGAACAAAAAACAAATAGGGCGTCTCGATTTTATGTTCTGGAACGTTGTTGTTATTTAAGATTCAGCTACTGGGAACAAAAAGTTTCAAGTAGCACGGGCTATGGTGAGCCCGTAGTGGACTTACTTGGCACAGGAGCGGGGCTGTAAAGAGAGGCAGGCGAGTTAAGAGGGAAGAGAAGATGAATTGAAAGGGACGGCAAAGAGGAATGGAACAGTAGAATCCGGGGGACAGGGAATATATAGAGGAAACTGAGAAGGGGGGAGAGAAGGGGAGGGAAGGAGGGAAGGTGAGAGTGGGGGGAGGAGGTAGGAGTGTGAGGGGGGAAGGGAGGGAGGGAAGGTGAGAGGGGGGGGAGGAGGTAGGAGTGAGAGGGGGAAGGGAGGGAGGGAAGGTGAGAGGGGGGGGGAGGAGGTAGGAGTGTGAGGGGGGGAAGGGAGGGAGGGAGGGAAGGTGAGAGGGGAGGGGGAAGGAGGTAGGAGTGTGAGGGGGGGAAGGGAGGGAGGGAAGGTGAGAGGGGAGGGGGAAGGAGGTAGGAGTGTGAGGGGGGGAAGGGAGGGAGGGAAGGTGAGAGGGGAGGGGGAAGGAGGTAGGAGTGTGAGGGGGGGAGGGAGGGAGGGAAGGAAGGTGAGAGGGGAGGGGGAAGGAGGTAGGAGTGTGAGGGGGGAAGGGAGGGAGGGAAGGTGAGAGGGAAGGGGGAAGGAGGTAGGAGTGTGAGGGGGGGAAGGGAGGGAGGGAAGGTGAGAGGGGAGGGGGAAGGAGGTAGGAGTGTGAGGGGGGAGGGAGGGAGGGAGGGAAGGTGAGAGGGGAGGGGGAAGGAGGTAGGAGTGTGAGGGGGGAAGGGAGGGAGGGAGGGAGGGAAGGTGAGAGGGGAGGGGGAAGGAGGTAGGAGTGTGAGGGGGGGAGGGAGGGAGGGAAGGTGAGAGGGGAGGGGGAAGGAGGTAGGAGTGTGAGGGGGGAAGGGGAGGGAGGGAGGGAAGGTGAGAGAGGAGGGGGAGGAGGTAGGAGTGTGAGGGGGGGAGGGAGAGAGAGTTATATGGATAACCAAATATGTACTGCACTACAATTTAATTGAATAACTCTGGCATTTACATAATTATTGTTGTCTTACAAACAGAATATTCATTAATAAGTTAGTGACTGTGATATGTTGACTGTTTGTTTAGGACGTGCATTAAACATTGAATTATCCAAATCACCAGAGTTGCAAAGCTCCGCCATTACGTCAGCATAAAAAATAATTACTGTTTAATGCACAAAGCAGAGACTGTAATTGCCAAACATATTTAATGATACGGACATCAAAGTCGGCTAAAACACAAAAAAAACTTGATCAGTAGCAGGTTGCCTCGTAACGAGCCAATTACGCCAGATTTTCACCTTTGTCGTCAATAGCTAATGCTGAAAATGGGTTAGGCGACGCAAGAAGGCTGGCAGAACAACACTATTTGGGACTTCAGACTTTCAAGATGATCCAGAGTCAGTGTTGCCAGAAGAAATACTCACATTACACTCTTGGTAGTGAGGCGCTCTCATAACTCCTCAGGTTCCTCACTTATGCTCCTCACACACTCACTGGGTTGAACAAATCCACAAGGGCTGTGACGAGGATTCGAACCTGCGTCCGAGACGCTGCCTTAAATGATCTGATCAAATCAAGTGAGATCCCAGTGAAACCCATTGAGATCAAATGATCTCACTGGGTTGGTTACTCAATGTGCTCTTCATGTATATTTAACCAGGGGCCAGATTCACGAAGCAGTTATGCAAGTACTTACGAACGTGTACATCTTTCCTCAATCTTTGACGGCTTTGGTTATATTTATTAAACAGTTTACAAGCATGAAAACTTGCCAATCAACTGGTGTTGTTGTTATAAACAGCCTCCCGGTGCTTCGGAGCTCATTAACTGTTTAATGTTTGTAAACAAAGCCGCCTAACATTGAGAAAAGATGTACAGCTTCGTAAATGCTCCCGAAACCGCTTCGTGAATCTGGTCCCCAGGCTCGTTCGTCGCATGGAATATATACACGATTGTTTTTCCAAAATTTGTATTCACTTTCCCCCTGAGGATGCTAAGCTGTACCTTAGCGAAACGTTATTTTTACAATCAATAACGTACATTAAATAATTCTCGCAGTTCTGTCTTGAAATTGAGGTGATGGGGGGAGTGGGGGGGGGGGGGGAATGAAGCCAAGATTGTGACGTCACTGATTACGAGCTAAAACTTTCAGCCAATCAGTGAGTCTCGATGACAGCTTGTCACAGTACGAGGCTCTCACGAGACTTGACGACTTCATCAAACTTTTAAAACTACCCAACAAATTATACAAGAACATATAAATATATAAAAAGAGTATACGAACAGTCCGAAGCTATAAATTCTGTCCCGGACAAATTTCGATAATGAACTCTCTTATATCATAATTGTCTTCCAGTTAATATAAATAAGAAACTTTTCGAAACAAATGAGAATATGAAAGTAAAATTTCTTCATATCGTTCAGAAAGGCTAATGTTAGGGAGGATAATTTTATCTTCTATGGTTCATTATCTAGAAGGAACTAGCACACATTATCCTACTGGGAGGGTGGAGGGGTCACTATTTTGATTATTTTTGTCCTTTTTTTTTTTACTATTTGGACTATTTTTTCTAGACTTATTTGGCAATTTTCCGTGGCTTGGGGGGTGGGGTTTGCCTACTTTGGTAAATAATAATACTCCTCTTTTTTTAATGTTACCATATTATGAAGGCTAATAATACTCATGGGCTTTCATTTCCGGCTTTGGTTAAACGCGTAATGTCTAGTGGTGAGTGCTTCGTGTCTACGGCTGAGCCCGTCATATCTAGGGGGCGAGTGCTTCGAGTCTACGGCTGAGTCCATAATATCTAGGGGGCGAGTGCTTCGAGTCTACGGCTGAGTCCATAATATCTAGGGGGCGAGTGCTTCGTGTCTACGGCTGAGTCCATAATATCTAGGGGGCGAGTGCTTCGTGTCTACGGCTGAGTCCATAATATCTAAGGGGCGAGTGCTTCGTGTCTACGGCTGAGTCCATAATATCTAGGGGGCGAGTGCTTCGTGTCTACGGCTGAGTCCATAATATCTAGGGGGCGAGTGCTTCGTGTCTACGGCTGAGTCCATAATATCTAGGGGGCGAGTGCTTCGTGTCTACGGCTGAGTCCATAATATCTAGGGGGCGAGTGCTTCGTGTCTACGGCTGAGCCTGTCATGCCTTTATACTGTTCTTCAAGTCGTAGACTTTTCAATCAATATTCAAATCACGTCAAGGTGAGGAGCTTCGTGACCGAGTCGTGTCGAAGTCAGTCTGAGTGTGTGTGTCGGGTCTGAGTGCCGGATATGAATGTAGTGCCTGAGTATCAGTCTTGAGTGACTGTAGTGCCTGAATGAGTGTCGTGTCTGGGTGAATGAGTGTCATCGCGTCTGTGAGTGTGGAGTCAATGAGTATCTCATTACCTGTGTTAATTAATAAACAGCACCCAGCGTCAATTCATTAAATTATAATGTACCTATGATGGGTCTCTCTCTCTCTCTCTCTCTCTCTCTCTCTCTCTCTCTCTCTCTCTCTCTCTCTCTCTCTCTCTCTCTCTCTCTCTCTCTCTCTCTCTCTCCCTCTCCCTCTCCCTCTCCCTCTCCTTCTCTCTCCCTCTCTCTCTCTCTCTCTCTCTCTCTCTCTCTCTCTCTCTCTCTCTCTCTCTCTCTCTCTCTCTCTCTCTCTCTCTCTCTCTTTGTAGCGTCTTCAGGATTAGTTGTCTCAGGCGTTCCTTATAACCCATCCCCCCCTCGCCATTCTGGGACGAGCCTTGTTGCAAATTTGTAAACCTTTTCAAGATTTGATGTGTTTTTTGTTTTATTTTGGATGGAAGCTTCACGGTGGGGGGTTGCATACTCTAAGACTGGTGTCACGTAGGTGGTGTACAGCCATCTAAATTCTTGTATATTTAGGTTCCTGGATAATGAGACCGACTTTTGCCAGCGTAGACGTTATTCTATTTATATGTGACTCTGCAGCTAGGTTTGGTTCTATTTTTCTCTAGTCGTTTCAAGGAGGTAGTTCCCCTTGATCGTGTACCGTCATTTTGATCTCCTGTCACCTGTTCTCATTTCCATCACCTTCCACTTGCTGGTGTTGAAGTCCAGTAGCCATTTCTCGGACTAAATCTGGAGCGTGTTTAAAGTCATCTTATTGAATCTTACAATATTAATCTGTCGCGACTCTTCTCATTAATTTTGAATCGTCTGCAATTATCAACATATAAGAAACTGCTGTAGATGGGTCATGAATATATATGAGAAATAGTGTTGTGTGTGTATTCACCAAGGTTTTATTCACCTAGTAGTGTTTGCGGAGGTTGAGCTTTGTTTTTTTCGGCCCGCCTCTCAACTGTCAATCAACTGTTACTAAGTACTAACTAATTTTTTTTCACACACACACACCACCAGGAAGCAGCTCCGTAACAGCTGTTTAACTCCCAGGTACCTATTTACTGCTAGGTAACAGGGGGCATTCCGGGTGAAAGAAACTTTGCCCATTTGTTTCTGCCTCGTCCGGGAATCGAACCAGGGCCTCAGAATTACGAGCTCTGCGCGCTGTCAGCTCAGCTACCAGACCCCAAATTTGGAGTCAAAGACACAGGTGAGCGCAAGGAATTTGGCAAATTCTTAAGAAGAAAAACCCACAAGAATGTCCAAGAGCAGCCACTCAGCTTTCACCCCCTCCTCTCTCTCTCTCTCTCTCTCTCTCTCTCTCTCTCTCTCTCTCTCTCTCTCTCTCTCTCTCTCTCTCTTATTTATTCTCTTTTTCACTTACACCCACCATCTTTATCCCTTACACCCACTATCTCTATCTCATTTGCATCCCCCACCTGCGTCCGGGTCTCGGGCCGCGCCAAGTGCTATTGGTCAAGCAGTTTCTCACTTCTGTAATACAGATTGAATTTACAGCTACTCTCTGCTCTCCCTTCTCGTCAATCTCTCCCTTTTCCTTCCCTTTCCTCATGTCTTCCTTCCCTTCCTTCTTCCTCCTCTCCCTCATATCTTCCTTCCATCCAATATCAACTACCTACTTCCATAGAGGAAGAAATCCTTTTTTTCCCGTCCTTCTCTTAAAATGTACCTAAATCGCCTTCTCGTTTCTCTCATCCTGTCTTAGCCATTTTTCCCCTTCCTTTTTCCTCATCTTTTATCCTTTATTTTTCTCTTACCCTCTCTCTCAGGCCCCCAGTCTCGTCTCTGCCCATCTCTCCTACCTTCCTACATCAAAGGTATTGTCCAAGGCTGAATCCCTCCAGCTTTACACGCCAACATCCCTTTCAACATCGTCCACACCAGTGCCTCCTCTCGTGTGTGTGTGTGTGTGTGTGTGTGTGTGTGTGTGTGTGTGTGTGTGTGTGTGTGTGTGTGTGTGTGTGTGTGTGTATGTGTGTGTGTGTGTGTGTGTGTGTGTACTCACCTAGTTGTGTCTGCAGGATCGAGCATTGACTCTTGGATCCCGCTTAAAACACCGCCTGTGTGTGTGTGTGTGTGTGTGTGTGTGTGTGTGTGTGTGTGTGTGTGTGTGTGTGTGTGTGTGTGTGTACTCACCTAGTTGTGTCGGCAGGATCGAGCATTGACTCTTGGATCCCGCCTAAAACACCGCCTCTGTGTGTGTGTGTGTGTGTGTGTGTGTGTGTGTGTGTGTGTGTGTGTGTGTGTGTGTGTGTGTGTGTGTGTGTGTGTGTGTGTGTGTGTATGTTTACTAGTTGTGTTTTTGCGGGGGTTGAGCTTTGCTCTTTCGGCCCGCCTCTCAACTGTCAATCAACTGTTTACTAACTACTTTTTTTTTCCCCCACACCACACACACACACACACACCAGGAAGCAGCCCATGACAGCTGACTAACTCCCAGGTACCTATTTACTGCTAGGTAACAGGGGCACTTAGGGTGAAAGAAACTTTGCCCATTTGTTTCTGCCTCGTGCGGAAATCGAACCCGCGCCACAGAATTACGAGTCCTGCGCGCTATCCACCAGGCTACAAGGCCCCATGCCTCGTGTGTGTGTGTGTGTGTGTGTGTGTGTGTGTGTGTGTGTGTGTGTGTGTGTGTGTGTGTGCGTGCGTGCGTGCGTGCGTGCGTGCGTGCGTGCGTGCGTGCGTGCGTGAGCGCATTTCTTCTGGAATAATGTCTTACTCTGTGCATTCAATTGTGCACATGAGCCCAAACTCGACACATTAGTTTTAAGTGATGCCTTATAGACTATTCGTACACCTTGTGATGGTACGTATGAAAACGGTACGTACACGCCTCGATCACAGCGGTTTGGTTATAAACATTTATTCCAAAGGTTATAAACTCTGAAGCAATACGAAGTTGTTTATAACAGTAATTACCTTTGGGTTGTTTAGTTCCGAAGCTCGTAAGCTGATGACTATATGTAGGCGATGAGTCACAATAACGTGGCTAAAGTATGTTGACCAAACCACACACTAGAAGATGAAGGGACGACGACGTTTCGGTCCGTCCTGAACCATTCTCAAGTCGATTGTGAGATTGCCCTTCTCTGATGATATATATGGTCGAGGAAAGATGCACAGGTTTCGCAAATGGCTTGCGAAAAGGGCTCGATGAATACCTGAGACTCGCTTTCCATCTTCTCTCTCTCTCTCCCTCTCTACTCCAACCCCCTTTCTCTCGCTGTAAATATCCAAAGCTCGCTGCCCCCATCCCCCCCCCCCCCCATCAACCATCTTCAGTTCCCATCCCATCTCCATTTTTTTTTTGCACTCATCACCTCCACCCCCTTTTCCTCTACTTTTATGTCAACTATCTCCCCTTTCCCCCCTCCTCTCCTTTCCCCTTGTTGATGGTGTTCCACATTGCACCTATTCTCCCACCTCCAAATCAAAGCCCACTCCACACTCTACTCCACGAGACGTGGTGGATCTCTCTCTCTCCCCCTCGTAAATCTTTTTATACCTCTCTCTCCCCTCTTTACCGTCCCCTTTTTGCCCACACCAGCTCTCCCCTCCCTCTCTCTCTCCCTCTCCCTCTCCCCTCCCCAGGTTCTCACACCTCGCTCACTGCCCCTTGACAAATCCGGGGAAATGAGCCTTCGAGAGAGAGGGGAAAAACACGAAAGAATATAAAAGAAAGTAAATAAATAGAGAAAACGCAATAAATTCTAAGATACAATTTATTAAAAAAGGAGAAGAGGAGGAAGAATATTTTTTTTTTTAGTAAAGGTAAAATGCAAATTATTGAGAAAGAAAAACAGCGATGGAAAAGAAAACATGGATAAAAAATGCGGAGAGAAATAGAAGCAGAGATGGAGGTATAGACAAGGATTGAAGTGAGGTGGTGGGTCAGGTGTGGAGGTGGTGGGTCAGGTGTGGAGGTGGTGGGTCAGGTGTGGAGGTGGTGGGTCAGGTGTGGAGGTGGTGGGTCCAGGTGTGGAGGTGGGTTCAGGTGTGGAGGAGGGTCCAGGTGTGGAGATAGGTCACATGTTTTGGATGGTTATAGATATTTAAACCTTCGCTACATACAAATATTTAAAGACTGAACTTAAAACATCTAACTTAACCTATGACAAAGCCATAAAATATATCATATGCATTTCAGATTAACCCGTTTTGCATCAAACTGCATACAATATATTATCAATTGAGTCTATATGGACGGCATGGATTGATAATAATTTGTAAATATCACATTTGTACTTGTAGGTGAGTAGGAAAAGATATCCTTCCTGTTCTACCTGCATGGTAGGAAGAGAACGAAGATATAAAGAAAAGGGAAAGACAGGGAACGCGAGGAGAGAATATGGAAAATGGTGACAAGGGAGAGAGAGAAAAGGGGCGAATAGGGGGCTAATATGGGAAAGAAATCACCATTTTTGTACCCCCAAGCTGCCCGGACATCGTTAGGGGATTATGGAGTGTGTGCTCACCATACACAAGGGCGTTCCCCCTCTGGATCGCCACACTTCAGACGCTGGAACAGCAAACTAGCTGCTCTTGGATCTCTGGTTAGCCTAACGAGTTCCTCTCCCAACTTCTTCTGGAACCTGTGGCAACATTTACCCTTCAAACAACCTCTTATAAATAATTTAAAAAAAAGGTTAGAAAACACCTGAGAGCACCAGGAAAAAAAGAAACCCAGGAGCCTCACTCCTCAAAACATCTACAAACAATCCCTCCAAAGCCCTCCAAAGCGGCCGTAATAAAGCACCACTCACGCCAGCATCTTGAAGAGAGAGAGAAACCCCCGCTCGTAGACAGGTCAACATGGGACCCTCCTTTCCTCTCCTCTCCATTCATCTCCCTCCCCATCTCCCCCAGCTTCCATTCCACCCTCCCTCCCATCAGGGGTGAAGCCAAGAACCCCCCCCATCTCCTTCCCCTATTTCTTCCCCATCTAGGGATGGTGCCCCAAGGACGCCCTCTATCTCCCCCCCCCCCATTCCCCCCAACCAGAGGGGGAGCCAAGGAGACTTCCTCACTACTCTTCCGTCCGTGTTAACGGACGTTCACGTACCTTGAGATTTAATTTGGGCGTGTTTGTCCCGTCCAAGTTCAGCGAGTCTACGTCACCACGTTGTTAAGAGGTCTCAAGAGGGGGGAGAAAGGGGCGTGTTTGGAGTGTGAGGAGGGGGGAGAGAGAGCGGCGGGGGGGGGGGGGGTTGTGGAGAGTGAGGAGGGGGGAGAGAGAGGGGCGGGGGGGGGTTGTGGAGTGTGAGGAGGGGGAGAGAGAGGGGCGTGGGGGTGTTATGGAGAGGAGAGAGGGAAGAGGGGGCAGAGGGATGAGATGGGGGGAGAGAGGAAGGAGACGGAATGAGAGAGGGAGAGGTGGGGAGTCAGGAGTGAGGAATAGAGATGAAGGAGAGAGACGAAACAAAAGATAGAACAAAAACACAAGAACTGGAAGGCATAAAGAAAGAAAGACGGCGGAGAAATAAGACACTGAGGAACAAAGGGCAAGAAAGAGACCAAGAAATGGTTGAACAAGCACACAGTCGACTGAACAACCACACGAATGATTGAACAAGAACACGGTCGGCCGAACAAGAACACAGATTAATAAAGTGACCCCTTATCATGCACGGGAGAAGTAAGGTCAATCACTCGTTGGACTATTATGATCCAGTTCTAGTTCTACTAGCTGAAGTGCTAGTAGTGGTAGTAATAGTAGTGTTAATAGTACCAATAATGGTAGTAGTAGTAGTAGCAATAGTACCACCATCAGCAGTAGTAGTACTAATAGTAATACTAGTAGTGGTATCAGTAGTACTAGTAGTAGTGGTAGTTATAGTACTACCAGTAGCAGTAGCAATTGTAGTAATATACGAACTGTTGTAATAATAACCTACTATTATTAGTAGGTAGTAGTATTTGCAGCACAGGAAAATGTAGCAGCAAAAACGAAAAACAATTTTTTTTCATTTGTTGATCAAAACAAAACAAAAATCCAGAAATTTGTCGATAAAGTCTCTTTCACCACATACGGAGGAAGACATCAGCCGCCCCAAACAGTCCAAGACCAAGCCAGGGTCACCCTCCGAACACACACACCACACGTAAACAAGGCCTCACTAACACATCATTTGCATAGCTCAACAACAAACCACCTGCTATGGTTATCTCAACAGGAAGAGCTCAAGAGGCTATATAGGCTCTTACTAGGATTGAGAACACTGTGCCTAGAACAATAATAATACATAATAAAGCATTACAAATACATAAAATCTGGTAACGTAGAACACATTAGGCTACGATAGAATGTAGACTAAATATGTATAGAGATATTTCCATTGCCAACGTCTCTGTTTCCAAGATCAAAGCCAGAATATTAACATAGGTTTTAAGGGGCGGAGTAATCAATCTTTCTTCTCCTTCCTTTGCCCTCTTAACAATCCCCCTCCCCCCCTTCAGCACCCACGCACCGAAACCTTGTCATCACACTTCCCCTTCCCCCCTGGGGAACCCTCTTCCACCTGCCCCTTCGTCTACTCCTTGAAGAAGAAATTAATCTGCCGTCAGCAAATAAGGAACCAGATAACGCAGAATAACTGAGCATACGTGAGAGAGAGAGAGAGAGAGAGAGAGAGAGAGAGAGAGAGAGAGAGAGAGAGAGAGAGAGAGAGAGAGAGAGAGAGAGAGAGAGAGAGAGAGAGAGAGAGAGAGAGAATTGTCTGAAAATTTAGAGGGAGGGAGGTGTCAACTAATGTTGAGAGGCGGGACCCAGTAGCCCAGCTCATCACACACCTGGGTAAGCACACACACACACACACACACACACACACACACACACACACACACACACACACACACACACACACACACACACGCACACACACGTACGTCACCTATTGACTCAACATTATTAGTTTTTAACTTAAGTCAAGACGACGATTGTGTGTGTTATGTTATTCAGGTCACGGGTCCCCTCTTCTCTCCCTCCTCTCCCCCTTTTATCCCCTCCTTCCCCTACCATACCTCTCGTTCTCTCCTCCCTTAATCTACCTTTCCCCTCCTTACCTCTCTCCTTCCTTATAGGCCTATACAATTGTGTGCATAAGGTCTTCTTGTGTGTTTAATGCCAATAACTTCGCAAATGTTCACTATTCGCAACAATTCGCTAATAAACGCCTGTATTTTTAAATAAATTTAGCGTACGCAAATATATCACATATGTTAATTTCAACCTGTCAATGTATATTAACTCCCATGTGTATGTTCATGTGATGTGTATAGTAATCTATCCCATGGAGTAACTCTACACTCCTACACTCAGAGTAGGTCTGTTACCCCTAGCAGTAAATAGGTACCGGGGAGTTAGACAGCTGCTACGGGCTGCTTCCTGGGGGTGTGTAACAAAACGGCAACCCGTCCTCGACTTAAGTCCATTACATCCAGCGGTCGACCCCACAGACGTATTCATAAATTTTTACATGCTGTTTATTAAAAAAAGGAATTTTCTAAAATATAAATTAATATTATAATATATTAGCATATTGTGCATATATAGGCATAGGTTACGTTAGGTGTTTAAGTTCTGTTGGCGATTATTTGTAATTGTAGTACGTGGGTGAAGCATTTACAGCGTTGTGGTTCGAACACAATTCGTCAGTGAAGCACTTGTTCCGGAAGTGTTCGAACGTCATCAGTTGTAAGTCGTGTGTAAACCGTTTTTCATTCATAAACAGCTGGGGTTTGGCGGGTGCATGGGACTGACGAATTTTGTTCGAACCGCAACGCTATAAATGCTTCACCCACGTACTACAATTACAAATAATCGCCAACAGAACCTAAACACCTAACCTAAGCTAACCTATACTTATATATATGCACAATATGCTAATATATTATAATATTAATTTTTATTTGATAAAAATCCCGTTTTGAATGAACACCATGTAAACATTTATAAGTGCGTCTGTGGGGTCGACCGCTGGACGTAATGGACTTAAGTCGAGGACGGGTTGAGTACTTCGCCCATGTACTTCAAATACAGATAATCGTCAAAAAATCCTATACACCTAACCTAATCCTAGAATTTCAGTAAACTAACATAGAATTTTAATATATAATAATATTAATATATAAATGAGAACACAGCTATTATTAATACTCAATACGTTAAAATTGACGAATGCGCCTGGGGGGACGGCCGCCGCTTTAACGTGCCTGGCCTATGAATGCGTTGATTTTTCCACAATGCTGTTGGCATTCTCTTCTTCTGGACCTTAGAATATATTTCACATTGGTTCAGGGTCGTTTCTGACGCTCGTTAAACCTCTCTTTAGTTGCCTGACCCTTAAGGGTTGACTGTCCTTCAGTGTTTGTTAACCCTTACTTGGGTTACAAGTCCAAAATGTCACCGTATCACCCTTAGTTCTCTATCCCTGTGTTTTCTCCTCCTTACATAACTGACCCCACTCCAGGCTCGACCTCCCCAACTGCTTGTAGACAAGACTTGAGATGATCTAATATGTCTTTCTCACACACGAAGCCTTAGGAAGGGGGACGCCTTACAGAGCCAGTAATCAAGGCTGCCTTAACCCCACCCTTCTCACCTTCCCTCCCTTCTCTCCCTCACCGTTCCCTTGCCTTACCCTCTCCCCTTCCACTCCCGTAATGGCTTGGGGATACAACCAAAGGTGTGAATATAAGATGAAGTCTTGAGAGAGGTCCCACAGGGAGATGGGGGAAAAGAAATGGTCTAAGACTCTAAGAGGTGTTACATAAGCATAGATTTCTAACATACCCAGGCTTATTTCCTCGTGTAGTTAGCCAAGATGCGTATCTTGTAAAAAAATATTCCTATATGTTGTGTAAATAGGATGAAGGTAACATGGAATCACAGAACAAAAGGACACCAAGACTGGATTGTTATAGCAGCGAACCGGAAGGTATCCTAGAAAGCTTTATATCAAAACTGACCAATCAGGGAGAGCTCTGGTTTAAAAGAACCAATCAGGGAGAGCTCTGATTTAAAAGAACCAATCAGGGAGAGCTCTGATTTAAAAGAACCAATCAGGGAGAGCTCTGATTTAAAGGAACCAATCAGAGTGCTCCAGGTTTGAGCTCGGGCAAAATGAAAGAATCCTCGGAAAATTGAGACAGTTTAGCAAGGTGCAAGATCCATTCAGTGTGAGAAGGCGATTACAGAGTAATAGGTGAATATTATATCAACATAAGGGACAGAGAAACCACTGAAACTTTACTGGCTCATGTGAGGCAACTCCTAACTATACCCAACTATGCTCCTTCATATTAACCTCTTAACCAGCGCCTGAAACAACCCAGCGAGCCCTCGTCATCTGTTCCACAAATCAACAACCCTATTTCTAAACCAGGTTTCCCCGAGTGTAAAATTATCATATTTACCACCATATTAATACTCCTTTTGTTAGAACTGGGGAAGGAAGAGGGGTATGGAAGGCCTCAGAAGAGGGGGGAAGAGGTGGAAAGGTTAGCTGCGGAGAGGACAGTATAAGAGGAAGTGGAAGAGAAAGTGGAAGAGCCAGGCGAGACAGTCGGTGTCATTATGAAAGCAGAAAAGAGCGATTAAACGTCCAACTAAGACCGACTTGTGAAGGCAAGATAATCAAGGAGGAGTGATTAGAGAGACAAATACGTAGGAGAACAAGATACAGAAAATAATAAATATCAAAGATGCAGAGAAGCGCATCAAAGGAAGGAAGAGGGATATGGAGAGAGAGAGAGAGGCTGATAACAGTGAATGGGTACAACCCACGTCCAGGAAGGGGGAAGGAAGGGGGAAGGAAGGAGGAAGGAAGGGGGAAGGAAGGGGGGGGGGGAAGACGTGGTTATGATGAATGATGCTGAGGGTGGGGCAGAGGAACAACTGTGAAAGACTAATCTGAGAATGAATTTGAGGAATGAGGGGGGAGGCAGGCAGGTGGTGGCACGCGCACTTACCTAACAGTGACTCCAGTGAAGTGAGGTATACCTCTTTATGCGCCGCCTACTCCTATATAGTACGAGTAGGAGTAGTATAATGATTGTAAGTGCTTTGGTATACCTGTTCAACCTGTTAGACGTTTCGAGACAAGTTAGAAATAAGAAGTGAAGCTCTTACAGACTAGGAGAAGATAAGTCTGCCTCTAGTAACCTGGGGCCAGATTCACGAAGCAGTTACGCAAGTACTTACGAACCTGTACATCTTTCCTCAATCTTTGACGGCTTTGGTTACATTTATTAAACAGGTTTACAAGCATGAAAACTTCCCAATCAACTGTTGTTATTGTTATAAACAGCCTCCTGGTGCTTCGGAGCTCATTAACTGTTTAATAATTGTAAACAAAGCCGCCAAAGATTGAGAAAAGATTTACAGATTCATAAGTACTTGCGTAACTGCTTCGTGAATCTGGCCCTTGCTCTGTTGCTCCAGTTAGCCTTGTGAGACGGATTGTCTCACAAGGATTGTCTCATTGATAGACTTATCGCTGCCATTCCCCCCCCCCCCTCCACACACACATAAAAAGAGAGCAGGGAGGAAATATTGACACTTTAAAAGGGAGTTTTGCCTCCGTGGAGACTTGGGGTATGGATAACCAATGCTGCGTGGATAGGTTCCGTGGAGATGAACAAAGATCTTGTCACACAAGAGTGACTCTCTGCGTCCGAGAGCGTCTGGGATGCTCTCGGACGCAGGTTCGAATCCTCGTCACGGCCCTTGTGGATTTGTTCAAAGATCTTGTCAAAATCTTCCCGTGAACTTTATGCCCCAAAGCAAGAGGGAGTTGGCAGCGCTGATGTCTACAGAATAAGTGGAGATTATTCTACAAGTAAGAGGACAGTGTTGCCAAGTTTGGTGAATGATTGTAAGTGCTCTTGGTATACTAGTATAATGATTGTAAGTGCTCTTGGTATACTAGTATAATGATTGTAAGTGCTCTTGGTATACTAGTATAATAATTGTAAGTGCTCTTGTTATACTAGTATAATGATACACAAGTAACCACGTAAATAAACAAGACTGCTGACCAAGGTAAGGTCAGGTATTTGGCCCTGTGACAAATGATTATCGAACCTCGTTTTCTAGAGAGAGAGACCTGGAGGGCCAAGTGAGTCAGAAAGTCTGATGTTTGAGGTGGAGCCCAAGAACTAGATGCTGCCTGCGCAGCATCTTTTGGGAGGCGTTGGAAGCGCTGTGGTTGAGTGATTTTATCAGTGAGCCACAGTTGGGAAGTAGCATCAGAGGAGGTAATTTTACCATACAAATTTCAGTGACGTTTCTTACTAATTAATTCTATGTTTAATTAATCACATGAAGATTATGTGGCAGTATATAAGTAGGATAATGTGAGTCTATAGAGTACCATAGACTCTATGGTATTCTAGATATTTGTACTCTATACCATAGAGTACATCTTAAGATGTACTTAAGATAACCGTACTTAAGAAATATACTTAAGATATACATTAAGTACATCTTAACCATATACCATAGAGTTAAGATGTACTCTAAGTGTGTATTTAATATTTGTATTTACTATCTGTGCCTGCAGAATCGAGCTATAAGCTCTTGGACCCCGCCTTTCTAAGCAATCTATTTTTCCTTTATTATGTCTTCTACATATATTTCTGACACGCGTGCGCGCGCACACACACATCCCCAGGAAGCAGCCCGTAGCAGCTGTCTAACTCCCAGGTACCTATTTACTGCTAGGTGAACAGGATCTTCAGAGTGAAAGAAACTATGCCCATTTGTTTCCTCCTCTACCGGGAATCGAATCCCCGAGCGCTGTCCACTCAGCGACGTCATCTCCGTTTTTACTCTACTTAACTCACTCTCTCTCTCTCTCTCCTATTCCTTCTATTCCTCCTCTATTGCAGTACCTCGTTTAGACTTCATCAAGAGCACTAACCCCCCCCCCCCTATACCGCTAATTGTTTGAAAGGGAATACAATTCTAATTAGGCATGTCAGTCCTCCCTTGTGACATGTCTGTCTCATTTTACCTTCCTCCCCCTCACTTTCATTACTCCTTCCCATCTTTCTCCTCTCTCTCTCTCTCTGTCCCTCCCTTTCTTCTCCCCTTCACCCCCCTCCCCATCTCCCCTCCTCACACCAATCTCAACCTTCCTTTACAACACACACGTCAACTCGTCTCATTACTTCCACCTCCCTCCGTTGCTTTCTCTTTCCTCCTCCTCCTCCTCTCCCACCCCTTTCTTCCCTCTCCCCCCCCACCTCCAGTATATTTATGCCCCCATATTTTCCACCATTTTTATCTTGGTTAGTCTCGTCAGGGAGTTCTCCATTACTGAAGTCAATGTATGTGACGCTACCAGTGGTTCCCTCTGAGTCATGGCTAGGGGGGGGGGGACTGTGGGGGTGGTTGGTGGTGGGGGGAGCGTTCTTGGGGGGGGGGGGGGAGGGAGGGGGGGGAGCGTTCTTGGGGGGGGGGGAGGAGGGAGGGGGAGCGTTCTTGGGGGTGGACGGTGGTGGTGGGGAGCGTTCTTGGGGGGGTTGAGCGTTCTTGGGGGTGGACGGTGGTGGTGGGGAGCGTTCTTGGGGGTGGTGGGGAGCGTTCTTGGGGGTGGTGGGGAGCGTTCTTGGGGGTGGTGGGGAGCGTTCTTGGGGGTGGTGGGGAGCGTTCTTGGGGGTGGAAGGGGGGGGGAGCGTTCTTGGGGGTGGAAGGGGGGGAGCGTTCTTAGGGGGGGGAGGAGGGAGGGGGAGCGTTCTTGGGGGTGGTGGGGAGCGTTCTTGGGGGGGGGGAGGGAGGGGGGAGCGTTCTTGGGGGTGGACGGTGGTGGTGGTGGAGAGCGTTCTTGGGGGGGGGGGACGGTGAGAAGCGTTCTCGGGCTCCTCTCTACTCACTTTCGGGAATCAGGTGTTATTCTACTCCCTGTTTCCCATAATTCTATCACCTGATTTGTTTCGATTTGTTGACTGTCATTGGCCTCAACCACTATCGTACTCATTTCCGTTTCGAGATTCACCGATCGTTCATTTAAATGGTATAGTTAATTACATACCTTTGACTCGTTTGTGTTTCCTGTTCCCATCCCGAATATCTTATACGTTATGATCATGTCTCCTCCGGGTGTTATCTTTTCACTGGTGTGTAGGCTATAGGCTCTTGTAGCTCTAGGTCGTATACCCGATAGCCATCTTACGGATTTATTGCTGGCGCTGCATCCTCCAGGTCTAGTCCAACATAGGTTGAGTATATTACTTTGAATTACTCCTTGAGTAATAACTGAAGGAAGGCTGATTTCACGCTCGCTAGTTTTGATCACGCTGATGTAATACTGTTTATGTGTGCCTCCGCTGTCAGGTCACGTCTGAAACTCTTCTATGTATATTATTTTGTATTTTTTTATTGTCCCCCGTTAATGTATTATTTCCCTTGTGTCCGGCGTTTATAGCAGTTCATCCCCAGTTACCTAAAGTCACCCCTCGCTGATAATCCACTCCATCCTCTTAAAATGAAGTAATTAAAACAACTGTTTGGTCAAACGTACAAACATGAATTGTTGGACCCAAAATGTTCACGTTTTATATTACTGGATTAGTCCAAATGGTATACTAAAAAAAAAAAAATGGTAATGTAACTTAAAACTGTAACGTAACATAACCTAATCTTTCCAAACAATCTTAGGGGCAAATATACACTTATTTTATACATGTGCTATACTAGTTCTAGGAATGCTAAGTTTGAACAAATTCAACAGGAGCCTCGATGAAGGTTCGAATCTTATGTGCTAGGTATTCCCAGCCGTAAAGGTTCTAAGCTTGGTTTTAGGCTTCATTTTGACACGCCATCTACAGAATAATTGGTAAAATAAAAGTTAATTTTTGCAGCCATCAACGTTCACGCCCTGCACCAATTATATTATAGAAAGCACGCCTATTCGACCATATAGTTGCTATGGGTACTATTCTTTAGAGGGATGAGTTACAGCATCCAGTTTATCTTGAGTTATCTCCAGTTATGCTAGTGTTATCCACTGCTCTTCTGGAATTTGCTTATCACATTCTCATAACTTTGCATTTACGGGAACTGGATTCCAATAGCCATTTGTCTGAGCATTCCTATAGCCTGTACAACCCCCACCCTACCCCCTTCCCTGCTGCAGTCTACAGGACTCGCTTGTTCTGATGTTCCTCAGTCTCCTTGCCTCAGTTGCCTGGGGAGTTCGCTTTCACTAAGTCTGAGTCCGTTCAGCAATTCAGCAAGTGTGAGGAGTATATATGCCTAACGTACACCAGGAAATGACAGTGTCACATCATGACAGTGTCACACCATGACAGTGTCACACCATGACAGTGTCACACCATGACAGTGCCACACTATGATAGTGTCACACCATGACAGTGCCACACTATGACAGTGTCACACCATGACAGTGTCACACTATGAGTGTCACACCATGACAGTGCCACACCATGACAGTGTCACACCATGACAGTGTCACACCATGACAGTGTCACACCATGACAGTGTCACACCATGACAGTGCCACACCATGACAGTGTCACACCATGACAAAACCGTCATGACTGATTAAAGATGTACAGGTTTCGTAAGTAAATGCTTGTTAAATCCTGGGCCCCGCAGAATGTGAACTAAAATTGAGGCCATAAAATGGGCTCGAGCCCTCATCTATGAACTCGATATCTTTATCAGTTACATAGGAGTGTTATCAGTCATATCTCATGGTGAAAGGGGGTTATGTCTATTGCCGCACGATCAAGCTTAAGTCAGTGCTGAGCCTATAAGCTTAGGTCAGTGCTGGGCCTACAAGCTTAGGTCAGTGCTGGGCCTACAAGCTTAGGTCAGTGCTGGACCTACAAGCTTAAGTCAGTGCTGGACCTATAAGCTTAAGTCAGTGCTGGACCTATAAGCTTAAGTCAGTGCTGGACCTATAAGCTTAAGTCAGTGCTGGACCTATAAGCTTAAGTCAGTGCTGGACCTATAAGCTTAAGTCAGTGCTGGACCTATAAGCTTAGGTCAGTGCTGGGCCTATAAGCTTAAGTCAGTGCTGGACCTATAAGCTTAGGTCAGTGCTGGACCTATAAGCTTAAGTCAGTGCTGGACCTATAAGCTTAAGTCAGTGCTGGGCCTATAAGCTTAAGTCAGTGCTGGGCCTATAAGCTTAAGTCAGTGCTGGGCCTATAAGCTTAGGTCAGTGCTGGACCTATAAGCTTAAGTCAGTGCTGGACCTATAAGCTTAAGTCAGTGCTGGACCTATAAGCTTAAGTCAGTGCTGGACCTACAAGCTTAAGTCAGTGCTGGACCTACAAGCTTAAGTCAGTGCTGGACCTATAAGCTTAAGTCAGTGCTGGACCTATAAGCTTAAGTCAGTGCTGGACCTACAAGCTTAAGTCAGTGCTGGACCTACAAGCTTAAGTCAGTGCTGGACCTATAAGCTTAAGTCAGTGCTGGACCTATAAGCTTAGGTCAGTGCTGGACCTATAAGCTTAAGTCAGTGCTGGACCTATAAGCTTAAGTCAGTGCTGGACCTATAAGCTTAAGTCAGTGCTGGACCTATAAGCTTAGGTCAGTGCTGGACCTATAAGCTTAGGTCAGTGCTGGACCTATAAGCTTAGGTCAGTGCTGGACCTATAAGCTTAGGTCAGTGCTGGACCTACAAACTTACCCCGATGCCATTTCTATAAGCTAAGGTCGCTGACAAGCCTACAAACTCACTGGGTTCTTTATCATAATAATAAAAATTCTAATACATCTCCTATCAGAATGAAAATAATTCTATCGCTACTAGTATTATACTGCCAACAAAGGTTCTATATTTAATTATTACACCACACCTTTAAAAAATATCTTTTGTAATTAATATAAGTTGACCAGACCACACAGTAGAAGGGACGACGACGTTTCGGTCCGTCCTGGAGCATTCTCAAATCACAATCGACTTGAGAATGGTCCAGGACGGACCGATACGTCGTCGTCCCTTCACTTTCTAGTGTGTGGTCTGGTCAACATACTTCAGCCACGTTATTGTGACTCATCGTCTGCATAATTAATCTAAATTTCATTCATGTAAAACAAGGTCTGTTGGGAAGGATAGCGACCATCTTCAAACTCGTATCATGACTCTTTTGCACTCTAACACACAGGACCAAGTTTCAGGTTCCACGAATGCTGGAAACACGCGTTTCAAGTGCACTCGAAAGTGGGTCTTTAGAGCATGGCCCTGAAGCGTGAAACAAGAAATAAGCAAAGAATAAATTTGGCTAATTTCCTGGAGATTTCAACGCCACCGAAGCAATAATCCCAACATCGAACATCTTGTAGCGATGAGCTTATGAAACAGAGTTCGAATACTATTCTTACGGATTCTGTTATTGTTACATTGTAAAAATATTGTATTTTTGTTTCTTCTAATATTGGATTTGATGGTAAAGAGCCGACAACTCTTCTTGCAGGTCGGCGTTCGATCCTCGACGGTGCTAGTGGATAGGCACCGTTCCTGCTTGGCAGTACCCCAGGATGCAATCCTTTTGACCATGTCGTGATCTAGTCGTCTGGAGCGTGTTTCTGGGAACATCCAACGCATAGGTTCGAATCCTAATCACGGCTCCTACCGATTTTCTCAAAATAATAATATTATTATCATTATAATCATTATTATTATTATTACCGTATTATTATTAAAATCATTAATTAATTTCGAACAGTCCTACTATTCTGTCTTTCAAACAGTTGTTTGGCTAATTTTACAGGTAAATAGTTCATTTCCTTCTATTGGTGTGTAAAAGACACTTTCTCTCAGTAATCTGCATATATTTCAAGCAATAAACGACGTAAGAAAACTAATCGAACAAGGTCATGTCATCTATGTGCATTATGCTAAATATATTATATTATTTTTCATATATAATTTTATATGTAAACTTAACGACTGTAACGACAAAATTAAAACATACGCCCCACCACGCCACATACAAATATGTACTTACAGGGTAACCTTTAAGTGCATGTGTGTGGAAATATGCACACACACACATTGATTCCCAGCAGATGACACAATGTAAATATGTAGCTGTTACATATGAGTCCATTGTGACACATATTGATAGCGTGAAAAAAGCGTGCAGCAACTCAACATGCTAAAGTTTAAACATAGCAATATTGCAGAAAGACTTGAAAGGCATTGAAAATACCCAAGACCGATTAATATAACCACATAAAGATTCGAAACCACATAAATTCAGACACGATAACCACATAAATATAACATGCCCACATAAATACAGGCACGATATCCACATAAACACCTAGTTGCCCACCCACACACCAAAGAAACAATCAAACAGAGGAGAGGGCTCAGCAAAGCAGCAGTCGCAGAATACTCAAAGCACTATTGAAAATCACAGGATTTTTCCTATCCTCAGAGAGGAAAGATGTTTACACCAGAGCAGCAGCAGCAGCAGCAGCAGCAGCAGCAGCAGCCAGCCACAGCCTCTCGAGGCCAAAACCACAGTCAGTTTCATACAGATATTGACGATTAAAGACGGTACTCTTGGATCGGTAACTACATATCGGTATCTATAGATGATTAGCTATTGATGGGTAACTACTGATGGGCAACTGCAGATAGGTAACCCTAAACAGTCATTCCTAGACATTGACCACCAGACAATCACAGACAAGCCAATTCCAAACAGTCAATCCCAGATAATCATTCCATGACAGCCAATTCCAGACAGGCCACCCGACAGATAACCCCAGAAAGGTCACTCCCAGACAAGTCACCCCAGAGCAAGTAGTCTTGGGGGGGGTGGGGGGGTCGTGAGTCCATTGTTGGGGGAGGGGGGGTCGTGAGTCCCATTGGTGAGCGGCACCCACACGTGACTGACCAATTGGGTGATAGTTTTGCCTGATGGGTGACTGTCAGACAGGCAATCACAGACAGGTAAGCACCAAGCATGAGAATAATAAAACAAACACAATAATAACCGTATAAACGATCAAACACAACATTTTCTTAACAAACACCGTTTCTACTTTATCACACACACACACACACACACACACACACACACACACACACACACACACACACACACACACACACACACACACACACACACACAAAGTCCAATGTTTTTCCATCGCGTCCAACATTCTGCGAGAAATAATTTCCCGGGTAGACCTCTTCTCCGGACGCTAACGACCTCAAGGGGTGCTTTTAAAAGTACCACTTAATTTACAAGGCTGGCCATCGACCGCCCGTGGTCCATTTACAGTAGGGGATAAAGAAGCAATGCAAATATAGTGAGGTTAGGCCCGAGTTAAGGCAGCTTTCCCCCCCCCCCCCCCCCCCCCCCCCCCTCTCCTCCCTCCCTCTCTCTCTCTCTCTCTCTCTCTCTTGCTTATTACTATATTAAACAGGGATAACTGGGAGGACATTGAACTGTGTAAGGGAGTATCTGAAGGACGGAAAACAGTCATAGTCTGAGACGAGGTTTCGAGCTGGAGGAATGTACAAAGTGGGGGTCCCTCAAGACTCGGTCCTGGGATCACTTCTGTTTTTAATTTATGTGAGTGACCTACCCGAGGAAGTTCATACAATTCAAATGAAGAATGTACAATCCGAGTATTGCATAAAGTTACACGAAGACCTTGATAAAATCAAGAAGTGAACAAACAAATGGTTGCAAGAATTCAATCTCAATAAGTGTAAGGTAATGAAGACACTAAATGGAAAAAGGAAACCTGGAGATATGTACACAACAAGCAGACAGCACCTACACGAACCGAAAAGAAAATATAATTTCAAAAGTAACACCAGAGCCCAAACTGGGTAACATCGGCAGCATATGGGACGCTGGTAAACACAGGAAATTCGGTCGGAAACATAAATCAGGACCTCTTTCAAGACAATCTACATTAACCTTTATTAGAAATGTAAAATCAAAATGAAAAACTACAGAGGACTGCAACGAGATTAGTGCCAGAACCAAGAGATTGAAGCTATGAGGATAGGTTAGGGATACTGGACACCACAAATTTATAGAAGAAACAGAGGAGATATGATCACAACATACAATATACTGAAGGGGAAATGTAGTGGGCAAGGAAAGCCTCTTTAAGTTGAGAGCATTTAGGATTAGAGGACATACATGAAAGTAGGAAATGCAAATGAGTCAATAAATGTATGGAAATACTAGTACCCTGCTCGGTTGCCCAGCAAGTGGAATGCTGCCCACTCCCAGCACTCCCAGCAAAGAAGAAGTTGTGAAGCCACCTCCATCCACATCTTTAAGGCCAGATATGACAAAGAACTCGAACGTCAGTAAACGTAAAAGAACACGACTCAAGCTCTACAAGGCTTGTAGCAAGAGCACAGAGCTAATTTTTGTTAATTATCAGGGGAAAGCGCCAAGCCAATTACGACTTTATAGCACTTGGAAGGGGTCGGGATAAACATTTGGGATGGGACGGGGGATAGGAATGGTGCCCAACCACTTGGACGGTCGGGGATTGAACGCCGCCCTGCATAAAGCACATATAACTGGCTAGACTTCATTTCCCCATAGTCACTGTTAGGTAAACACTTCCACTAACACCACTACCACCACCACTATTAACATTCATCTCTTACCCTCAGCACTAAACATCTCCATCAAAAGTGTTTTCTCCAACACCGTCCCACAAAGACTTGACAATGGTCCAAGATGAACCAAAACGTCGTCGCTTCTTAATTTTCAGATATGTGGGCTGCGTGTCCAAGTTTCAGCCCCACTATTGTGACTTACCGTCTGCGTCTCCCCACCCACACACACCACCACCACCACCACAACCACCACCACCACAACCACCACCATCACCACCACACACATCTCTCTCCCTCACTTGTCTCTAAACCAACCTCGCCAAACCTTTTCTCCCTCAGTCCCTCATCCAATAAATATCTTCCCACACCACCAGTCCCATTTACTCATACCCGAGCCGCCTCTTGGGTGGCTTAATCTTCATCAATCAATCACCAGTCCCAACCCCCCCCCTCATCATCCAGTTAAGACTACAGTCTATACAAACTCCTTTCAGTCAATCGGAGCCCTAACCAGTCAAACATCACTCCCCATTCCTTCATCATTAACCTCCCCTTCTTTTTCTACAGCCTCAATCTCCCTACCTCACAACCCCTCCCCCATCAACCCCTCACTCCAACACCCATTTTCTCCCTCATTTCCCACTTTTGATTGCGTCAACCTGTCTCACCCACCAACACAATAGACACAATAACAACACAATAGATCTTGGATTGCTGGATTGTATTAATCGTAGGTTAGATACGGATATTTTATTGCCTGTCCCTACCTCCTCATCACAATCGACTTGAGAATGGTCCAGGACGGACCGAAACGTCGTCGTCCCTTCAATTTCTAGTGTGTGGTCTGGTCAACAACTTAGATACGGATATCAATGAATTTTTTTGAATGGATTAGTTAGGTGGGTTACCCCTCAAACTTGTCCATATATACACATACAAATCACAATTTCTCCTCATGTTTAATGCACCCTAATATAGACGATATCAGCCTCAGCGTCCAGTTGAGTACCAATATCTCCAAATACGACAAAAATAAGACCGGATATACTACAAAAAAAAAACTCCTTGCACCTACAAAATCCTCAAAAATGCCCCAACTAGGTTCTCAGTGCCTACTGTTACTTCACCATCCCACACAAAAGCCTTCAACTAAGCACAAAGGCCTCAAACGCCAAGAGTGCCTTTGAATACCTGACATTTTTTATATATTCAAATATGTGTAACAAAATACAGATCCCTTTTAAAATTTCAAAATATTTGCATCAAACATTTTTTTTATGCAAAGTAAATATAAAAAACCTCCACATTTTTCCGAACGTCCACAAATATATAAAAATACACAAATATGCCTATAAATTTATGCAAATTGATGGAACTTATCCTAAAGTCCCCTTGAATGTATACTTCAGTTCTTATTATGCTCCAGTAGTCTAGGTCGTCACCAGTAACTCGATGGCTTAGGGGTTTAGGGTTGCCAGGCAAGTGGTGGCTTGGGGCTAGGCTTGCTAGGCCCACGTGAGGGCGGGTAGGGGCTAGGCTTGCCAGGCCAGCGGTGGCGGGTAGGGGCTAGGCTTGCCAGGCAAGTGGTGGCTTGGGGCTAGGCTTGCTAGGCCCACGTGAGGGCGGGTAGGGGCTAGGCTTGCCAGGCCAGCGGTGGCGGGTAGGGGCTAGGCTTGCCAGGCAAGTGGTGGCTTGGGGCTAGGCTTGCTAGGCCCACGTGAGGGCGGGTAGGGGCTAGGCTTGCCAGGCCAGCGGTGGCGGGTAGGGGCTAGGCTTGCCAGGCAAGTGGTGGCTTGGGGCTAGGCTTGCTAGGCCAACATGAGGGCGGGTAAGGGCTAGGCTTGCCAGGCCAGCAGTGGCAGGTAGGAACTAGGCTTGTCAAGACTTGTTTTGACGCTGTTGAACTATCATATCCATAATCTCATTGGCCACGCAATCTTCCTCTTGTATTGCTGGCAGGCAGAAAGGCGAGAGTTGGGAGAGAGGCTGAGGGAAAGCGAGAGTGAGAGGGGAGGGGAGGAGAGAAAGTCTGAGAATGAGAGAAAGGCTGAAAGAAGGAGACGGTTGTCAGGTTTACAGTGGGGGAAGACCGGAAGGTCAAGAATAAGGGTGGAGAGAGAAGACAGCAGAGTTAAAGACCCCCTCGTCAAGCTTCATTTGATCTATCTAGACACGAGAATGATGAGATAAGAGGCCCTTTAAGGGCGTCAGAAGGCAGGTCACCTCATGTCAGGGTCATGAGGTCATCTCATGACCCTGACATGAGGTGACAGAGTCAAGACCATAAGGGTTACCTCATATTAGGGACAAGGACCTACCTTATCACGGGGACGTCGAAGGTCGACGTCAGAGCAGCTCGCGTTTGCACCCAAGTAAAATGCCAAAAATGTGTACGAATCTTTTGTATACCAAAAAAAGTCTAAAAATGCAGGAAAATCAATGAAGAGCGACGTGCGTCTGACGGAGACGACTCCCGGGGTAAAACATGACTGACAAGACAATTGCCTCTCGTCGGAAGCTCGCTTCCACAACGTCGGCTGTGAGTCCTCGAACCTGTTATGAACCGCGCCTCACTCGCGACGCCAGCCGCGCGCCTCACCCAGATGGCTCACTGCTACACGTGATCTCGGGGTATGGCAGTGGAGGCCCCTTCGCAAACATGATCCTCCTCAATCTATCCTATCTGCATTTTCCCCTCAATTCCCCTCTGAAGCATCCATCAGGAACCTGTCAGTTTAGGTGAAGGGGAGAGACCAGATCGCTGGAAGAAGGGTTAGGGGTTGGTGCAAGGAAAAGGTCAGAGTCAAGGGCTAAGCAGAAGAATGACTAAAATTAGGATAAGAAGAGATTAGAATAGTAACATAATAGGTCGAAGTATGAGAGTAAATATTAGCTAGGGGCGAGATCACTTTACGACAAAGAGTAATTTTGTAAGACAATTAGAAGGATTAGTAAGAGTTTTGTAAGACACTGTGAAAAGGTTAGACAAACTGACTACTCGATGAAAAGGTCAAACTAAATTACCCTCACGGTAAGACCACGTCAACTAACCAACCACCCATTCCCGAACTATCGAGAGAAAGGCCAACAAAGTTACCATCCTGAAACTAGTTTTTTCTCTCTTTAAAGATCAAATCAACAATCGTCAAGTCCCGAAGAAGAAAAACCCATTCCTGAGAGTCACCATTAAAGTTTGACGAATCACCGATCACTTTCCCAGAAGGTTGTCAGGTAAGGTCACCATCAATTAAGAAAACAGATGAGTTTAATAATAGGCACATCGACAGCTCGAGCGTCAAGATAAAACTTTATAGAATAATCTTCATCAGAAACTTTTCTTTGAACTTTAAAAAATGTCAAGACTTAAAATACTATTTCACTTCAGCCAAAATGCAAAAGGAGAAAATTATTTGTATAACTAAGTTAATATTGCCCCGGCAAGCTACACTCTGGAGGACGGTGTGAAATGAGTCTCGCTTACACGCTCAACCTACACGTAATTTACATCGACGCTTAGCCTAAAGAGAAGTCACTTTCCTCCAGTAAGAGTTATGCAAGTCTTTTTTTACTGAGATTTCCTGAAATTTCACCACTTCACCCCCACTGTCATCACCACACTACCAGTCTCCCCCACTCCGTCACCAGGCAATCTTCACCAACATTTCTTTGACCAATACTGGAATACGCAGCACCGGCATGGAATCCGCACCTCGTGAAGCATAATACGACAATTAAAGAAGAACAAAGGTTTGCAACAAGATTGCTGCCAGAGCTAAGAGGACACGATAGGCGGATATGCTAATGGAACAAAATTATGACAATCCTAGTGGGTAGAACAGAGGAGATATGATCACAACATAGAAGATACTGATGGGAATTGATAAGGAGGACAAGGATGGCCTCTACAACATGAACAGAAAGTGCAGTAGAACAAGAGGACATAAGTGGCAGATGGTGTTACGGTTCTGGGTATCCGCAGGTCTTCGCTCCCCTGTACCTGGGCGTCACTGGGAGCCCCCCAGTCTACCACGGGCCGAGACACTACCTACGTCACGGCCTTGCACCCATGGCGAGTGGGGGGAAATCCAGCCGTAACCCTGTCACTCCCAGCCAAACTTGCCCGCCGTAACACTGAAAAGCACACAGGTAAATTCTTGCCACTCACTCGTAATGAAGGTCACAGCTGGGTACCTGTATTCACGTCTCAGCAACACTTCTCAGTGGTCTTATTAATTATCATAAGCCAAGGACTCGATGCTAAATATAATGCAGTGCAATATTAAATAACTTAACTCGCCCTAGAGATGGAAGGGAAGATTCCTTCCATCCCTCAAACACCATGGTAAAAATAACGATAAATTTACCGGAGGAAAACTACACTGAATCCGCATAGTAAATAATATGTAGAATTGCCAGTCGTCGGCAACACTCCTCACTCCATCTCTGACCACTCAGTCAACTGGATGATTTAAAACGCTTCACTCCTGGTCTCTTGAAACCAGCCACCTCCTCTAGTTGCCACAAAATGTCACTACACCAACACACATAAATTAGCTCATGTATATATGTAAAACCTGACACATCAGTTTATCAGCTCAAGTTACAGCCCCGCTCCTGTGCCAGGTAAGTCCAATACGGGGTCACCATAGCCCGTGCTGCTCTGAACTTACGTTTCGAGCAGCTGAATCTAAAACAACAACTGGCACATAGCCTAATCCTACCACACTGGTAATAAGAATAAAGATGATCACAGCATACATAATACTCTAGCCTAGATCAAAGGGTAACGGGAGGGAATTTATCTACCTTAATTCTCTCTGCTACAAAGTCGACATATCCTCTTGATGATCGATGAGGTCTTCTGTCCTGGTGGTCGGTCCTCCGTTGATCAAGGTCCGGTACACACAAGGTCCTCTGATGACTTGTAGGCGCGCATTCTCTCCGAGCTCACTCCCGGAAGGCAGGTCCTCCTCCTTAGTACTGAAGACAGGTCCCTGCGCACGTCGTCTCCCTTCTCCCATTCTGGAACTGTAGACAAGCTTGCAGTCTGGTTCAGTGTCGCCTTCTCGATCTTCCAGTGGACTTGACCCAGTCACAGCAGCTCGCTTGACGTGTCTGAACGCGGCCCGCGGGGCGTCATGCACGACCCCGCCCAACGCCATCGTTCACCTCCGCCACAGACTATCAGCAAAAGAGCTCTTGGTGCTCTAACACCAAATAAGCCTTGCTTCCATGTACTCCCCAGGAGTCAGCCAATCTTCCTCGACGTCTGTAGTATCAATGCGGCCGCTTGGGTTCACTGGCTAGGGCTTCCTACAACTGAGAGCTCACTTGAGCGTGTCCGCGCTCAATGACATGCGGTGACACACTGAGCGCCGCAGGGCACTGGGCCGACCCAAGCCCTCCGCCCTGTGACGTCACACCACCCAAGGGCGCCGCGCTATTGGTCAATCCCGTCACGTGACCTTACCTAACCAATCACCAGACGGCTGGCGCTTGGCTCCTTTGGCGGCAAACTCCTTGCCTCGGCGCCATCTTGTAACACAAAAGGGCGTAAGCCACTTGTAACGCCAAAACTAAAACAGCAAATTCATCTCCCATACAATAACTCTGAATATCTTTATATATATCAAACTGTTCCTTGGACATCAGAGAACGTGCGGGTTGAAGAGATATGACTCTTCACGCCGGAATAGGAAAGATGTAGGGCGGGACACCGTCACAATGGACAAGCAAGTGTCCTAAAGGAATGTGAGGAAATACTCATGCCCTTGATGGGTGGTCAACAAGTGGAATGTACTGAAAGAAGAAGTTGTAGAAGCCACCTCCGTCCACTACCGAGCCTCGACTAAGATTCTGAACGTCAAAATAATTCAATAATAACGCAAGAGGTTCAACAAGGCCAGTAGGCCGGGTGTAAAGAGCTAGACCTCACTTCCCTGTAGTCACTGATAGGTAAGTACAACACCTCGACCATCACCACATTAATTTTGAATCAATTTCATCATCATTATTATAATTATTATTATTATTTTTATTTCATTTATTATGTTATAAATATTATGTACAGAAACTGTATTCTTGTTGATAATGATATTTTTGATATTATCATTATAAAATAAAGTAATTTCCGCAATTATTATCCGATTATATTCATAATTAATTATCTTAACTTACTTCCACCCTCTCATTACCTCCACACCACTGCCCCCCCTCACTCATCCCCCCCCCTTCATATCCTCTCCCTGATGGCGGGGTGTGGCGGGGTGTGGCGGGGGGGATGGAAGACCAGGGGGGGGGGGCATGGGGGGGATCAGGGCGGGGCAGGAAGGGCAACAAGGGCTCACCGTCATTAATATGTTGACCCCGACCATTATCCGGGTCATAAATTTGAATCCATTGATTAGCCACAACAAACATTAATATATTATCCTCGACCCTTGTGCTTCTCTCCGGCAAGCAAAAGTAGGAGAAGGAGGAAGAAGAGAAACTGGAGCAAGAGGAGGAGTTAGAAGGAAGGAGGAGTTAGAAGGAAGGGAAGGTAGTAGGAGGGAGGAAGAGGACGAAGAGGGAGGGAGGAGGGAGGGACAAAGGTCAGCTACTCCCAGAGAGAGGAACTGGTGCTAATGCCAGTGGTGGTATTCAAGAAAGGATTTAACATCCATAAATATTTAGTTCTGTACCTTTTTTTCCCCTTAAAGTTAAATTTTTGTCCTTTCCATTACGGTTAAATCGAGTGAGCTTCAGGGTGAAGTGTCAGCAATAAAGGGGGACACATTCGTGACCTTTTTTCCGAGAGCAACTGAAGGGGGGCTTATCACATATGGACTTCGTTAGAAAGGGACAGAGAACACGTTCTATGGGATACTTTACTGACAGAAGTCAATGCATGATGATCGTCCGTGGAATATACTTACTGCAGCAGGCCACAGCCAGCCGGCCACTCGGGTGCAGCAGGCCACAGCCAGCCGGCCACTCGGGTGCAGCAGGCCCCCAGCCAGCAGGCTGAGACGACGGAGCACCGGCAGGAGTCAACAGCCCAGAAGGGCCTCTGAGAAACCCACTGACAGAGAAATCATGGCCGCGACAATAGCCCCTTCTGGCCACGTCATTAGAGGGGGGTGAGGGGAGGTAGGGGGTGAGGGGAGGTAGGGGTTTTGGCACTCGGGAAGGAAAGTGGCACTGTGAGAAAGAAGGCACTAGGAGGGAGGGAGGGAGGGGGTGGGAACAAAGAGAGGGGGGGGGTCATAAAGAAGGAACAGGCAAATGTGTAATGGAAAGGAAAGCAAGTATAGGAGTCACAGAGAGGGCAGCTAGGATTCCCCTTGTTATGGAAGGGGAACCTGCTGTCTGTGTCTGTCTCGTCAGCTCCGAGCCTGGCCCACCAGCAGCACCTACACGGGCCCTGCATCTTTAGTAAGGCAATGTTGAGTGTCGGACTGAAGGGTCGAGGGTTGATGGGATGGATTGGTGAGAGTTTAAGGGAACGGAGAGCGGAAAGAGGGAGAAGGTGAGGGGGGGAGGCAAGAGGAGAAGAAGGCGGGAGAGGACGAAGAAGGAAGAGGAAGAGGAGGAGAGAGGGAGGAAGAGAGTCTTTCGTCTCCCTTTCCTCTAGTTCCTTACACCTTCCTTCTCGTTTCTTCTAAATTTCAACTTACTGCTTCCTCTTCCTATTTTCTTAATTCCTCCTCCTGCTAGTTTTTTCGCTAATTCCCGTTCCTATTCGCTCCTTTCCCCTTTCTCTCTCGTTAGTCATTTTCCCTCCTACTGACTTGCTCTCTCTCTTCCTCCCAAAGTCCCCCATTTGAATGCCTCCTCTTCCCTCCCAATCCCTCTCCCCTCTCTCTTCCTTCCCCCCCTCCCCCCACTCCCCCTTAACCACCGTGGAGCCCAGGACATATCAAATGTTCCAAACTTTGTACCAAGTCGTTCGTGTGTGTGTAAAATATCCCCCGAAAGTTTGCCCACATGTCAGTTATACACACGCTAAATAATCTTAATTCCTCGCTAGATTCCCCTTAGTTCTCGTAAACATTGTTCCCAAACTTATTTTCGGCTCCCTCGCTAAGTTCCTACCCTCTCGTTATCCAAGCCTTCCCTTTCCCCCTTCGTTATCCAAGCATTCCCTTTCCCCTTCGTTATCCAAGATTTCCCTTTCCCCCTTCGTTATCCAAGCCTTCCCTTTCCCCCTTCGTTATCCAAGCCTTCCCTTTCCCCCTTCGTTATCCAAGCCTTTCTATCCTATTGTCGTTATCCCAGGCTAACCCGCGCCTCGTTAGCTTTGCCCTATTCCTTCCATAGTTCCTGGCGAGGAGGAGGGAACTGCTCCCGGTCGAGATGGAGGAATTTCCTCCCTGTCGAGATGGAGGGAACTGCTCCCTGTCGAGATGGAGGGAACTGCTCCCTGGTGAGCTGTCGAATATTTCACTGGGATGGAAGGTAGGGGATTGTGGGGGGAATAATCCTGGAGGTAATTGCCGGCCGATGAATTATAGCCGGGTTAGGGAGACGGTAAAACACACACACACACACACACACACACACACACACACACACACACACACACACACACACACACACACACACCAGGAAGCAGCCAGCTCTCGGGAGAAGCGAGGCGGTAACGAGAGGCAGCCGCCCGCCTCGCTCACATCAACATGGGAGGTGTTAGCTAAAATGATCTAGCCGGAAAGGAAAACATTTACCCTCCTCGATGCAGTGTGTGTGCGTGCAAGCGCGTGCTTGTATGTGCGTGGGTGTGTATGCATGCGCATGTGGGTGTGTGTGTGTGTGTGGAGGGACGGAGGGGGGGCGATGTTTGTTGTCTGTAGTCATGCATGTGTGTGTGTGTGTGTGTGTGTGTGTGTGTGTGTGTGTGTGTGTGTGTGTGTGTGTGTGTGTGTGTGTGTGTGTGTGTGTGTGTGTGTGTAACCACAGCAGAGCTCATAATAGGGAGCGTTTTTGGGCGTTGTCGAAACCAACGTTGCAAATGCAATCTATTAACAAAAGTAACGGCTCGCAAATATCCACGTTTTCTATGCATCGGACTCGCTAGGGGATGGCTTGGGTTTCTACGTTTCTGGGGTTAGGATAAAAGGTTGGATTTATTTTTACGGAGTGGCAAAATCCAGAGAATGGGCGGAGGTGTTTAACTATTAACATCCCAAGATGCTACCTTCCCGATCTAATTAATGACCTCTCCTTCAACTATCAATTAATTGGAAGCCTACGAGGCTTGTATCTTCTTCGCTTGTTTAGTTCGTCAATATTTTAGTTTAGGTATAGGATTTGTTTGTTGATTTGTGCTTGCAGGGGCCCAGTGCTTCAGCTCATGGGTCCCGCCTCTCAGCCTATAGTTGACTGATGTGTAAATATTTCTATCCCCCCATTAGGTTATATCGCACCTACACATGAAGTTGTTCTAACATTAACAAAGAAATATATATCATCTCTGTTTCATTTCCATTATTAGTATCAGGGAACCGTTTCTGAAACATGTGGTGAACAGGTTTCTGAACGACTCTCTGTGAAGAGGCAATTTAAGAGTTCTCAAGGAAGAGTCGTTCTGGGCAGTCTTTAACAATAACCTGGAAATAACCGGTTGATGTGTGCTTCGGGAGACTATAGTTCGGTGCGATAGTTTAATTTTGCCCCTCGTGCTTACCTTTGCTTATGATGCCTCTACATCGGTAGTCTACCAGCTCTCTGGTAGTTCTGATTCAATTCACTCTAAGATTCACCAGTATCGTATTTTGTTTACTTGTCGTCGGTATTTACAATGTACTCAGGTGACGTTTTGATTGACAAGTCACTTTTATCTCCTTGTGTTCTATTATAACTTTCTTGAAGAGGTTTGTCGGTGTGGGGCTATTTGGGCTAGGTCTTCAGTTTATTTAATGTAAATTGTCCAATTGCATCTCTGCTATATACCCTCAGAGAAGGTATAGAGAAGCAGAGAATTATAGAGAATTCAACCCTTGAGGTTATCTTGAGATGATTTCGGGGCTTTTTAGTGTCCCCGCGGCCCGATCCTCGACCAGGCCTCCACCCCCAGGAAGCAGCTCGTGACAGCTGACTAACACCCAGGTACCTATTTTACTGCTAGGTAACCCTATGGCCTAACATATCATAACATGCCTCTCAATGACATTCCACCCCATGACATCCCCTTCACGGCATCTCATCCACATCAGATCCCCATGGAATTAAATCTCATTGCATTCCCCAAATGTATACCATCCACGCCATACAACCCTGTATCATGCCATTCCGTGGCACTATGGGTTTTACCACTCTTCCTGTCACACTGTTAACTCATCTCTGTCAATACACAAGAGTCGTCACGTTCCCAATGCTTCCCATTAGGGTAGGATTGGCATCCTCTTTACCTCCTCTCTTGTTGAGTCTCCTCTTCATCCATAAAACCCATTCACGTCTACTCTTGTGAAGAGGTAATGGGTAGGAGAAAAGGAAAGATAAGTGGAAGAGGAAGGTTAGGAGGTGGAACGGAAGGGGGGAATTATAAGAATTTCTAGGATGGAAGGAGGAGATGCACAACATCATCTCTCCATCTCGTCCATCCAAGGGGGTGCATCTCCTTCTTCCATCCTTGAAATCCTTATAATTCCCCCTCCCGTTCCACCTCCTCCTAACCATCCTCTTCCACTTATCTTTCCTTTTCTTCCTACTCATTATACCTCTTACACAACCCTCCGCAATGACGTAAGCTCGCAGGCCATTTAATCGTTTCGTCTTTCACTATCATATTTCTCTTCTCTGTTGCTTCCGTTTCCATCTTTACTGCCCTCTTCTATGGCCTTCCGCCTCCAACTTCTCTCGTCTCTTTCTGGCTCTTTCCCGATATTCTTGCCCACCAACCCTAAATGCTCCTATCCATCAGAGGTCGATCCTAGGAAGCTGGAGGTAAAGGTGCTGGAGGCCAGAGAGTAAAGGTGCTGGAGGCCAGAGGGTAAAGGTGCTGGAGGCCAGAGAGTAAAGGTGCTGGAGGCCAGAGAGTAAAGGTGCTGGAGGCCGGAGGGTAAAGGTGCTGGAGGCCGGAGGGTAAAGGTGCTGGAGGCCAGAGAGTAAAGGTGCTGGAGGCCAGAGGGTAAAGGTGCTGGAGGCCAGAGAGTAAAGGTGCTGGAGGCCAGAGGGTAAAGGTGCTGGAGGCCAGAGAGTAAAGGTGCTGGAGGCCAGAGGGTAAAGGTGCTGGAGGCCAGAGAGTAAAGGTGCTGGAGGCCAGAGGGTAAAGGTGCTGGAGGCCAGAGAGTAAAGGTGCTGGAGGCCAGAGAGTAAAGGTGCTGGAGGCCAGAGGGTAAAGGTGCTGGAGGCCAGAGAGTAAAGGTGCTGGAGGCCAGAGGGTAAAGGTGCTGGAGGCCAGAGAGTAAAGGTGCTGGAGGCCAGAGGGTAAAGGTGCTGGAGGCCAGAGAGTAAAGGTGCTGGAGGCCAGAGAGTAAAGGTGCTGGAGGCCAGAGGGTAAAGGTGCTGGAGGCCAGAGAGTAAAGGTGCTGGAGGCCAGAGAGTAAAGGTGCTGGAGGCCAGAGAGTAAAGGTGCTGGAGGCCGGAGGGTAAAGGTGCTGGAGGCCAGAGAGTAAAGGTGCTGGAGGCCAGAGGGTAAAGGTGCTGGAGGCCAGAGAGTAAAGGTGCTGGAGGCCAGAGGGTAAAGGTGCTGGAGGCCAGAGAGTAAAGGTGCTGGAGGCCAGAGAGTAAAGGTGCTGGAGGCCAGAGAGTAAAGGTACTGGAGACCAGAGAGTAAAGGTGCTGGAGGCCAGAGAGTAAAGGTGCTGGAGGCCAGAGGGTAAAGGTGCTGGAGGCCAGAGAGTAAAGGTGCTGGAGGCCAGAGAGTAAAGGTGCTGGAGGCCAGAGAGTAAAGGTGCTGGAGGCCGGAGGGTAAAGGTGCTGGAGGCCAGAGAGTAAAGGTGCTGGAGGCCAGAGGGTAAAGGTGCTGGAGGCCAGAGAGTAAAGGTGCTGGAGGCCAGAGGGTAAAGGTGCTGGAGGCCAGAGAGTAAAGGTGCTGGAGGCCAGACAGTAAAGGTGCTGGAGGCCAGAGAGTAAAGGTACTGGAGACCAGAGAGTAAAGGTGCTGGAGGCCAGAGAGTAAAGGTGCTGGAGGCCAGAGAGTAAAGGTGCTGGAGGCCAGAGAGTAAAGGTGCTGGAGGCCGGAGGGTAAAGGTGCTGGAGGCCAGAGAGTAAAGGTGCTGGAGGCCAGAGGGTAAAGGTGCTGGAGGCCAGAGAGTAAAGGTGCTGGAGGTCAGAGGGTAAAGGTGCTGGAGGCCAGAGAGTAAAGCTGCTGGAGGCCAGAGGGTAAAGGTGCTGGAGGCCGGAGTGTAAAGGTGCTGGAGGCCAGAGAGTAAAGGTGCTGGAGGCCAGAGAGTAAAGGTGCTGGAGGCCAGAGGGTAAAGGTGCTGGAGGCCAGAGAGTAAAGGTGCTGGAGGCCAGAGAGTAAAGGTGCTGGAGGCCAGAGAGTAAAGGTACTGGAGGCCAGAGAGTAAAGGTACTGGAGGCCAGAGGGTAAAGGTGCTGGAGGCCAGAGAGTAAAGGTGCTGGAGGCCAGAGAGTAAAGGTGCTGGAGGCCAGAGAGTAAAGGTGCTGGAGGCCAGAGGGTAAAGGTGCTGGAGGCCAGAGAGTAAAGGTGCTGGAGGCCAGAGAGTAAAGGTGCTGGAGGCCAGAGGGTAAAGGTGCTGGAGGCCAGAGAGTAAAGGTGCTGGAGGCCAGAGAGTAAAGGTGCTGGAGGCCGGAGGGTAAAGGTGCTGGAGGCCAGAGAGTAAAGGTGCTGGAGGCCAGAGAGTAAAGGTGCTGGAGGCCAGAGAGTAAAGGTACTGGAGGCCAGAGAGTAAAGGTACTGGAGGCCAGAGGGTAAAGGTGCTGGATGCCAGAGAGTAAAGGTGCTGGAGGCCAGAGAGTAAAGGTGCTGGAGGCCAGAGAGTAAAGGTGCTGGAGGCCAGAGGGTAAAGGTGCTGGAGGCCAGAGAGTAAAGGTGCTGGAGGCCAGAGAGTAAAGGTGCTGGAGGCCAGAGGGTAAAGGTGCTGGAGGCCAGAGAGTAAAGGTGCTGGAGGCCAGAGAGTAAAGGTGCTGGAGGCCGGAGGGTAAAGGTGCTGGAGGCCAGAGGGTAAAGGTGCTGGAGGCCAGAGTAAAGGTGCTGGAGGCCGGAGGGTAAAGGTGCTGGAGGCCAGAGTGTAAAGGTGCTGGAGGCCAGAGAGTAAAGGTACTGGAGGCCAGAGGGTAAATGTACTGGAGGCCAGAGAGTAAAGGTGCTGGAGGCCAGAGGGTAAAGGTGCTGGAGGCCAGAGAGTAAAGGTGCTGGAGGTCAGAGGGTAAAGGTGCTGGAGGCCAGAGAGTAAAGGTGCTGGAGGCCAGAGAGTAAAGGTGCTGGAGGCCAGAGAGTAAAGGTGCTGGAGGCCAGAAAGTAAAGGTGCTGGAGGCCAGAGAGTAAAGGTGCTGGAGGCCAGAGATTAAAGGTGCTGGAGGCCAGAGAGTAAAGGTGCTGGAGGCCAGAGAGTAAAGGTACTGGAGGCCAGAGAGTAAAGGTACTGGAGGCCGGAGAGTAAAGGTACTGGAGGCCAGAGAGTAAAGGTACTGGAGGCCAGAGAGTAAAGGTACTGGAGGCCGGAGAGTAAAGGTACTGGAGGCCAGAGAGTAAAGGTACTGGAGGCCAGAGAGTAAAGGTACTGGAGGCCAGAGAGTAAAGGTACTGGGGGCCAGAGGGTAAAGGTGCTGGAGGCCAGAGAGTGAAGGTACTGGAGGCCAGAGGGTAAAGGTGCTGGAGGCCAGAGAGTAAAGGAATTGGAGGCCAGAGAGTAAAGGTGCTGGAGGCCAGAGGGTAAAGGTGCTGGAGGCCAGAGGAATATTGTGTATAAGTTTAAACTATTTCAATAAATTTGAGTGTGAATACCACTTTGAGCGTTGGAAATTCCTTTGCCCGCGAAAGGAGGGGTCAAAAGTTCCCAAGAATAAGGAACTCTTAAAGATCAGACACTGAGAACCAGAAGAACGCTATGGATTTTAGTTTTAATATTTTCAGAATGCGTTCCCTTAAGGGTGGAGTCCGAGCGACTAGACTGGGGGGGGGGGAAGGTTGTGAGGAGTTGAGCAGCGTGGGAGGGGCGTGGGAGGGGCGTGGGAGGGGGCGTGGGAGGGGAGTGGAGTGTCGATGTTGTCCACGAGTTTAGGGGGTCGAGTCAGTTGGACAACTTGTGGGTGGCGTCTCGCTAATGGTGATTGTGCCAAGTTCGGCTGTTGGCACTCCGGATCCTGTCGCGTCCCGGGCCATAGGCGCGACGTGAGCCTCCTCCTGCTGCTGCTGCTACTGCTGCTGCTGCTGCTGCTGCTGCTGCTGCTGCTCTCTGGCACACGTCCCAATCTACTCCTCTCGACTCTATGAGGGATTTCGATTATGTTAGAAATTAAGGCGCGGGACGCTGGTTCGAACCCACTACCCTGCTCCAAATATTTCTTCATATATATATATATATGTATATATATATATATATATATATATATATATATATATATATATATATATATATATATATATATATATATATATATATATATATATATCCTAGGGACTAGGCTCTTCTTCTCCTAGGGACCCCATAGTCTAGGAGAAGAAAATAAAGAGTATTCAGAGAAGACTTTGTGGATTCTTACTAAACACTTTAATATTTTCTTCTACCATGCCTTCCTATCCTCCCCCCCCTTATACTCCGGGAGAATAGGCACTGCAATGTTGCATAGCGCATATCCTTCCTTCACATCACTGTCTATACCCCCCCCCCCCCCAACATCATTGTAATATTCCCCACATCACGGGGTACATCATCCTGTCCTCCTCACCCCACAACATCACACTGCACATCCTTCCCCCGCTTGTGCAGGCGAGGAGTCCCAATAACGTGGCTGAAGAATGTTGACCAATCCACACACTAGAAAACGAAGGGACGACGACGTTTCGGTCCGTCCTGGACCATTCTCAAGTCGATTCTCCTTTCCCCCCTTCCTCCCAAATATGTCGGTACAAATCCTAGTGCCTCCCTCACCCCCAACACGACCAGATTCTTGACACACTCACCTCCACAATCCCAGAACACAGGCCTACACAATCACGACAACATGGGAGCCACGGTGGGCTCATTTAATTGGCTCGTTTGCATTTGTAACAACGACGACCCGGGTCGTAATCATGTCCGGTCTGGGATATATATTCACACGCCAATATAAACACACAAGCGGGGAACGGTCAACCCGTTGGTACGTCCACTCACACTTATGGGAACAAGGTGACGGGAGAACACGATTTGCTAAAGAGATGAAATGGGAAACCGAGGGAAGGAGGGTGAAAATGAACGGAAGGTGATGAAGATGAGAGTGGAGAAGGTGAGTGGGGGAGGATAAAAGATGGTAATGGATCGATGGATAGGTGCGTGCATGGATGAGGAAGGGGAGGGGGGGGGGGGGGCTGGATGTATGTGGTTTATCGTGTGTGTTGTGAGAGATATGGAGACAGAGTGAGAGACAGAGTTGGAGGGGATGGGGGGCAAGAGGTAGGCTGAGAGACGCCAAGGGGGAATAGATAGATGTCTTCAAATCTGTTGAGGGGTTTAAAAAAGTGTGTGTGTGTGAGCGAGTGTGTGTGTGTGTGTGTGTGTGTGTGTGTACTCACCTAATTGTGCTTGCGGGGGTTGAGCTTTGGCTCTTTGATCCCGCCTCTCAACCGTCAATCAACAGGTGTACAGATTGTGTGTGTGTGTGTGTGTGTGTGTGTGTGTGTGTGTGTGTGTGTGTGTGTGTGTGTGTGTGTGTGTGTGTGTGTGTGTGTGTGTGTGTAATTCCTATTTGTTCCTGCAGGATCGAGGTGTTAGTTCTTGGACCCCGCCTTTTCTAACCGTCCGTTGTCTAATGTGCTGACTTCCTACCTATTTTTCTCTATATCTACTACATAAATTTGCGTGTGTGTGTGTGTGCGTGTGTGTGGGAGGAGGAGGAAGAGGAGGGGTTTATTATTTATGACATACAAGATTCTGGGAGGATATTAGAAAGACAAGAAGGAAAAGGTGATGTCTCGTCTACTTCGCTTCCTACTCTTCTTATTCTTTCTTTCTCCTCTTATTATATGTATCTCATTTATTTCCTTCACCTCTCTTTCTCTTTCTCTTTCTCTCTCCTCAATTACTTCTTCCCCCTGACCTTTTCTTTTCAGTACCTTTCTCTTAACCCCTCTTGCCTTGATGTTTACTTTCTCACCTGTTTTCCTTTCCTAAATACCACGATAGACTCTTCTCCTCCTCTCTTACCCTACCTTTTCCCTTAGTTTTGCCTCCCTTCCTCTGACCTTTCTCTGCTGATTCGTCTTTCATTACTCTCCCAGTTTCTCTCACCGTGTTCTATTCTCTCTCTTCTCCTCTCCTCTTCTCCCTCTTCTCACTTCTTGCTAACAAAACAGGATATGAAACCTGAAAAATTCACTCGAACAGAATTAAATTAACATTTATTTTTCCCAGTATTAGATTTGCTGTACAAACTCTACTATCCTGGGGTACAAGCAGAAGCTGAGCTTGTGAGTTGTGTAAGGGAATAGGTTAGTGTTGAAGGTGAGTGTATCTGAGAGTGTTGGAGGGTGTCTGAGGGTGTTGGAGGGTGTCAGAGGGTGTCAAGGGGAATTTGAGGGTGTTGGAGTGTGTATGAGGGTGTTGTAGGAGTTGTAGGATGTTGTAGGGTGTTGGCGGGTCTTGGAGTCTGTTCGAAATTCTTAAGTTAGGTTAGATTAGGTAAAGAGAAAAGTGACGAGGGCGGACTGCTGTACATTGTGACCATATGGACTAAAGGACGATGATGGGTGAGCATAGGTGAGCACCCACCTAATTATGCCTGTAGGGTTGAATGTCAGCTCTTGGGCTCCAACTTCCCCGTGTTCGGTCGTCTAATTCAATCGTTTCATGCCCACCAGATGTACAAAGACACATTAGCAGGATAACGACAGAGGCATATAAATTAGAACATTAATTAGATGTTTCGATTTAGGGAAGACCTGTGTAAATACTGTTGTTTGATTTACGGAACAAATTACCGGGTAACATAATAGACGTGAGATCACTCGATTGTTTCAAGCGTAGGATAGACATATATGAATGAGTTTGAGTGAACATCAACAAGAGCTGCCTCGTATGGGACAATGGGTCTTAGCCAGTGATGTTTATGCTCACGTTCTTATACGTCAAACAAGCTTTCAAACTCTTGGATAAAGGTCGCTTCAGAATTGTGTATACAGCCTATGAGTGACCCGTTCAAATGTATGATAGCGAAACTTGAAACCCCTATCAACAGAAGACAAAAATAAAATGCAAAGCTAGATCAATTCCGAGATAAGCAATAAGATGGAAAAGAATAGCAATGTAAGAAAGAGCTTGAAGAAATGAACCTCTCAACATCTGAGAAAAGTAGACACAGACGAGGCATTAATGAAAGCACGATTCTGTACGGCCTTGACAGGAAACAAACGAATGAAATATTCAAACAAAGAGTAATAGCAGAACAAGACGTAGAAAATGGGTAATGACATTACAGTGGTGCACAATCGACTTGAGAATGGTCCAGGACGGACCGAAACGTCGTCGTCCCGTCACCTTCTAGTGTGTGGTCTGGTCAACATACTTCAGCCACGTTATTGTGACTCATCGCCTGCATGTGGTACGGGATACAGGCGGAGAGTTCTGAAATCTAATTCATTTCTTAAGGTTAACTTCATCTCGTACATGCAGATCTTTTGAAAGACTGAGTCTTGCAAGACACAGACCCTCCTCACATTTGCATATGTCTAGTAGTATGCCAGGATATATCCCGTTGGGGAGAAGAAAAAGAGGCATACTTCACACTGCGATGGCCGGAGTTTCTGCAATTTGAATGGTCTGAATTTGCATTTTCAGGACATAGGAAAACGGGTTTCCCTATGTCTATTTCCCAATGGTTTCAACATAGGGAAACGAGACCCACGTTTCAAATACATTCAACAACAACCTCAAACCTCACGCAATATGGCGTGAGGTTCTGGGAGCTAAACCTCGCGTCCCTAGGAGACAGAAGGGTAAGGGGAGACATGATAACCACCTACAAACTTCTCGGGGGAATTGACAAGGTGGACAAAGCAGCGCCTGACAGCTGAGTGGACAGCGCTTCGTATTCGTAATCCTGAGGTTCCGGGTTCGATCCCCGGTGGAGGTGGAAACAAATGGGCAGAGTTTCTTTCACCCTTGATGCCCCTGTTCACCTAGTAGTAAGTAAATAAGTACCTGGGAGTTAGACAGCTGCTAAGAGCTGCTTCCTGGAAGTGTGTAACAAAAACGAGGCCTGATCGAGGACCGGGCCGCGGGGACGCTAAGCCCCGAAATCATGTCAAGATAACCCAGGAACACTCGCAAACATACGCACGCAAAAACACACGCCCAAAAAAACGCGTGCACGCAGAAACACACGCGCGGCTATACGCAATTCTTTCATCGTCCAATTTCACCATTAATTTTATTTTAATTTTTGGAAGCAATTTCATAAAACTTAAACCGGGAGGAGCGCGACCGTAACGGCGCCGGTAACAAGGTGATTATCCAATCTCTAGAGCTACTTAACAAGGCTTTAAGAGAGCTTCTTCCACACACGCACGCATGTACATACCACACACACACACACACACACACACACAGATTGGCGGGACCAAAGAGCCAGAGCTCAACCCCCGCAAGCACAATTAGGTGAGTACAATTAGGTGAGTACACACACACACACACACACACACACACACACACACACACACACACACACACACACACACACACACACACACACACACACACACAACTGAACCTTACGACACTGGAAAAAAGAAGGGAGAGAGGAGATATGATAGGAACATATAAAATACTCAGGGGAATTGACAGAGTGGAAATAGATGAAATGTTCACTCGTAATAGTAACAGAACGAGGGGATATGGGTGGAAGCTGGAAACTCAGATGAGTCACAGAGATGTTAGGAAGTTTTCTTTTAGCGTGAGAGTACTGGAAAAATGGAATGCACTTAAGGAGCAGCTTGTGGAAGCAAACGCTATTCAAAATTTTAAAATTAGGTATGATAGGGAAATGGGACAGGAGTCAATGCTGTAAACAACCGATGGCTAGAAAGGCGGGATCCAAGAGTCAATATTCGATCCTGCAAGCACAAATAGGTGAGAACAAATAGGTGAGTACACACACACAAGGTAAGGTCATGAAACTAGGCGGTGGAAACAGGAGGCCAGACACAGGATACAGAATGGGAGATGAAGAACTTCATGAAACGGACAGAGAGAAAGATCTAGGAGTTGGTATCACACTAAACCTGTCTCCTGAAGCCCACATAAAAAGAATAACATCAGCGGCGTATGGGAGGCTGGCTAACATCAGAACTTTCTTCAGAAACCTGTGTAAAGAATCATTCAAAACCTTGTATAGTACGTATGTAAGGCCAATCCTGGAGTATGAGGCCCTAGCATGGAGCCCGTACCTTGTCAAGCACAAGACAAAACTGGAAAAAGCTCAGAGGTATGCCACTAGGCTAGTCCCAGAACTAAGAGGCATGAGTTCGAAGGAAAGGCTGCGTGAACTGCACCTCACGTCGCTGGAAGACAAGAGAGCTCGGGGAGACATGATCACCACATACAAAATTCTCACGGGGAATTGACAGGGTAGACAAAGACAAACTATTTAATACGGGTGGAACGCGAATAAGGGAACACAGGTGGAAACTTAGTACCCAAATGAATCCTGGCGGTTACTTTGTGATGATTTCAGGGTTAGCAACCCCACGGCCCGGTCCTCGATCTGGCCTCCTCGTTGCTGGACTGGTCAACCAGGCTATTGGACGCGGCTGCTCGCAGCCTGACGTATGAATCACAGCCTGGTTAATCAGCTATTTTTTGGAGGTGTTTGTCAAGTTCTCCCTTGAACACTGTGAGGGGTCGGCCAGTTATGCCCCTTATGTGTAGTGGAAGCGTGTTAAACAGTCTCGGACCTCTGATGTTGATAGAGTTCTCTCTCAGAGCACCTATTGCGCCAGACGATTGAAATCTCTAAAAGAGGCGGGATCCAGGAGCTGAAGCTCAATCACCGCAAGAATAGATAAAAACAAAAACATCGATGATCCATATTACGAGAGGGGGGAGGGGGGGGACCCGAGGAACGCGGCTGGCTCAAGTTGAAGTGTTTGACTTTAATTACTTGCTCGAGCGTTCACAAGTAACTCCAGGTTTCTGAATACATTAACTGCTATCACCAGTTTATCATGGGATGACGACCGCCAGCAGGAGCCCCTCCCTGTCACTTGGGGAGGAGCTCCCACATCTCCCACAGCCCCCCCACCCCACAAACACCTTCCTCCCCTCCCCTCCCCCCCCCCCCCCCCCGCCCACCAACAGCACCCCATTCTGTTGACAAAGCCAGGCGTTGAGAGCAGGAAAACACCGTCCGCCATATGACCAGACAACCTAGAAGCTCCGTGAACTGTTGAACATACCACCACTGATCCTCACACTACTACAGCAAGCCACCAGGGTGTGGAACACAATCGAAATGTTAAAAGGATCCAGTGCTATCACGACTACTACATGACTACGAGACGCCATACTCCCCCTCACCCCACCATACTCACGACGGGGGAGGCATCTCCCGCCAACACATCACAAGGAGCAGTGTGGTCACAATGCGACCCAAACGTCTTTACGTCGCCCCATGAAGAGCTTGGATCTACTTGAAGGAAACCAAGCCCCCACAATACATAATCCCAAGATGAAATACAAACCACAACTACCTCCCCCCCCCCAACCGGAAAAAGGTGTTAATAAGTGGTTTTGGAGGATTGGAGTGTCTATAAATCTTGGTTATTCACTCCGAACTGGCCTTACAGGGGAGGGGTAAGTGAGGGGGAGAGATGGGGGAGGGGGGAGTGGGGTATTAGGAATCTCCACCCATTTCTAAGGCCTTGTTAAAGGGAGGAAGGATTCTGAGGTACACCTCGAAGTGTCGTGGGGGAGAAGGGGGTGTTAAGAGTATTGAGGAAGGGAAGGAAACTATCAGGAGAGAGCGCCAAGCTATTACGACTATATAACACTTGGAAGGGGTCAGGATAAGGATTTGGGATGGGACGGGGGGATGGAATGGTGTCCAACCACTTAGACGGTCGGGGATTGAACGCCGACTTGCATGAAGCGAGACCGTCGCTCTACCGTCCAACCCAAGTTAGTATTGAGGAGAAGAGGGTAATTAAGACGGGTGAGGTTGGGGGGGGGGGGTTGTAGTGGTAGGGGGGGGGGGGGAGAGGGAAGAGGCATGGGTCTCGAGATAGACATTTAAACAAAGTATTATGCTGGGTATGAGTCAGGTGGGTGCGTAAGGTGGGCACCAAATCCAGACGTTCCTTTACCCATCCAGTCAACACCACTGGGAGAAGTACAGCAATATAGCAGTCTAGCAACACTAGTTTTACGGGCTCACCATAGCCCGTGCTACATGTACACTTCGTTCTGAGTAGCTAATTCTGAAACAACAACAACAACGAACACTAGTTTACTAGCACTATAACACTAGTACTTTCAACGCTCTTCTACGTCAAAAACCTGTCCGTTGGACGTCAAAAACCTGCCCGTTGGACGTCAAAAACCTGTCCGTTGGACGTCAAAAACCTGCCCGTTGGACGTCAAAAACCTGCCCGTTGGACGTCAAAAACCTGTCCGTTGGACGTCAAAAACCTGCCCGTTGGACGTCAAAAACCTGTCCGTTGGACGTCAAAAACCTGCCCGTTGGACGTCAAAAACCTGTCCGTTGGACGTCAAAAACCTGCCCGTTGTACGTCAAAAACCTGTCCGTTGTACGTCAAAAACCTGTCCGTTGGACGTCAAAAACCTGCCCGTTGGACGTCAAAAACCTGTCCGTTGGACGTCAAAAACCTGCCCGTTGTACGTCAAAAACCTGTCCGTTGTACGTCAAAAACCTGTCCGTTGGACGTCAAAAACCTGCCCGTTGGACGTCAAAAACCTGTCCGTTGGACGTCAAAAACCTGTCCGTTGTACGTCAAAAACCTGTCCGTTGGACGTCAAAAACCTGTCCGTTGTACGTCAAAAACCTGTCCGTTGGACGTCAAAAACCTGTCCGTTGGACGTCAAAAACCTGTCCGTTGTACGTCAAAAACCTGTCCGTTGTACGTCAAAAACCTGTCCGTTGTACGTCAAAAACCTGCCCGTTGGACGTCAAAAACCTGTCCGTTGGACGTCAAAAACCTGTCCGTTGGACGTCAAAAACCTGCCCGTTGGACGTCAAAACCCTGCCCGTTCTACGCCGAAATCTTGCTCATTCTACACAAAACACTCAACAAATCTACCCTATACACTCGCTAATTCTACACTGCAAAAAATAATTATACGCCAAACATTCGCCAATTCGATACAAAATACTCGCCAATCCACACTTTCCATTTTAATGTTAAAAATCGCCAAATCTGAAACATTAACAAAGTGACCAATGAACGTTCATATTGTCAGCGCCTCAAGACCCCACATGAATAAAATATTGAACATGACAAATCATCCACCAAATTTGTGTTTGTTCGTGACATTTTCAACATATGGCATGAACAAATACTAATGCAAAGCAATAAATACTTCGGAGAGACAGCATTAACACATTTCAGCAGCAAAATAAACTTAACTGGACGCACGCACGCACGCACGCACACACACACACACACACACACACACACACACACACACACACACACACACACACACACACACACACTATGATCACTACGTACAAAATAGTAACAGGAATTGATAAAATCAATAGGGAAGATTTCCTGAGACCTGGAACTTTAAGAACAAAAGAGGTCATAGATTTAAACTAGCTAAACACAGATGCCGAAGAAATATAAGAAAATTCACTTTCGCCAACAGAGTGGTAGACGGATGGAACAAGTTAGGTGAGAAGGTGGTGGAGGCCAAGACCGTCAGTAGTTTCAAAGCGTTATATGACAAAGAGTTCTAGGAAGACGGGACACCACGAACGTAGCTCTCATCCTGTAACTACACTTAGGTAATTACACACACACACACACACACACACACACACACACACACACACACACACACACACACACACACACACACACACCAGAGCACTGCGGTAGGATGCGTAAAAACAACAGATACAAGAAGTTACCCTCGGGGAGAGGTAGTAGTGGGGGTCGAGCAAAAACCCCAGCAGGTAGTATAGGCATTGCACACAGCCTGTCCCATAACGCCTGCACACACCCGTTAACGTCAACGATATATATACCAGGATAGCCAACCAGGGCCCTTTCTAGCTTGACAAGTGGGGGTGGGGGAGCCAGGGTGCAAATAGCCATATTGTTTTCCCCTAAAGTACAATTAGTCATGTTGTCCATCCCCGGTCCTGTTACACCCCCCCTTCTCCTTCGCAGAAAATTTCAAGTCCCCCAGTATCGTGGGTAGAAACATTTCAGTCACTTGAATCATCGGGGGATTGAACTTGAGGCTGTAAAAAAAAAAAACGAAGCTGTTTTTCAATCAACTAGACCATCAAGTTGAATCTGAAGATGGCGAAGCGGGGACCCCAAGAGTTGAAGCTCAAGCTTCCAGTATTTAACCATGAGCCAGATTCACGAAGCAGTTACGCAAGCACTTACGAAAATGTACATCTTTCCTCAATCTTTGACGGCTTTGGTTATATTTATTAAACAGTTTATAAACATGAAAACTTGCCAATCAACTGTTGTTATTGTTATAAACAGCCTCCTGGTGCTTCAAAGCTCATTAACTGTTTAGTAATTGTAAACAAAGCCGCCAAAGATTGAGAAAAGATGGGACAGGTTCGTCGTAAGTGCTTGCGTTACTGCTTCGTGAATCCGGGTCCAGGTCAGTAGAGGTCTTGGTAACCGGCTCGTCCCTGCAGTATGATGGTTACCACAAAGGAGGTTATTATCGCGGACAATGTTGATCCTATTACTAGGCAAGTAATTATAGGCGCCGTCAACTGTTCTCGTCTCTCACCGCGCATGCAGCCTGCTCTCACACACGCACGCACAGACACGCATGCGCATCATGCCTGATGTTTGGGAAGTGTTGCAGGGATGTATCCTGCGGAAGGTTAGTCATTTGGATAGTGTGGGGGGAAGGGAACCTGGATAGTGAACCAGATCCTAGGATTACGAGTCCAGAAAGCTGTCCACTCAGCTATCAGGCCCCTGTGTATATATATAGTTCGTATGGGTGTGGGTGTGTGTAGATGTGTGTGTGTGTGGGGGGGGGGGGTATTCACCTAGTTGTGCTTGCGGGGGTTGAGCTCTGCTCTTTCGGCCCGCCTCTCAACTGTCAATCAACTGTTACTAACTACTATTTTTCCCCCACACCACACACGACCCCAGGAAGCAGCCCGTAACAGTTGACTAACTCCCAGGTACCTATTTACTGCTAGGTAACAGGGGGCATTAGGGTGAAAGAAACTCTGCCCATTGTTTCTCACCGGCGCCCGGGATCGAACCCTGGACCACAGGATTACGCGCCCAGCGTGCTGTCCGCTCAGCCACCAACCCCACACCCGCGACCGTGGGTGTGGGGGTGGGTGTGTGGGTGTAGGTGTGTGTTGGAGTGTGGGCGTTTGTATACTCACCTAGTTGTGCTTGCAGGGGTTGAGCTTCGGCTCTTTGGTCCCGCCTCGACCTGTGTGTGTGTGACAGAAGACAGTGGGAACGGTACGAGAGGCGTGGGAGCCTCACCCTCCCACTACCACAACCATACAATCGTTCCTCCACCATTAATGACGTAAAAACAAGACGAAACCTTTTAGCTTTACCGTACTCCTTTGTCCCTCCCCTCTCCTCCTTCTCCATCCCTCCCTCACCCTCCCTCACCCTCCTCCCCCTCCATCCCTCTCTCATCTCCCTCCTTTCCCTCCCTCTGTCACCTTGCCAATACGACCCCTTCCTTCTTGTTGAAAACAATGATGTCTCCCAATAATTAAGTACTTTAAAGAGAGACAAGACAGATAGTCCAACAGGCAAGCAGGCAGACAGGCAGGTAGGCAGGGAGACACGCAGACAGGCAGGCATCCAGGCAGACAGGCAGACAGGACGGCAGAAAGCCTGGAGAGTGACCGTCACCGCCACAGTCCTACACCTTCTGGCTCACTTCATCAACAGAGTTAACCTCTTTACTCAAACATTCGCTCACCGCCTTGCTCCACTTCTTCAGTGCTCCTATACCCTCTTCTCTCTCTCTCCCCGTTGCTATTTAACCTTATTCGTCAGTCCTTCATTATCTGTTCTTTTACCTTCCCATATGCTTTGGATTCATCATCTCTTATCTACACACAGGCAAGTTGCGCATTATATATATATATATATATATATATATATATATATATATATATATATATATATATATATATATATATATATATATATATATATATATATATATATATATATATATATATATATAGAACTTTAGAACACTTTCCCACCAGGAGACTCGAACCCTAGCCAGCACAGAAGCCTTCCAGCAACTGGCATAACAGGTACGCCTTAACCCGCTCCACATAACGTACCTGTTATGCCAGTTGCTGGAAGGCTTCTGTGCTGGCTAGGGTTCGAGTCTCCTGGTGGGAAAGTGTTCTAAAGTTCTATACTTCACTCTCGTGTTTAGGAGAGTTGTGCCATATATATATATATATATATATTACTTTGGTGATGATCAAAATCGAATGAGGGTTTAGTTGGTCCACTCCTAAAGGTCTTAAAGGTCCTAAAGGTACTAAAGGTCCGTTCCTAACCCCCCCCCCCCCGATGATTAAGACAATCAACACGACGAAACCATTTCGCATTGCCCGGGACGATAGCCGAGAACGGTCCCGCTCCAAGAGGGGGGTCGTTCCATGAATATATTAGCAAGCACGGCAGTAATGGCAGACCCCCATTGCCATGCCCAATGGTTGACAATAGACGTGAGAGGTAAATCATAATTGTGGTCGCTGTGGGGAGTACAGGTCGACGAAAATGTTGCAGGATGTTGAAAGGATTTTGGATTTTTATCCCTCAGTATTCTGAGAGCTTACTAAGTTACAGTCTTGGTCATTAAGGCAGATTCTTTGATATAGATTAAGCCACCCAAGAGGTGGCATGGGCATGAATAGCCCGTAATCATTAAGGCATCAGAACTGTTCTTTTTTTTTACAATATCCTCCCCCCGCGATAGCAGCTTGACGATTAAATGCGACCTCAGAACACTGAAAAGACTTCCTGAACAAAAAATTGTACCACTTACGGTCTATTCACGCCCGTGCCACCTCTTGGGTGGCTTAATCCTTATCAATCAATCAAGTTGAGATCATTGTGTGCAATCGAAAATATTATCCCATCTTTGACAGTGGTTGTTCCAATGTTATGTCGAAACGACTTCATTAGATATAAGTGTTTGCTAGTCTGTAATGGTGGGTTGTACGTCTGATATATCTTCTATATCGTTGACAATGTGTGTGTGCCAGCTGAAGCGAGTGCAGCAGTGAACGATGTGTGCTTCTCGTTGGCCAGCTGCAGTGAATATGACTGGGTCCCTTTACCTCCCGTGGCAAGGCCATGGTGTCTCATCTGGCTGTGTTTGAGGATGTCTGTAAAGGTTGGAGATTATGTAGGTATTATGCCTGAGGCGTAGCTGGACCGCCTGTACGTCAACTCCTTCATAACAATATGTTGTATAGGATGGTTGCAATTCTTTTTGACCATGTTGTAGCTCAGTCGATTAAGGCAGCGTCTGGGATGCTCTCGGACGTAGGTTCGAATCCTCGTCACGGCCCTTGTGGATTTGTTCATGTTGTATAGGTCTTTTGTCTGTCATCATATGTTAAAACTTCACCACTATACATTATTTTTAAGTATATTTTCTACCACAGACGTGGCCATTCGTTTATACAGTGCTAACCAGCATATATGAACATTCTCGCCTGTCCTATACAGACAGGGTTAGAGAGCAGTTATACAACACAGTGTTGTGAATTAATGAGCACTCGACCACACATGGTGATCAACACAGGGTGATAAACGTGCTTATAAACAGGGTAGGAGGAGGAGGACAAAGATGAGGATGGAGGCAGGGACCGAAGAGCAATAGGAGGCAGAAAAAATAAATCTGAGGTAGAGAAGGGAAGTTGTTTTAGATTCAGCTACTCGGAACATAAGTTCCGAGTAGCACGGGCTATGGTGAGCCCGTAGTGGACATCCCTGGCACAGGAGCGGGGCAAGTAGCACGGGCTATGGTGAGCCCGTAGTGGACATCCCTGGCACAGGAGCGGGGCAAGTAGCACGGGCTATGGTGAGCCCGTAGTGGACTTACCTGGCACAGGAGCGGGGCAAGTAGCACGGGCTATGGTGAGCCCGTAGTGGACATCCCTGGCACAGGAGCGGGGCAAGTAGCACGGGCTATGGTGAGCCCGTAGTGGACTTACCTGGCACAGGAGCGGGGCAAGTAGCACGGGCTATGGTGAGCCCGTAGTGGACATCCCTGGCACAGGAGCGGGGCAAGTAGCACGGGCTATGGTGAGCCCGAGAAGGGGAGGAAACATTAACAAAATACTAGTAATTAAAGACGGGAAGGAGTCGACGAGATGTAGGGGAGGTAAGTACCAACTTTTCCTATCAAGGTTTCACTAGGAAACACCTAACTCCTCAGAACAGCTACGAGAGTTCAACTCTAGAAATCGACCACAGGTAAGGTCCAGGAGACCCCAATCCAACTAACCACACACCAAACTACCCAACTAATCAAACAAGGGGGGGGGGGAGGAGTTTCCCCTTCTGAAAATTTCCCCTTAAATTATTCCCCTCGCCTTAACTCAAGCACCAATGAAGGATGGAACTGTAATATATATATATATATATATATATATATATATATATATATATATATATATATATATATATATATATATATATATAAAAATATATATATATATATATATATATATATATATATATATATATATATATATATATATATATATATATATATATATATATTCAGTTCACAACCCAATTAATCCTCTAATCATTTGCTGCCTGACCGTACGCGGTTCTCAATTCACCTATTTCAGCCAAATCCCACTTTACTGGTTCTTACAGCAACACCAGCACGCTACCACCAATTTCTAATCCCAATTTCTAATCCCAATTTCTAATCTCTCTCTGCTGCTCTCATTTCCATTAATCGACTGATTATTATTAATGATCTGATTAACATCGCCCGGTGTACTGAGTCTCGCGTTTGCCTAATTATCTCCCGTGATACTTTTCCCAATATCTCAGATGATGAGGAATATATCATCCTTGAAAACTGGACATTAAGTGATTCCAGGTGGATAGAGGGGGGGGGGGGAAGGGAGGAATAGGGAGAAGGGCGTGTGGAAGGAAAGGGAAGGGGGGAGATGGGGGTTATGGGTAGGAGTGAGGGGAGGAACGAGGAAGAGAGTGGGTGGAGGGGTAGAAAATATACCCCCCCCCCACACACACACACTGAAATATACCAACTACACGCTCGCATAATGCCTATACCTGAAGCCTCATTAATGAGGCAATGAGGCTGGTCGCAGAACCACGTAGGATGTTCTGTCCTACGGATGAACCACGTCCAGTTCTTTCTTCTGCGAAGAAAGAACTGGACGTAACGGCGCAAGATGAGACAAAGAAGCGAGACATGATAGCGACATATAAAATACTTAAGGGGCTTGCCAGGATGGAAAAGGCAGAAATGTTCACAATGAATACCAATAAAACAAGAAAGATATGGCCAGAGGTTTAAATCACAGCTCAGCCAAAGTGATGTGAGAAAATTGCAGTTTTTAGCATAAAAAAGAGAAGGAATATCTAATAAATTAATGTACAAGTCGAAGACGTCAACTTGAAGATAATTTAAAATGAAGAGATGATAGAAATTGATGTCAGGAGTCACTGCATTAGACGATCGATGGCTGCAAAGGCCGTGGCCCAAGAACTGAAGCTCCATCCCTTAGCACAGCGGTTATAGCTCTATATCGACTCACAGTCCATTGATCTGGGGTTCGACTCCCGGGCATGGCGAGAAATTTGGACCTCCTATACCTCAACTACTGCCATAGGTACCTGGGTGTTAGTCAGCTGTCACGGGCTGCTTCCTGGGGGAGGAGGCCTGGTCGAGGACCGGGCCGCGGGGACACTAAAAGCCCCGAAATCATCTCAAGATAACCTCGAGGCCTCTCTTCACCCTGCAGTAAACAGGTATGTGGGAGTTAAGGCAGGAGTTGAAGCGGCTACACATCCCATGGTATGCCGATTAGGACTGGACCCCCCCCCCCCCCCCCCGACAACAGATAACTCCCCAACGCAAAAGCACATTCACGCGCCTTACCTTACCTTGAGGTTACCTTGAGGTGCTTCCGGGGCTTAGCGTCCCCGCGGCCCGGTCGTCGACCAGGCCTCCTGGTTGCTGGACTGATCAACCAGGCTGTTGGACGTGGCTGCTCGCAGCCTGACGTATGAGTCACAGCCTGGTTGATCAGGTATCCTTTGGAGCCTTGGGAGCATAAAAAAACCACATGCTTAGTCAGCTTAGTTTAACCTCCATGACCCCGGCTTCAGGAGCGTCCTGACCGCCTGGGTTCCCAGCCGGCCTCTTAAAGTGCCCCGATTTAAAAGCTGGCTC
>NC_091190.1:22343955-22438955 GCF_040958095.1 Procambarus clarkii | reverse complement strand
GCCAGTATCATGGGAGTGAACCACAGTGCCAGTATCATGAGAGTGAACCAAACACAGTGCCAGTATCATGGGAGTGAACCACAGTGCCAGTATCATGAGAGTGGACCAACCACAGTGCCAGGAACATGGCTATAACAGCTTGACTGTTATGCGACCGTTCCTTACAAGGTATCACTATACATTTGTTCCACCCGTTTGTGTAGTGGTCTGCAGTGCCCAAACGTTGTGACGCTATGAAGACTGGGGCATTAAAACCAAAGATATTATCCGTAATCAAATGTTATATAAAATACATAGACCTAGGATGGGCCTAGGTCTGTGTGTGTGTGTGTGTGTGTGTGTGTGTGTGTGTGTGTGTGTGTGTGTGTGTGTGTGTGTGTGTGTGTGTAATTCAAGAACAAATTAACACGCGATGAACAATGTGACACTCTCGACCACGAAGGAAAATAGTGAGACAGGAAATTCCTTAAGAATTTTCATTTTAATCAATACATCTTCAGAAGGGGATCCTTCTCAATTACAAATCAATATGAAAAGTTCTGTAACGCTAGCCTTAATACGCATCTGGCCTCCAACGGTGGACACACACACACACAAACCTCCATTTTGATAACAGATTAAATTATTATTTGAAATAATGAAAACATGAATACTGAATCCATGGAGCTATTAACAGAATTTCAAATTAGGGGATATCAATTGTTTTATACCGATGGAACAATTACACGAGGAGAGGGGAGGTTCAGATTATTTATATTATATATCTATATCTATAAAAGATATAGATATATAATATATATCTATATCTGTCTGTCTGTCTTTGGAGGCCATACTCATGGGTCTAGCATCACCCAACTTTTCAAGATGACACATGGGTGGTAGGGGACTGCTATATGAGGGTCGGAAATGGGCCCATTGCCCGCTTGTAAAAAAAAAGTCTCTGCTCCAGTTGCGACTCCCGGAGACTACAATGAAGTCTGAAATAGTGGTTTTGTTTTCCAAAGAGTTTTTCAGATGTAACAAAAAAATATTCTGAGAGGTAAGAGGGTAGGAGAAGGGGAAATGAAAGGAGGGGGGGGGGGGAGAGGCTATTGCACCTTGCAACAATTCAAAATCTGCTTTGGATAATGTTAACAAGAGTTAACGAAACACACCTACTAGTGGCAAGCTAAATAAAATTTTAAAATGAACTTTGAGGAGTTAATATATCAACTTTCTTCTCAAGTGAAGAAAAAATAGAATCAAAATATAGCAGATTCTCGCAAGAACCATTGATCTTACCCTTTCTGTCATATTCAATAATATATGCCGACAAGAAAGCATGCTGCCAAAATATACTAATATAACTAAATATAATCTTCGTTAATCGCCGCTTGCCTGCCAGTCCTGTGGAACAGTATTAACGCCAGTCTGTGGTGATCCCGGTTTACACAACATTGTACACATTTATTACTGTTATATTCTCTTCAAAGAAATATGCAGCGTTGTTCTCTTTAAACGAAAATCGTAGTTTACTGAATTAATGCTACATAATGCATTGTTCCCGTAAATGGATTTTACATAATATATATATATATGTGTGTGTGTGTGTGTGTGTGTGTGTGTGTGTGTGTGTGTGTGTGTGTGTGTGTGTGTGTGTGTGTGTGTGTGTGTGTGTGTGTGTGTGTAAATCACGAAAATTAACACGTGAGGAAAAATGTGAGTGTCAGACCACGAAGGAAGAATTGAAACAGGAATTTTCTAAAAGAAAGAAAATTTCAATCAATTCTGAAATTAAATTTGTATTCCATGAAAAATTTACCTAAACACATTTTCCTTCTTTTTCGTTCTCTGAAGCTGCTTTAGCTTTACTGTACTTGATCTTAGTTGGTATTGAGATAACTTAAGCCAAGTCAGCATCCATTTACCTGTAGAATTTATTTAACGACGCATCACCTGAAGGAATTACGATTCCTTCAACTGGTCAAGGAAGTTTATGAGTATGTTGACTTAATTATTCCTTGAGGAAGTCAAAAGAGCTTTGTTTACAAACAACGCAGGAATTCAATAAATGTTTACAAATCTGATCAAATAAAAAGTATGACGGGAAGGGAGCTATCAGGAGAAAGCGCCAAGCCATTACGACTGGGAAGGGGTCAGGATAAGGATTTGGGATGGGACGGGGGGAGGGGGGGGGGGAGGGAATGGTGTCCAACCACGTGGACGGTCGGGGATTGAACGCCGACCTGCATGAAACGAGACCGACGCGCTACCGTCTAGCCCAAGTGGTTGGGCACTGCTCGTTTCAGCATCTTCAAAGTTTATTTCAAGTTCCCTGCCTGAGAACCAACACACATTTACTGAAACGACCCAACAGCGGCTGAAGTGCCACTCGTAACTAGAACAGCCTCACAGTGAGTGCAAGAACCTGCGAAGTACCTACAGGTACAGGATGAACAACCCAGCGGGTTTTCTTCCTATTGGGGAGTGTTGTACATGCTGCTATGGCGGTGTGTCCACTCACAGGATGAGTGACGCTGCCCAATACTGTCACTATGGCGGTGTGTCCACTCACAGGATGAGTGACGCTGCCCAATACTGTCACTATGGCGGTGTGTCCACTCACAAGATGAGTGGCGCTGCCCAATACTGTCACTATGGCGGTGTGTCCACTCACAAGATGAGTGGCGCTGCCCAATACTGTCACTATGGCGGTGTGTCCACTCACAGGATGAGTGGCGCTGCCCAATACTGTCACTATGGCGGTGTGTCCACTCACAGGATGAGTGGCGCTGCCCAATACCGTCACTATGGCGGTGTGTCCACTCACAGGATGAGTGACGCTGCCCAATACTGTCACTATGGCGGTGTGTTCACTCACAGGATGAGTGACGCTGCCCAATACTGTCACTATGGCGGTGTGTTCACTCACAGGATGAGTGGCGCTGCCCAATACTGTCACTATGGCGGTGTGTCCACTCACAGGATGAGTGACGCTGCCCAATATCGTCACTATGGCGGTGTGTTCACTCACAGGATGAGTGACGCTGCCCAATACTGTCACTATGGCGGTGTGTCCACTCACAGGATGAGTGACGCTGCCCAATACTGTCACTATGGCGGTGTGTTCACTCACAGGATGAGTGACGCTGCCCAATACTGTCACTATGGCGGTGTGTCCACTCACAGGATGAGTGACGCTGCCCAATACCGTCACTATGGCGGTGTGTCCACTCACAGGATGAGTGACGCTGCCCAATACCGTCACTATGACGGTGTGTCCACTCACAGGATGAGTGGCGCTGCCCAATACTGTCACTATGGCGGTGTGTCCACTCACAGGATGAGTGACGCTGCCCAATACCGTCACTATGGCGGTGTGTCCACTCACAAGATGAGTGGCGCTGCCCAATACCGTCACTATGGCGGTGTGTCCACTCACAGGATGAGTGGCGCTGCCCAATACTGTCACTATGGCGGTGTGTTCACTCACAGGATGAGTGGCGCTGCCCAATACTGTCACTATGGCGGTGTGTCCACTCACAGGATGAGTGGCGCTGCCCAATACTGTCACTATGGCGGTGTGTCCACTCACAGGATGAGTGGCGCTGCCCAATACTGTCACTATGGCGGTGTGTCCACTCACAGGATGAGTGACGCTGCCCAATACCGTCACTATGGCGGTATGTCCACTCACAGGATGAGTGGCGCTGCCCAATACCGTCACTATGGCGGTGTGTCCACTCACAGGATGAGTGGCGCTGCCCAATACCGTCACTATGGCGGTGTGTCCACTCACAGGATGAGTGGCGCTGCCCAATACTGTCACTATGGCGGTGTGTTCACTCACAGGATGAGTGGCGCTGCCCAATACTGTCACTATGGCGGTGTGTCCACTCACAGGATGAGTGGCGCTGCCCAATACTGTCACTATGGCGGTGTGTCCACTCACAGGATGAGTGGCGCTGCCCAATACTGTCACTATGGCGGTGTGTCCACTCACAGGATGAGTGACGCTGCCCAATACCGTCACTATGGCGGTATGTCCACTCACAGGATGAGTGGCGCTGCCCAATACCGTCACTATGGCGGTGTGTCCACTCACAGGATGAGTGGCGCTGCCCAATACTGTCACTATGGCGGTGTGTCCACTCACAGGATGAGTGGCGCTGCCCAATACTGTCACTATGGCGGTGTGTCCACTCACAAGATGAGTGGCGCTGCCCAATACTGTTACTATGGCGGTGTGTTCACTCACAGGATGAGTGGCGCTGCCCAATACTGTCACTATGGCGGTGTGTCCACTCACAGGATGAGTGGCGCTGCCCAATACTGTCACTATGGCGGTGTGTCCACTCACAGGATGAGTGGCGCTGCCCAATACTGTCACTATGGCGGTGTGTCCACTCACAGGATGAGTGGCGCTGCCCAATACTGTCACTATGGCGGTGTGTCCACTCACAGGATGAGTGGCGCTGCCCAATACTGTCACTATGGCGGTGTGTCCACTCACAGGATGAGTGGCGCTGCCCAATACTGTCTCTATGGCGGTGTGTCCACTCACAGGATGAGTGGCGCTGCCCAATACTGTCTCTATGGCGGTGTGTCCACTCACAGGATGAGTGGCGCTGCCCAATACTGTCACTATGGCGGTGTGTCCACTCACAGGATGAGTGGCGCTGCCCAATACTGTCTCTATGGCGGTGTGTCCACTCACAGGATGAGTGGCGCTGCCCAATACCGTCACTATGGCGGTGTGTCCACTCACAGGATGAGTGGCGCTGCCCAATACCGTCACTATGGCGGTGTGTCCACTCACAGGATGAGTGGCGCTGCCCAATACCGTCACTATGGCCGTGTGTCCACTCACAGGATGAGTGGCGCTGCCCAATACCGTCACTATGGCGGTGTGTCCACTCACAGGATGAGTGGCGCTGCCCAATACCGTCACTATGGCGGTGTGTCCACTCACAGGATGAGTGGCGCTGCCCAATACTGTCACTATGGCGGTGTGTCCACTCACAGGATGAGTGGCGCTGCCCAATACTGTCACTATGGCGGTGTGTCCACTCACAGGATGAGTGGCGCTGCCCAATACTGTCACTATGGCGGTGTGTCCACTCACAGGATGAGTGGCGCTGCCCAAGAAACTCGCCCCTCGGGGCAAAATTAAAAATTTACCTACAGGTTGCTTGCAATCTCCTGTGCAACGCCCTCCACCTGCAGCACCCAGTTGCATGCCTGGTGATCGTCCATTGAGGGGTACACCCACCCCCTTCCACCTCCTCCCAGGGTGGGTGGGATGGGTGAGGGGGGGAGTACTCACTACACAGCTGATAGCGGCTTTGTTTACACCCCATCAGCTGATTTCCGTCAAGGGTGCCGATTTTACGTGTCGGCCTTCATGACTGGTCATTTATTAATGGTGGTATGTTGTTGTTATTGTTGTTGCTTCTCTTATTATACTACACACAAATATGTCAAATATTCATTAACAATTATGAGAACTCACGCGCGCACACGCAAGCACCTTCACACACACACACAAAATGTATATATGACAGAGCCCAATAGGCTCAGGAATCTGTACATCAGTTGATTGTCGGTTGAGAGGCGGGACCAAAAAGCCAGAGCTCAACCCCCGCAAACACAACTAGGTGAGTACACACACACACACACACACACACACACACACACACACACACATACACACACACATACACACACACACACACACACACAACACACACACACACACACACACACACACACACACACACACACACACACACAACACACACACACACACACACACACACACACACACACACACACACACACACACACAACACACACACACACACACACACACACACACACACACACACACACAAACAAAAAAACACATTCATAATTAACCCTAAAAAAAAGAATCCATATATATCTTTATGGTAACAAATAGCTTCATATAATATAAAAACTGGAAACTCTTCTTATACATTGGGTTACGAGAGAAGACACACAGATTATATTCTGATCGGGACTCATCAAGCATTTACGTGTCCAATTCCGAAACCTCTACATCTTTCATCCACCGTAGAGCCTAGAGCACATTTATTAAACAATTTATAATCCCCGAAGCGCTACGAGATTGTCTATCAATAATACTCCTTCCATCAAGAACCACCACCACCTCGCAGCAGGATTTCAAAGGTCTTAAATATTTTAATAAATGAAGACTTACGATAAAGATGTAAAGGTTTCGAATGTGAGTCCCAGCCTGATCCTCGTGCTTAGACTATTTTAAAATAATTAATTCAAACATACATCCATTCAGTTCACACCGTTACTAACATTTATACTACGTATTTTTGTATATTTGAATTGCAGTGGCTTGAAAAAATGTCAAGTGGATTGCAAATATGTTCAAGTATTTGAATTTTTGAGCTGTTTTTAAGAGTATTCTTATTTAAAAATGCTGATTTATTTATTTATTTATTTATTTATTTATTTATGTATTTATATATATATACAAGAAGATACATTGGGTGTGAGAGGATACATAGCATAGTGATAACAATCTTGTAAAGCCACTAGTACGGGCAGTGTTTCCGGCAGAATATCTTAAAATTCCTTATGAGCCTATCGCTGTTTGTCTAATGTAAAATGCACCATCTTTTGGTTTCCTATTCCACTAATAACCCCGCTGCCCGAGGCGTCTTACCAACAGCTTACTAATAAGTGTTCGCGTAGCTTATGAAACATTTGTAATGTTCTCAAACATTAAAAATGTTTAATATTTAATTGTAAACATTCGACTTTTTAATGTGAAGTTTCTCATTAAAAAGAAATGAGAAAAAAGTTTCTCATTCTCATTAAACTTCACATTTTAATGTGAAGTTTCTCAATATATATATATATAAATATATATATATATATATATATATATATATATATATATATATATATATATATATATATATATATGTAACTTCTTAACAAAATGTTATCAACCTCACAAACATGACTAATTGCAAGAACCAATCATCAACACAGTCAGGGATTAGACATGGTATACAATCATCAACACAATCAGGGATTAGACATGGTATACAATCATCAACACAATCGGGGATTAGACATGGAATACAATCACCAACACAATCGGGGATTAGACATGGAATACAATCATCAACACAATCAGAGGGAAGACATGGATTCAATCATCAACTGCACGGGTCCCCCCCCCCCTCACCCGCTGGCTCCCACTCTCGACACGAGCCAACGTTCGATACCCCAGCTGGTGATTGATGAGTGTTTGATGATCTGTTCGGTACGGGAGGTCTGGAAGGGGGGGGGGGGGGAGGGGTCTTGACTGACTGTGGGAAAGGGGGGGAAAGGGAAGAGCAGGAAATGGTGCATGCAGGAGTGTGTGTCTGTGTGTGTGGAAAGGGAAGTGAAGGAGAGAACAAGGGAAAGACGAGAATAGGAAGGTTCCTATTCTCGTAGAAGAGGAAATGGAAGGAGGTGGAAAAGGAAGGGGTAAGATAAGGTGAGGGGAGTGACCAAGAGTTGGAGGTTGGAAGAATGTGGAACAGGAGACTGAAGGGGTTGGGTGTATGTGTGCAAATGTATGTATATGTGTATGTGTGTGTGTGTGTGTACTCACCTATTTGAGTTTGCAGGGTCGAGCATCTGCTCCTAAGCCCCGCCTTCCGATCATCATTACTTCAATGCAGTGTCTCTTTATCACTCGTTTATCTTACCATATTTATATTTAAAGTTGTGTATCAAACTGGTTCGACAACTTCGACTCTGAGACTGAAAAAGTTCTTTCCTGCATTCCTTTACTTATCTGTTTTTCCAGTTTCCTTAATCTGAACATTGCTTATATCTACCGTGTCAATTCCCCCTTAGTATCTTGTATGTCGTTATCATATCCGCAGTGAGGTTCAGTTCCTCCAGCCTCCACAACTCAGTAATGAGCTTATTACATATTTCTGGGACATTTTTCAAGTTTTTCTTTGTGTTTCTTTAAGTAGGGGTTCCATGCTGGGGCTGCATACTCAATAATAGGTCTAACAAAGGATGTATAGACAGCTCGGAAGGGATCCTTATCCAAGTTCCTAAAGGATAAAACCGGACATTTGCCAGTATATGGCATATGTTGCCCTCGTTATCCTGCTGATGTGTGCCTCAGGTGACAGATCTTGAGTTATGTATGTGGTGTGTGTGTATGTGTGTGTGTGTGTGTGTGTGTGTGTGTGTGTGTGTGTGTGTGTGTGTGTGTGTGTGTGTGTGTGTGTGTAATTACCTAAGTGTAGTTACAGGATGAGAGCTACGCTCGTGGTGTCCCGTCTTCCCAGCATTGGACACCACGAGCGTAGCTCTCGTGTGTGTGTGTGTGTGTGTGTGTGTGTGTGTGTGTGTGTGTGTGTGTGTGTGTGTGTGTGTGTGTGTGTGTGCGTGCGTGCGTGCGTGCGTGCGTGCGCAAGGCGTGGGGGGAAAAGAGGTGGAGTGACGATCGTGCCAGCCCTTTCTCTAACCCACGACAACACATTCCTTGTCTGCAGCGAGCATGAATACATATACATAATACGACACATACGCATGTATTCCCTCGCCTCGTGGCGCGCACCTCTTCATATGAGAGAACAACGAACGCTGATTTATGGTAATAGCCGCAAACACGTAATTTGAAACCCGTGAATAACACAAGAGAAGCATGCATATAGTGTCAACCCACACACACACACACACACACACACACACACACACACACACACACACACACACACACACACACACACACACACACACACACACACACACGACACCTTCGCAAATAAAGTGGTAGACGGTTGGAACAAGTTAAGTGAGAAGGTGGTGGAGGCCAAGACCGTCAGTAGTTTCAAAGCGTTATATGACAAAGAGTGCTGGGAAGACGGGACACCACGAGCGTAGCTCTCATCCTGTAACTACACTTAGGTAATTACACTCCCGCGGGACCAAAGAGCCAAAGCTCAACCCCGCAAGCAGAAATAGATGAGCACACACACACACACACACACACACACACACACACACACACACACACACACACACACACACACACACACACCTGCAAATAACACATTGTACACCTCTCCACAACTCCCACTTAAAGTGTGCAATGGCTTGAAATTGTAGTTCCAGATCCTCGAACCAACTCGTTGGGTCTATTATGTGATGGTCCCGGGGAGCAATGTCCCCGCGGCCCGGTCTCCTGATTGAATATCTGGTCAATCAGGCCGCAATATTCCCTCTTCACCCAACACGCAGATTTCCTCGTTAATGGTGATGCTGGCAGAGTAGGCCATTAGAGAACGCACGCAAAACATCCCAAAATTAACGCACGCAAAACATCCCAAATCAAACGCACGCAAAACATCCCGAAACTAATGCACGCAAAACATCTCCTTGGCGTTAACGCACTCAATACTCCCGCTTATGCACGTAAATTATATTCCCTTAACATATTGTAGCGGAGTCTATGCAGGCGATGAGTCACAATAACTTGAGAATGGTCCAGGACGGACCGAAACGTCGTCGTCCCTTCACCTTCTAGTGTGTGGTCTGGTCAGTGGAGCCTATTGCACGCAGCCTCTCCTCTTGACGCTAACACGGACATGAGTAAACAGGTCACAGCAAGTTCTTGTTGTTTAAGATTCGCTACTTGGAACAAAAAAGTTCCAAGTAGCACGGGCTATGGTGAGCCCGTAGTGGACTTGAATGGCGAACGCGCCCTCTCCATAGAGCACCGAGAGACGAAAATTAAATGTAAAATTTCATCTATTTACAAAATAAATAAGTAAAATATATATATACATCCTAAGTCGCTTCTTTAAGGAATGGAGAGATGGGAGGGAAGACACAGGATGGTCTACTCTGTTCCACATAATAGTCGTGGAATGGAAAATGTCTACAGAATGGTGTTCTGTTCTAGGATCTACAAGAGAAATTCTATTCTATTCGTGAGGACTCGATTAACCTGTTTTGAAGCGCCTAAGAGGTACAGGAGTGGTAGAAGGAGTGGTAGAAGAGATGTGACACCTAACAGCGGAAGCCCAATCGTTTAAGATTGGCATTGAGGTCGTTGAAGATAACGAGATGAACATCTTATGTTTCTAGGAACCGCCTGGAGAACTGTTATCAGTGGGAGCTGAGACAGATACGAGAGCTGCACACAAAGCAAGGACTAACCCAACCTTGTACAGAGATTAAGTAACTAACCAACCAACCCCCTTCAAGCGTTAATAATGCCCGCTAACGAACTAACCAACCCCCCACAAGCGCTAAAAATGCCCGCTAACGAACTAACCAACCCCCCACAAGCGTTCATAATGAACGCCAACGCCTCATTACACAAACTCCCCTCTCCATATAAACTTTTCCCCTCGCCATTAATGCACGAAGATTTTGCCTATCATGCCTTTGAACGCAAAATTCCCTTTTCACGTTAATTTGCGCAATTTCTCCTCTTAACGTTAATTTATGCTAACTCCCCGTTTTCACGTCAATGCACGCAAACTTAACCTTTCCCAAACTCTCCCCCCCCCTTTCACGCTAATGCACGTAATCTCTCACGCAGCCTCCCTCCCTTCCTCACATTCATCCTGCCCTTCTGATTGCCTATCATGCTTCCATGTGATCAATCTGCAGCAAGAATCTTCTCTCTTACATCCTGCCATTATTCTCCTTGTCCTCATTTACGATGCTTGGAAAAGTGAGATAGGTGAAAGGATTGGGGAGGGCTGATTAGGGTACACAAGAGAAGGGGGGGGGGGACAGAAGATGGGAAGACAGCAGGTGAAAAGGATGGGGGGGGGGGACAGTAGGAGATTGGAACACAGGGAGAGGCCACAAGAAATGAGTTATCGTGAGGCAAGAGTTAGGACACATCACACATTATCTATGACCAGCTTTAACAGCGTTAAAGTAGTACAAAGTACTACGTACTTTGTACAAAGTAGTACAAACATACAAAAAGTACGTACAAAGTAGTACAGCGTTAAAGTAGTAAAGTTAAAGTAGTAGTAGTGTGTAGTAGTGTAGTGTGTAGTGTCTAGTAGTGTGATTAGCAGTAACTAGTCACCCCTGTTAGTCACACTCTCTCTCCCTCTCACTCCTACAACCGCTTCAATCCTTCTCCCCCTCACACATATACACTCACACACATATATACCCGGCTATATACCCACATATATGTGCTGAAGCCAGCGGTGTGACCTTTCTGATAAATATTATATTGACACAAATGTAAACAAACTCACTAAAACCCTATACCCAAGACATCCAGGAAGAGGGGAAGACAACCAGTGCCAGAGAGGAAGACAGCCAGTGCCAGAGAGGAAGACAGCCAATGCCAGAGGGGAAGACAGCCAGTGCCAGAGAGGAAGACAGCCAGTGCCAGAGAGGAAGACAGCCAGTGCCAGAGAGGAAGACAGCCAATGCCAGAGGGGAAGACAGCCAGTGCCAGAGAGGAAGACAGCCAATGCCAGAGAGGAAGACAGCCAGTGCCAGAGAGGAAGACAGCCAGTGTCAGAGAGGAAGACAGCCAGTGCCAGAGAGGAAGACAGCCAGTGCCAGAGAGGAAGACAGCCAGTGCCAGAGAGGAAGACAATCAGTGCCAGAGAGGAAGACAGCCAATGCCAGAGGGGAAGACAGCCAGTGCCAGAGAGGAAGACAGCCAGTGCCAGAGAGGAAGACAGCCAATACCAGAGGGGAAGACAGCCAGTGCCAGAGAGGAAGACAGCCAGTGCCAGAGAGGAAGACAGCCAGTGCCAAAGAGGAAGACAGCCAGTGCCAGAGGGGAAGACAGCCAGTGCCAGAGGGGAAGACAGTTAGTGCCAGAGGGGAAGACAGCCAGTGCCAGAGAGGAAAACAGCCAGTGCCAGAGAGGAAGACAGCCAGTGCCAGAGAGGAAGACAGCCAGTGCCAGAGAGGAAGACAGCCAATGCCAGAGAGGAAGACAGCCAATGCCAGAGAGGAAGACAGCCAGTGCCAGAGAGGAAGACAGCCAGTGCCAGAGGGGAAGACAGCCAGTACCAGAGGGGAAGACAGCCAGTGCCAGAGAGGAAGACAGCCAGTGCCAGAGAGGAAGACAGCCAGTGCCAGAGGGGAAGACAGCCAGTGCCAGAGGAAGACAGCCAGTGCCAGAGAGGAAGACAGCCAGTGCCAGAGGGGAAGACAGCCAGTGCCAGAGGGGAAGACAGCCAGTGCCAGAGAGGAAGACAGCCAGTGCCAGAGAGGAAGACAGCCAGTGCCAGAGAGGAAGACAGCCAGTGCCAGAGAGGAAGACAGCCAGTGCCAGAGAGGAAGACAGCCAGTGCCAGAGAGGAAGACAGCCAATGCCAGAGGGGAAGACAGCCAGTGCCAGAGAGGGAAGACAGCCAGTGCCAGAGGGGGAAGACAGCCAGTGCCAGAGAGGGAAGACAGCCAAGTGCCAGAGGGGAAGACAGCCCAGTGCCGAGAGGGGAAGAACAGCCAAGTGCCGAGACGGGGAAGACAGCCAGTGGCCAGAGAGGAAGACAGCCAGTAGCCAGAGGAGGAAGACAGCCAGATGCCAGAGAGGGGAAGACAGCCAGTGCCAGAGAGGAAGACAGCCAGCTGCCAGAGAGGAAGACAGCCAAGTGCCATGAAGAGGAAGACAGCCAAGTGCCAGAGGGGAAGACAGCCAAGTGCCAGATAGGGGAAGACTAGCCAGTGCCAGGAGGGGACAGACAGCCAATGCCAGAGAGGAAACAGCCATTGCCAGAGGGGAAGACAGCCAGTGCCAGCAGAGGAAGACAGCCAGGTGCAAGAGGGAAGACAAGCCAGTGCCAGAGGGGAAGACAGCCCAAGTGCCAAGAGGGAAGACAGTCCAATGCCAAGAGGGAAAGACAGCCAAGTGCCAGAGAGGGAATGACAGCCGAGTGGCCAAGAGGGAAGACAGCCAGTGCCAGAGAGGAAGACAGCCAAGTGCCAGAGAGGAAGACAGCCAGTGCCAGAGAGGAAGACAGCCAGTGCCAGAGAGGAAGACAGCCAATGCCAGAGGGGAAGACAGCCAGTGCCAGAGGGGAAGACAGCCAGTGCCAGAGGGGAAGACAGCCAGTGCCAGAGAGGAAGACAGCCAATGCCAGAGGGGAAGACAGCCAGTGCCAGAGAGGAAGACAGCCAGTGCCAGAGAGGAAGACAGCCAGTGCCAGAGGAAGACAGCCAATGCCAGAGGGGAAGACAGCCAATGCCAGAGGGGAAGACAGCCAGTGCCAGAGGGGAAGACAGCCAGTGCCAGAGGGGAAGACAGCCAGTGCCAGAGGGGAAGACAGCCAGTGCCAGAGAGGAAGACAGCCAATGCCAGAGGGGAAGACAGCCAGTGCCAGAGAGGAAGACAGCCAGTGCCAGAGAGGAAGACAGCCAAAGCCAGAGAGGAAGACAGCCAGTGCCAGAGAGGAAGACAGCCAGTGCCAGAGGGGAAGACAGCCAGTGCCAGAGGGAAAGACAGCCAGTGCCAGAGGGGAAGACAGCCAGTGCCAGAGAGGAAAACAGCCAATGCCAGAGAGGAAGACAGCCAGTGCCAGAGAGGAAGACAGCCAGTGCCAGAGAGGAAGACAGCCAATGCCAGAGGGGAAGACAGCCAGTGCCAGAGGGGAAGACAGCCAGTGCCAGAGAGGAAGACAGCCAATGCCAGAGAGGAATACAGCCAGTGCCAGAGAGGAAGACAGCCAGTGCCAGAGGGGAAGACAGCCAGTGCCAGAGGGGAAGACAGCCAGTGCCAGAGGGGAAGACAGCCAGTGCCAGAGAGGAAGACAGCCAATGCCAGAGAGGAAGACAGCCAGTGCCAGAGAGGAAGACAGCCAGTGCCAGAGAGAAAGACAGCCAGTGCCAGAGAGGAAGCCAGCCAATGCCAGAGGGGAAGACAGCCAGTGCCAGAGGGGAAGACAGCCAGTGCCAGAGGGGAAGACAGCCAGTGCCAGAGAGGAAGACAGCCAATGCCAGAGGGGAAGACAGCCAGTGCCAGAGAGGAAGACAGCCAGTGCCAGAGGGGAAGACAGCCAGTGCCAGAGGGGAAGACAGCCAGTGCCAGAGAGGAAGACAGCCAGTGCCAGAGAGGAAGACAGCCAGTGCCAGAGAGGAAGACAGCCAGTGCCAGAGGGGAAGACAGCCAGTGCCAGAGGGGAAGACAGCCAGTGCCAGAGGGGAAGACAGCCAGTGCCAGAGAGGAAGACAGCCAATGCCAGAGAGGAAGACAGCCAGTGCCAGAGAGGAAGACAGCCAGTGCCAGAGAGGAAGACAGCCAGTGCCAGAGGGGAAGACAGCCAATGCCAGAGGGGAAGACAGCCAGTGCCAGAGGGGAAGACAGCCAGTGCCAGAGAGGAAGACAGCCAGTGCCAGAGAGGAAGACAGCCAGTGCCAGAGAGGAAGACAGCCAGTGCCAGAGAGGAAGACAGCCAGTGCCAGAGAGGAAGACAGCCAGTGCCAGAGAGGAAGACAGCCAAGTGCCAGAGGGAAGACAGCCAGTGCCAGAGGGGAAGACAGCCAGTGCCAGAGGGGAAGACAGCCAGTGCCAGAGAGGAAGACAGCCAATGCCAGAGGGGAAGACAGCCAGTGCCAGAGAGGAAGACAGCCAGTGCCAGAGAGGAAGACAGCCAGTGCCAGAGGAAGACAGCCAATGCCAGAGGGGAAGACAGCCAATGCCAGAGGGGAAGACAGCCAGTGCCAGAGGGGAAGACAGCCAGTGCCAGAGGGGAAGACAGCCAGTGCCAGAGGGGAAGACAGCCAGTGCCAGAGAGGAAGACAGCCAATGCCAGAGGGGAAGACAGCCAGTGCCAGAGAGGAAGACAGCCAGTGCCAGAGAGGAAGACAGCCAAAGCCAGAGAGGAAGACAGCCAGTGCCAGAGAGGAAGACAGCCAGTGCCAGAGGGGAAGACAGCCAGTGCCAGAGGGAAAGACAGCCAGTGCCAGAGGGGAAGACAGCCAGTGCCAGAGAGGAAAACAGCCAATGCCAGAGAGGAAGACAGCCAGTGCCAGAGAGGAAGACAGCCAGTGCCAGAGAGGAAGACAGCCAATGCCAGAGGGGAAGACAGCCAGTGCCAGAGGGGAAGACAGCCAGTGCCAGAGAGGAAGACAGCCAATGCCAGAGAGGAATACAGCCAGTGCCAGAGAGGAAGACAGCCAGTGCCAGAGGGGAAGACAGCCAGTGCCAGAGGGGAAGACAGCCAGTGCCAGAGGGGAAGACAGCCAGTGCCAGAGAGGAAGACAGCCAATGCCAGAGAGGAAGACAGCCAGTGCCAGAGAGGAAGACAGCCAGTGCCAGAGAGGAAAGACAGCCAGTGCCAGAGAGGAAGCCAGCCAATGCCAGAGGGGAAGACAGCCAGTGCCAGAGGGGAAGACAGCCAGTGCCAGAGGGGAAGACAGCCAGTGCCAGAGAGGAAGACAGCCAATGCCAGAGGGGAAGACAGCCAGTGCCAGAGAGGAAGACAGCCAGTGCCAGAGAGGAAGACAGCCAAAGCCAGAGAGGAAGACAGCCAGTGCCAGAGAGGAAGACAGCCAATGCCAGAGGGGAAGACAGCCAGTGCCAGAGGGAAAGACAGCCAGTGCCAGAGGGGAAGACAGCCAGTGCCAGAGAGGAAAACAGCCAATGCCAGAGAGGAAGACAGCCAGTGCCAGAGAGGAAGACAGCCAGTGCCAGAGAGGAAGACAGCCAATGCCAGAGGGGAAGACAGCCAGTGCCAGAGGGGAAGACAGCCAGTGCCAGAGAGGAAGACAGCCAATGCCAGAGAGGAATACAGCCAGTGCCAGAGAGGAAGACAGCCAGTGCCAGAGGGGAAGACAGCCAGTGCCAGAGGGGAAGACAGCCAGTGCCAGAGGGGAAGACAGCCAGTGCCAGAGAGGAAGACAGCCAATGCCAGAGAGGAAGACAGCCAGTGCCAGAGGGGAAGACAGCCAGTGCCAGAGAGGAAGACAGCCAATGCCAGAGGGGAAGACAGCCAATGCCAGAGGGGAAGACAGCCAATGCCAGAGGGGAAGACAGCCAGTGCCAGAGAGGAAGACAGCCAGTGCCAGAGGGGAAGACAGCCAGTGCCAGAGGGGAAGACAGCCAGTGCCAGAGAGGAAGACAGCCAGTGTCAGAGAGGAAGACAGCCAGTGCCAGAGGAAGACAGCCAGTGCCAGAGAGGAAGACACCCAGTGCCAGAGGGGAAGACAGCCAGTGCCAGAGGGGAAGACAGCCAGTGCCAGAGGGGAAGACAGCCAGTGCCAGAGAGGAAGACAGCCAATGCCAGAGAGGAAGACAGCCAGTACCAGAGAGGAAGACAGCCAGTGCCAGAGAGGAAAGACAGCCAGTGCCAGAGAGGAAGCCAGCCAATGCCAGAGGGGAAGACAGCCAGTGCCAGAGGGGAAGACAGCCAGTGCCAGAGGGGAAGACAGCCAGTGCCAGAGAGGAAGACAGCCAATGCCAGAGGGGAAGACAGCCAGTGCCAGAGAGGAAGACAGCCAGTGCCAGAGGGGAAGACAGCCAGTGCCAGAGGGGAAGACAGCCAGTGCCAGAGAGGAAGACAGCCAGTGCCAGAGAGGAAGACAGCCAGTGCCAGAGAGGAAGACAGCCAATGCCAGAGGGGAAGACAGCCAGTGCCAGAGGGGAAGACAGCCAGTGCCAGAGGGGAAGACAGCCAATGCCAGAGAGGAAAACAGCCAATGCCAGAGAGGAAGACAGCCAGTGCCAGAGAGGAAGACAGCCAGTGCCAGAGGGGAAGACAGCCAGTGCCAGAGGGGAAGACAGCCAGTGCCAGAGGGGAAGACAGCCAGTGCCAGAGAGGAAGACAGCCAGTGCCAGAGAGGAAGACAGCCAGTGCCAGAGAGGAAGACAGCCAGTGCCAGAGAGGAAGACAGCCAGTGCCAGAGAGGAAGACAGCCAGTGCCAGAGAGGAAGACAGCCAATGCCAGAGGGGAAGACAGCCAGTGCCAGAGGGGAAGACAGCCAGTGCCAGAGGGGAAGACAGCCAGTGCCAGAGAGGAAGACAGCCAATGCCAGAGGGGAAGACAGCCAGTGCCAGAGAGGAAGACAGCCAGTGCCAGAGAGGAAGACAGCCAGTGCCAGAGGAAGACAGCCAATGCCAGAGGGGAAGACAGCCAATGCCAGAGGGGAAGACAGCCAGTGCCAGAGGGGAAGACAGCCAGTGCCAGAGGGGAAGACAGCCAGTGCCAGAGGGGAAGACAGCCAGTGCCAGAGAGGAAGACAGCCAATGCCAGAGGGGAAGACAGCCAGTGCCAGAGAGGAAGACAGCCAGTGCCAGAGAGGAAGACAGCCAAAGCCAGAGAGGAAGACAGCCAGTGCCAGAGAGGAAGACAGCCAGTGCCAGAGGGGAAGACAGCCAGTGCCAGAGGGAAAGACAGCCAGTGCCAGAGGGGAAGACAGCCAGTGCCAGAGAGGAAAACAGCCAATGCCAGAGAGGAAGACAGCCAGTGCCAGAGAGGAAGACAGCCAGTGCCAGAGAGGAAGACAGCCAATGCCAGAGGGGAAGACAGCCAGTGCCAGAGGGGAAGACAGCCAGTGCCAGAGAGGAAGACAGCCAATGCCAGAGAGGAATACAGCCAGTGCCAGAGAGGAAGACAGCCAGTGCCAGAGGGGAAGACAGCCAGTGCCAGAGGGGAAGACAGCCAGTGCCAGAGGGGAAGACAGCCAGTGCCAGAGAGGAAGACAGCCAATGCCAGAGAGGAAGACAGCCAGTGCCAGAGAGGAAGACAGCCAGTGCCAGAGAGAAAGACAGCCAGTGCCAGAGAGGAAGCCAGCCAATGCCAGAGGGGAAGACAGCCAGTGCCAGAGGGGAAGACAGCCAGTGCCAGAGGGGAAGACAGCCAGTGCCAGAGAGGAAGACAGCCAATGCCAGAGGGGAAGACAGCCAGTGCCAGAGAGGAAGACAGCCAGTGCCAGAGAGGAAGACAGCCAAAGCCAGAGAGGAAGACAGCCAGTGCCAGAGAGGAAGACAGCCAATGCCAGAGGGGAAGACAGCCAGTGCCAGAGGGAAAGACAGCCAGTGCCAGAGGGGAAGACAGCCAGTGCCAGAGAGGAAAACAGCCAATGCCAGAGAGGAAGACAGCCAGTGCCAGAGAGGAAGACAGCCAGTGCCAGAGAGGAAGACAGCCAATGCCAGAGGGGAAGACAGCCAGTGCCAGAGGGGAAGACAGCCAGTGCCAGAGAGGAAGACAGCCAATGCCAGAGAGGAATACAGCCAGTGCCAGAGAGGAAGACAGCCAGTGCCAGAGGGGAAGACAGCCAGTGCCAGAGGGGAAGACAGCCAGTGCCAGAGGGGAAGACAGCCAGTGCCAGAGAGGAAGACAGCCAATGTCAGAGAGGAAGACAGCCAGTGCCAGAGGGGAAGACAGCCAGTGCCAGAGAGGAAGACAGCCAATGCCAGAGGGGAAGACAGCCAATGCCAGAGGGGAAGACAGCCAGTGCCAGAGAGGAAGACAGCCAGTGCCAGAGGGGAAGACAGCCAGTGCCAGAGGGGAAGACAGCCAGTGCCAGAGAGGAAGACAGCCAGTGTCAGAGAGGAAGACAGCCAGTGCCAGAGGAAGACAGCCAGTGCCAGAGAGGAAGACACCCAGTGCCAGAGGGGAAGACAGCCAGTGCCAGAGGGGAAGACAGCCAGTGCCAGAGGGGAAGACAGCCAGTGCCAGAGGGGAAGACAGCCAGTGCCAGAGAGGAAGACAGCCAATGCCAGAGGGGAAGACAGCCAGTGCCAGAGAGGAAGACAGCCAGTGCCAGAGAGGAAGACAGCCAGTGCCAGAGGGAGAGAGAGACCCAGGTGTCAGACGCTCTACACCTCACGTCATTCCCAACTTTCTACTAATGCAATCATGGAATAGTTGATAGAGAGGGAGGGCTTGAAAGGGGGAATAGGAGAGAGAGAGAGAGAGAGAGAGAGAGAGAGAGAGAGAGAGAGAGAGAGAGAGAGAGAGAGAGAGAGAGAGAGAGAGAGAGAGAGAGAAGAAAGCAATAATTAACAGTTCGGAGCGGGTGGCCAGATACCCACCAGCTTCATGACTCCAATGAGTAACTGGAACTACATTAACGCCACAACCACACAACTCAAAGAGAAAAACACAAACTCCTCCGACCAATCAGAGGCGCGGGAGACACTTACCGCCCCCCCCCCTGGCCTTCTTCGTCCTCTCTACCTGCTGGACCTTCACGGGTAAGGACTCATCTCCGCCTCTTCTTAAGAGCCAATCAACTGTAAGATTGTCCTCCTATGGCCTATCAGTTGTCAGGTTTCCTTCGATAGCCAATCAGAAGTCATTCGGATAGTCCTACGGCAATTCACCACACAAGAGGCTTCCCCTCACCCTAAACTGTCAGTCACTACACAAGAGGCTTCCCCTCACCCTAAACTGTCAGTCACTACACAAGAGGCTTCCCCTCACCCTAAACTGTCAGCCACTACACAAGAGGCTTCCCCTCACCCTAAACTGTCAGTCACTACACAAGAGGCTTCCCCTCACCCTAAACTGTCAGTCACTACACTAGAGGCTTCCCCTCACCCTGAACTGTCAGTCACTACACTAGAGGCTTCCCCTCACCCTAAACTGTCAGTCACTACACAAGAGGCTTCCCCTCACCCTAAACTGTCAGTCACTACACAAGAGGCTTCCCCTCACCCTAAACTGTCAGTCACTACACTAGAGGCTTCCCCCTCACCCTAAACTGTCAGCCACTACACAAGAGGCTTCCCCTCACCCTAAACTGTCAGTCACTACACTAGAGGCTTCCCCTCACCCTAAACTGTCAGTCACTACACTAGAGGCTTCCCCTCACCCTAAACTGTCAGTCACTTCACTAGAGGCTTCCCCTCACCCTAAACTGTCAGTCACTTCACAAGAGGCTTCCCCTCACCCTAAACTGTCAGTCACTACACAAGAGGCTTCCCCTCACCCTAAACTGTCAGTCACTACACAAGAGGCTTCCCCTCACCCTAAACTGTCAGTCACTACACAAGAGGCTTCCCCTCACCCTAAACTGTCAGTCACTACACTAGAGGCTTCCCCTCACCCTGAACTGTCAGTCACTACACTAGAGGCTTCCCCTCACCCTAAACTGTCAGTCACTACACAAGAGGCTTCCCCTCACCCTAAACTGTCAGTCACTACACTAGAGGCTTCCCCTCACCCTAAACTATCGCAAAAAAGAGGCAAAAAGTTAAGAATATTAATGTTGTTATTGGCTGTTTGTTCTCTCGCGTTGTGACTGTGGAGGAGCAGGAGAGGGGAGGAAGGAGAGAACAAGGAGAGGAGAGAGAGAGAGAGAGAGAGAGAGAGAGAGAGAGAGAGAGAGAGAGAGAGAGAGAGAGAGAGAGAGAGAGAGAGAGAGAGAGAGAGAGAGAGAGAGAGAGAAATGTGTGTGTGGGGGGGGGGGAGGGGACAAGAGGGGAAATGTTACAATACGATAACGAATCTTTTTGTGTCCCAGGTTTTGAGGTTATGATTATTGGAAAGCAATATGAAAGCTTAGATTAGAAATACGCACAGTATGCGTATGCAGGCAAGAGGGGAGGGGAGGGGAGGGAAGGGAAGGGAAGGGAAGGGAAGGGAAGGAGGATAGGTCGAACCGAAGGAAGGACACACGGATGGACGGAATTTTTTCTGCCACAGATTTGGTCATACATTTATATAATGCTATCATATAGATATATACATTTTTTTCTATCCACCATATATCTGTTCTTCAACATATAGTGTAGTGAATTATTGAGCAAGTATAAGGAATCCAGAGGAGAGAAGGCAATCAAGGGACCCAACACCATCTCTCAGATCTCAAGAGAGAGACAGAGATAGAGAGGACCCAACACCATCTCTCAGATCTCAAGAGAGAGACAGAGATAGAGAGAGGACCCAACACCATCTCTCAGATCTCAAGAGAGAGACAGAGATAGAGAGAGGACCCAACAGCATCTCTCAGATCTCAAGAGAGAGACAGAGATAGAGAGAGGACCCAACAGCATCTCTCAGATCTCAAGAGAGAGAGAGAGATAAAGAGAGAACCCAACACCATCTCTCAGATCTCCAGAGAGAGAGAGAGATAAAGAGAGGACCCAACAGCATCTCTCAGATCTCCAGAGAGAGAGAGAGATAAAGAGAGGACCCAACACCATCTCTCAGATCTCAAGAGAGAGACAAAGATAGACAGAGGACCCAACAGCATCTCTCAGATCTCCAGAGGCAGAGGACGCAACACCTCTTCATCTCGCAGATCTAACCTGTTCTCCAATAAATCAACTTCATTACCCCTATTGAGGAAGTTGGTCTATGAAGCCCTTGTGAGCGACAAAGTTGGCCAACAAGACGCGAGGGAGGAATATAGAGTAATGTGGACGATAGCCAGACAATGGAAGGGGAGATGGGAAAGCAGGGGGGGGGGGGATAAAGGGAGGGGAAATGGGGAAAGGGAATGGAAGAGTGGCCAGTGGCCCTTGGCTCAACAATACCATATCAATAAGTCGAGGTAACTTTACTCTCTGTTCCTTCAGCATCTCACATTTGATCTTACGAGGTCTTCTGGGTTTTCTCGGAATGAACGGTGGAGACAAATCTTCCTGTGATGGGATGGAAGAGAGAATATGACGGGACGGGAAGGTGGGAGGGCCGGCAAACAGCTTAAACTTCGAGTGGGAGTTTTTAATATTATGTGGAAAGTGGAAAGCTTTTACAAAGTTTTCAGGCATAGATCTCCCTTAAAATGTAATGTATCATGGTGCAGAGGCGTTCGAAGCGAGGCCTTTTAAAAAGTTTTTAAGCAAAAGATTTTCTCCGGGAGTAACCTTGCATGGCCAGCTGGAAATTTTGGCGGGAAGCGAAGCAATCCAAATACGAAGGAGAGAGAGCGCGCGCGAGGGAAAACTTCGGAGAGGTGGCGCTAGGCTATAATATTTCACGCATTGTTCCCAGCAAGTTTTTAGAGAGAGAGAGAAGGGGTGATATATCACTGCGGGTTTTGTGCATCAATACCCAGGCTGTATGGGGCCGGCAACCCCGCCTCGAATACGCGAGGAGGATGATGAAATAAAAATAAAATGAAGTGGCGGTGATCTAGCGATGAAAGAAAAGTCGCAGCGTCTCCGTGAAGGCTGGGGGACAGAGTCCATTACTGATGTAGGATATTGTGCTTCATCTTCGTCAAGATTTACGGCAGATGAGAAAAGCGACACAATAAACGATTTATGGCCGTCACAACGGTTGAGAGACGGGAGGAAAGGAAGGGAGAAGGATTGGGAGGGGGAGAGGATTGGAAGGGCGGGGGGGAGGAAATTTTAAATGTGTCGTATACTTGGGCAATATTTCACGAGACCACCCCATTCCCCCTTTCCCCGCGCTCACTAGATCACTCTAGCAGCATCTTCTTTAGCACCTGAGGAGTATCGGATGCCAAGAGGGATGATATGGCTTTTGGGAATATATGTCTATATGTGTGAGCAGAAGGACTGCGAATGGGAATGGAATTGTAGAATGAGAGTGTGAAGAGGAACTGTGATGTCAAAAATGAGTTAATGAGAAAGAAATTCTTTTACTCCCATGCATATCGCTTTTGGTGAAAAAATGTCTCATTCCTCCTTGCGTCTACATCCCTCGGCGTGCCCAAATGTTTCTCAGCGCACGACTCACCACCCACAGGTGTCCCCCAGGGCAGTACTCACAGGTGTCTCCCAGGGTAGTACCCACAGGTGTCCCCCAGGGCAGTACTCACAGATGTCCCACCAGGGCAGTACACACAGATGTCCCCCAGGGCAGTACTCACAGGTGTTCCCCAGGGCAGTACTCACACATGTCCCCCAGGGCAGTACTCACAGGTGTCCCCCAGGGCAGTACTCACAGATGTCCCCCAGGGCAGTACTCACAGATGTCCCCCAGGGCAGTACTCACAGGTGTCTCCCAGGGCAGTACTCACAGATGTCCCCCAGGGCAGTACTCACAGATGTCCCCCAGGCCAGTACTCACAGATGTCCCCCAGGGCAGTACTCACAGATGTCCCCCCAGGGCAGTACTCACAGATGTCCCCCAGGGCAGTACTCACAGATGTCCCCCAGGGCAGTACTCACAGGTGTCCCCCCCAGGGCAGTACTCACAGGTGTCCCCCAGGGCAGTACTGACAGATGTCCCCCCAGGGCAGTACTCACAGGTGTCCCCCCAGGGCAGTACTCACAGATGTCCCCCAGGGCAGTACTCACAGATGTTCCCCAGGGCAGTACTCACAGATGTCCCCCAGGGCAGTACTCACAGGTGTCTCCCAGGGTAGTACCCACAGGTGTCCCCCAGGGCAGTACTCACAGATGTCCCCCCAGGGCAGTACACACAGATGTCCCCCAGGGCAGTACTCACAGATGTCCCCCCAGGGCAGTACTCACAGATGTTCCCCAGGGCAGTACTCAAAGATGTCCCCCAGGGCAGTACTCACAGGTGTCTCCCAGGGTAGTACCCACAGGTGTCCCCCAGGGCAGTACTCACAGATGTCCCCCCAGGGCAGTACACACAGATGTCCCCCAGGGCAGTACTCACAGATGTCCCCCCAGGGCAGTACTCACAGATGTCCCCCCAGGGCAGTACTTACAGATGTCCCCCCAGGGCAGTACTCACAGATGTCCCCCAGGGCAGTACTCACAGGTGTCCCCCAGGGCAGTACTCACAGATGTCCCCCAGGGCAGTACTCACAGATGTCCCCCAGGGCCGTACACGTACCTGCAAAGACAAAAAAAAAAAACACATGACCACACCGCTCAGCAACAGGGCAACACGTTTTCTAAACTCACCAAATCACCCAACAAAAGAGACTCTCCTGATTCTCCTGTCCACCTTTTCTTGTTAGGGTTCCTTGAGGCGGGCCCTAAGCCTCTGGCTGGCCCACTAAGTGTTACTTGTTTCTTGTTTCTGTTTTACTTAAGCGAAGTATGAGTGGTTATGACTGGTATATGTTCGCTTCTGTCATATTATGCCCCATGTGTTTAACAACTTCTGCTCTGTTGACTCTTAGTCTAATTACGTGACATAAAACCATGCACAAGTTGCACAGGAGTTGATACGGCATTTAAGTGACATATGAGGCAAGAACAGAAACAAAAATGGGCAGAGATTCTTTCACTCTGGTGTCTCTGTTCACCTAGCAGTAAATATGTACCTGGGAGTTAGACAGCTGCTACGGGCGGCTTCGTGTGTGTGTGTGTGTGTGTGTGTGTGTGTGTGTGTGTGTGTGTGTGTGTGTGTGTGTGTGTGTGTGTGTGTGTGTGTGTTTGTTAGAGAGAAATATATGTAGTAGACATAATAGAGGAAAAATAAAATGGTTAGAAAGGCGGGGTCCAAGACCTAATAGCTCGATTCTGGAGATACAAATAGTAAACACACCCACCACCACTGCAGAGTACACATGTTAAGTGGGGCAAGAAGGAAACCAGGAACCAGGAACCAGGTTCCTGGTTCCTAAGAATAGGTTCCTCTAAGTCAGTTCCTAAGAATAGGTTCCTCTAAACCAGGAACTGACTTAAGAGGAGGCAGCACCGGGACTATATGTGTGTGAGAGACTGAGACAGGGAGGCTGAGTCGCCAGCAGCAGCAAAGGTATGAATTGTGTTTGCTTCCACAATGTGCTCCGTTAGTTCATTCCATTTCTCCACTACTCTCACGCTAAAAGAAAAACTTTCTAGCATCCCTATGACTCATCTGAGTTTCCAACTTCCACCCATGTCCCCTTGTTCTGTTGTTATTTTTGCTATCCCCACTCCCCCATGGGGATATCTTGATTCCCAATCGAATTGTGTGTGTCTGTGTGAGTGAGTGAGTTAGTGAGATTAATGCGTGCGTTCGTGCGTGTGCCCGTCCTGAACACAAGTTAGCGTTTTCCAACGCCTGTAGGGGAAAGTAAGGTTCAATAATGTTCGTTATCAAGAATTAAAATATTCCCCCCACCATGATAACTAAGGTCAAATGTGTTTAAAGAAGAGAAAGCCATAGCAAGAGTCGCTGCATGAGCAACGCAGACAAATATACTTGAATACATTATTATAACTTAAACTTAGGGTGATTATAAACCTTAGGGTGACCTGGCTAGGGACCGGTTCCCCACCATGACGACATGATCTAGGGACTGGCCCTGGGGACTGGCCGTGGGGACTGGCCATGGTGACTGGCCCTTTGGACTGGCCGTGGGGACTGGCCGTGGAGACTGGCCATGGTGACTGGCCCTTTGGACTGGCCGTGGGGACTGGCCATGGGGACTGGCCGTGGAGACTGGCCATGGTGACTGGCCCTTTGGACTGGCCCTGGGGACTGGCCCTGGGGACTGGTCCTGGAGACTGGCCGTGGGGACTGGCCATGGGGACTGGCCGTGGAGACTGGCCATGGTGACTGGCCCTTTGGACTGGCCCTGGGGACTGGCCCTGGGGACTGGTCCTGGAGACTGGCCGTGGGGACTGGCCGTGGGGACTGGCCGTGGGGACTGGCCGTGGGGACTGGCCCTGGGGACTGGCCCTGGGGACTGGCCGTGGGGACTGGCCATGGGGACTGGCCCTGGGGACTGGCCCTGGGGACTGGCCCTGGGGACTGGTCCTGGAGACTGGCCGTGGGGACTGGCCGTGGGGACTGGCCCTGGGGACTGGCCCTGGGGACTGGCCCTGGGGACTGGCCCTGGGGACTGGTCCTGGAGACTGGCCGTGGAGACTGGCCGTGGGGACTGGCCCTGGGGGCTGGCATCCCCACAATTGCCTTCACTGCCTAATTACCTTACCTTCCAAGACAGTCGCGGCTTTACGGGCTATTCATGCCCGTGCCACCTCTTGGGTGGCTTAATCTTTATCAATCACAGTCGCGGCAAACACCACCAACTCAACACAAGTGAGGGGAAGAGGAGTGAGGGTAGAAGGAGGGGAGGGAAGAATGCGAGAAGAAAGAGTGAAGAGACCAGAGGAGGAGAAGAAAGAAGGGAAGAGGCCAGGGGAGGACAAGAAAGAGGGAAGAGGCCAGGGGAGGAGAAGAAAGAGGGGAAGAGGCCAGAGGAGGAGAAGAAAGAGGGGAAGAGGCCAGGGGAGGAGAAGAAAGAGGGAAGAGGCCAGGGGAGGACAAGAAAGAGGGAAGAGGCCAGGGGAGGACAAGAAAGAGGGAAGAGGCCAGGGGAGGAGAAGAAAGAGGGGAAGAGGCCAGGAGAGGAGAAGAAAGAGGGAAGAGGCCAGGGGAGGACAAGAAAGAGGGAAGAGGCCAGGGGAGGACAAGAAAGAGGGAAGAGGCCATGAAGAGGATGCAAGGTGAGGGAGAACACAAGAGGATGCGAGGGTAGGGAAGATGAAGGCAGTAGAAGCAACAGAAGAGAGGAGAGAGAGGAGAGAGAGGAGAGAGAGGAGAGAGAGGAGAGAGAGGAGAGAGAGGAGAGAGAGGAGAGAGAGGAGAGAGAGAGAGAGAGAGAGAGAGAGAGAGAGAGAGAGAGAGAGAGAGAGAGAGAGAGAGAGAGAGAGAGAGAGAGAGAGAGAGAGAGAGAGAGAGAGAGAGAAAAGAGGAAAGACGAAGGGAAGGTAAGGAAATAGGAATGAGAGGTAGAACGAAGGGAATCACAGAGAAAGAAGGAGCCAGCAAGAAGGAAGAAGAAGAGGCAAGAGGAAAGTGTCAAGAGGAATTTCCATTTCCAGCCGTAATGGAAAATTATCTTGATATGAAAGAGGTAATCAAATAATAATAATGATGATAGTGATATGATGATGATGAGGTGGTGATGATGATGATGATGATGAGTGTGGAATGGAAATGTTAACATTATTATTGTACATATAACTGGTTTCATAATTTAACACAGTAAACGATAGCACTACGAACGGTATAAGAGAGATAACGTTTTATGTAGCTATCTGTTGATATATTTACAATTGAGTAAACACATACACAAATATATATATATATATATATATATATATATATATATATATATATATATATATATATATATATATATATATATGTATATATATATATATATATATATATATATATATATATATATATATATATATATATATATATATATATATATATATATTATATATATATATATAATCTGCTTAACCCTTAAATCTTTTAAACATCCCTAAATTGCCTAAAACAACCTTTAATTGATGCAAGAACTCTTTAAACCAACCCTCAACCAATCTAAGCATTTAAACTGTCGAAGAATCGAAGGAGCACGCAAGTAGACCACTTCAACTACCTATAACCACCTCTAGAACACCTAACCATCGCGGGAAAGTCTTAAGGAGAGCAGGAGCGCCCGCTAACGAGCCCGGGCGCTCGCTAACAACAGTGTATCAGCTTCCAAACAACAGCCTAACGACCGGATTACTTGTTTAACTCGTTATGCGGTCGCCCAACACCCAGCTCGATTACTTGTAGTGGAGGAAGGAGTGGAGGGAAATGGTTGGCCAGAGAGAGGAAGGGGGGAGGTAAGGTGATTCGGGAGGGGGAGGTAGGGAGTTAAGGGAGGGAAGGTCGCACGGGCATGAATAGCCCGTAAGTGGTAGATATTTGGAGTGTCTGTGGTCGAGTAATATCTTGAAGTGATTCTGAGTATGTCTTTAACTCCTTGAGAGGAAGGATGGATCAGAGGTTGGGGTGTAGAGGACATGGTGTTAGGGAAGAGGAAGTGAGGTGTTGGGGAAGAAACAGAGGAAAGGAAAGTAGGCAGTTTTGGGAGACAGGGATTAAGATAATAGGGAGAAAAGGGTCAGAGGAAAAAGAGGTAAAGGCGCTAAGGGATGGGCGCTTCACAATGAAGCAGATGGGTTACGGGAGAGGAAGATGAGATGGTATGAGAAAGTGTGATTAGCGGTAGACACGAAGAAGGAAAGAAATAGGGAAAATAATAATGGATAGAGCAGCTAGATAATGCAAACTTAAACCAGTGCTTTGAGAAAATAGCAATTGAGCTTTTCAACCTCCGTGAAAAGCACAGTTTCCCCAAGTTACTGTGCTTGCTCCGCTACTGTTTCTCATCCTCATATTGGACATAGACAAGGATACAAACTATAGCACCGCATCATCCTTTCTAGATGACGGTATGATTTTTATGAGAGTATACACAATATAGAGGAAAAAGCCAACCTCCAATCTAATGCTGATCAGGTCTTTCAATGGGCCACAATACAAATAGACTGCGTTTAATTAAGATAAGTTCCAACTATTGCACTCTTGGAAAAAAAATGAAAATATTTAATCGGAAACCACATATAAAACACGGCCAAATCACCCTATTTGAACACAGAACACAATAAAGACTATTGAAAGAACACGATTGAAAGAACACAATAAAGTTGCTGTCAAAACTGCAAGAAAAATGACAGGATGGATAACTAGAATCTTTCAAACAAGTGATTCAATGCAAATACTTTTTAACCCATTAGTGCTCTCTAATGGGGTGGAAAACATTCAAATATTGGGGTGGAATATTTGTATATCCAAATCTAAGTGCTTATCTAAGCGTGACTGCTAGAGAAGTGAAGTCCAGCTCTTGGAACCCAGTCAAGCAGACTTACTGAACCGGCTGCGTTAAATCTGAACTTCGCTGATATTCAATTTCTTTGTCGTATATGGCCTTAAATGGGTTGATGGAGGTGGCTTCTACAACTTCTTTTACGAATATTTCCTCACATTTCTCCCAAGAGAGAGAGAGAGAGAGAGAGAGAGAGAGAGAGAGAGAGAGAGAGAGAGAGAGAGAGAGAGAGAGAGAGAGAGAGAGAGAGAGAGAGAGAGAGAGAGAAGCAGGCCAGAGATGCCAAATGACTGGAAAGAAAGAGAGACACAGGTAGGTGGTGCCGACAGAGAAGGCAACACAGGTAATTACAGCACAACTTTTATACCAGTCCTCATCCCTGTGGGAAATGGGGAGTGGGGGGGGGAGGCAGGGGAGGAAGAGGATGAGGAAGAACATGGTCGACAGAAGAGGAGAAAAATATATATGTGCTTTATACAGGAGAATTGAGCATCAGTATGAGAAAAAATGTGAATGAGAGAGTGAGAGAGTGAGAGAGAGAGAGAGAGAGAGAGAGAGAGAGAGAGAGAGAGAGAGAGAGAGAGAGAGAGAGAGAGAGAGAGAGAGAGAGAGAGAGAGAGAGAGAGAGAGAGAGAGAGAAAGAGAGAGAAAGAGAGAGAAAGAGAGAGAGAGAGAGAGAGAGAGAGAGAGAGAGAGAGAGAGAGAGAGAGAGAGAGAGAGAGAGAGAGAGAGAGAGAGAGAGAGAGAGAATCAACTGTACCTTTCTCTACTATAAATTTACCTCTCTTCTAAGTCTCCTTTCTCGGTTTACCTCCTCCAAAATCTTCTTATCTTTCTGCATCATCTCTTCCCTAATTCCCGTTTATATTTTATTCTCATCCTCTGTTCTTATCCCTCTATCTTATCTCCCCCCCCCAAAAAAAAAGTTCAGCTCCCCCCCCCCAAATTTCCCTTTCAACATCCCTTCCCCTCTCACTTAAATTTAGATTTTCATCTCTCATGTTCTCTCCCTTTCTTAAAAATCCCCCTCCCCCCCTTCCCCCATCTCTCTTCCTCCCCACTTCCTAAGTCACGATTCTTATCATATTTCCTTCTTCCTACATTTGCTCCCCTACGTTCCCCCTCGCGAGTCTCCTTACCTCTCTCTCTCTCTCTCTCTCTCTCTCTCTCTCTCTCTCTCTCTCTCTCTCTCTCTCTCTGTCTCTGTCTCTCTCTCCCTCTCTCTCTCTCTCTCCCTACCTCTCTCTTCCCCCGCTGCCTCTGTCTACCCATATTTCCTCTCCGTTCCCCCTCCTCCGTGCTCCGGGAGTTCCATTATGACTGAGCTGCGATAACTTGCGATGAGAAACAATTAAAACTTGTGAATTGGCGAGCTGAAGCATCGGCCCGGGGACAAAGATGGCGGGGAAGGGGGGGGGATAGTGAGGGAAGGGGGGGAGGAGAGTGAGGGAAGAGGGGGGATAGAGGCGAGGTAGTGGAGAGGGAGGGAGGGAGGAAAGGGGGAGGTGAGAGACAACGGGGGATAGTGATGGAAAAAGGAAATTGAAATGGTGTGACCAAAAATGAGAATGAATGGGTGGGATAGGTTAAGTTAGGATAGAATATGATAGATTAGGGTAGATTAGGTTAGGTTAGATTAGATTAATTAGATTTTATTTAGGATAGGCTATAATAAATAGGATAGGCTATTATAGATTACGATAGGTTAGGTTTGATTAGGATAGACTATGATAGGTTACATTAGGATAGGCTATGCCAGGTTAAGTTAGGACAGGCTATAATGGATTCGGCCTGATCACGTTAGCTTAGGTTTGGAGGAAGCATAAGAATGACGTAGGTGGGTATACACACCTTTTGTTCAGGTCTAATTAGTCCCCTATTACCCGCTCAAGCACCGGAGGACAGAAGGAACATCCGAGTACCGGTCAGTGAGGATAATACTCTATCGCAGAGCTGAAGCCCTTGGGCTAATTGGCACGTCGGAGCCGTCTTACGGACCTTATCTCAGAGTGGTCTCCAAGACACCTTTGATCACTTATTAAAATATATTTACACCTGTGGAACATTTTCTTGACCTCCGAACTGATACTCTTTTTCGCTTTGTCGCGTTCGCTATTCGACGGTTTGATAACCGGTTATTGTTTAGATGGATGGAAACACACACACACACACACACACACACACACACACACACACACACACAGAGAGAGAGAGAGAGAGAGAGAGAGAGAGAGAGAGAGAGAGAGAGAGAGAGAGAGAGAGAGAGAGAGAGAGAGAGAGAGAGAGAGAGAGAGAGAGAGAGAGAGAGCACATAGCCATCACATGCTGTAACTTCCTCAACTCATTAACTGACCAGAACTGTGGCAGACAACTAACATGAAAGCACAGGTGCTCAATAACAAGTCCACTTTTTTAGAGTCATAAACTCTTGGTGGGTAAGTTAAGCAGATTTATGGATGACAGGGCGACGTAAGTGCTCCCAGATGACCACCTGTTAACTGGGGGCCTCCAATATAGCAGCCGTGGGCGGACATATTCAAAATTGGCCGACAAGAGTGAGCTCTCTACAATGGCGCAGGATTTTCACTCACACACCCATTTCTGGCGTGACAGCCAAGCTATGATCCAGTTTAAGAGGCGTAGATCTAGCTTTCTAATAAGGAATCATAAGTCTCACCTATTAATATTGTTTTCTTTACAATTGTCTACTAGTCTAAATATGGCTGAAAATAATGAGAGTAAATATCTAAAAAGGGATCGAAACTTTATAAAGCCATGTTGCTAACTCTCAATCGACTTGAGAATGGTCCAGGACGGACCGAAATGTCGTCGTCCCTTCACTTTCTAGTATGTGGTTTGGTCAACATATTTCAGCCACGTTATTGTGACTCCTCGTCTGCCATGTTGCTAGTCTTTATAATTGAACATGGAGAGCATTTGCAATTGTCATTTCAAATAACAACCCGCAAATTAATGATAAATTTATTGGACGACAGATTGATATCAGTGGGCTACCCAAATGTCAACATTATCGGGACCACGTTTGCAACCTTCCACAATTCAATGTCTAATGCTAATGATTCATTAAATATATTTGATAACGGATAACTGATTTTCTCATTACATTCCTCTAGCATCCTGGAAACTAATTTGTATAACAGCAACCCTGACACAATTATTACTACCACAGTCTGCACCACTCTCCCACCACCACCACCACCACTACCATCGCTGCTACCACCACCACATCCTCCACCACCACCACTATCATCATCAATACTCTACAGACTCTCTTTCCCGTAAACCTGAAAACATCTATTTTGTAACAGTTGATGCATCTTAGAAGAGAGAGTGAGAGTGAGAGAGAGAGAGAGAGAGAGAGAGAGAGAGAGAGAGAGAGAGAGAGAGAGAGAGAGAGAGAGAGAGAGAGAGAGGAAGAGAGGAAGAGAGGAAGAGAGGAAGAGAGGAAGAGAGGAAGAGAGAAAGAGAGAGAGAGAGAGAGAGAGAGAGAGAGAGAGAGAGAGAGAGAGAGAGAGAGAGAGAGAGAGAGAGAGAGAGAGAGAGAGAGAGAGAGAGAGAGAGAGAGAGAGAGAGAGAGAGAGAGAGAGAGAGAGAGAGAGAGAGAGAGAGAGAGAGAGAGAGGAAGAGAGGAAGAGAGGAAGAGAGGAAGAGAGGAAGAGAGGAAGAGAGAAAGAGAGAGAGAGAGAGAGAGAGAGAGAGAGAGAGAGAGAGAGAGAGAGAGAGAGAGAGAGAGAGAGAGAGAGAGAGAGAGAGAGAGAGAGAGAGAGAGCGAGAGAGAGAGAGAGAGAGAGAGAGAGAGAGAGAGAGAGAGAGAGAGAGAGAGAGAGAGAGAGAGAGAGAGAGAGAGAGAGAGAGAGAGAGAGAGAGAGAGAGAGAGAGAGAGAGAGAGAGAGAGAGAGAGAGAGAGAGAGAGAGAGAGAGAGAGAGAGAGAGAAAGCGTTGAACATACAAACACTTCTCCACCCTCTTTGTATTTTTCAGGAGCCAGCGAGGCACCAGATGTGAGCCTCGCTCAGATAATAGGCTTACGAGTAAAAAAAAAAAAAAGTTTTTCTAAAAGGCGGTAGAGGTAGAGAAGAAGCAGAGAGAAGAGATAGAGAAGAGGTAGAGGAGAGAGAGAGCGTGTCGCTCCCGGGAGTGAGAGCTTCCCTAACAGCCAAGAGCACCTACCTTTTTCCACATTCTTTAGGGGAGTACGAAAGAGGTCGACGAAGTCTTTGCGGTGCATGAGAATTTGGGAGCCCCTCAGCCTATTGTCCCAGACAAAAAGGAGGGGGGGGGGGGCATATTTAAATTCCCATACTCCCCCTTGTCACTCTCACCTACGTGCCTATCTAAACGCTTCCTGAAACGCGTTAAACTGTTTCAATAATTCACCCACGACCCTATTTCCAAATTGGTCATTTTGTTAGCCCTTTTAAAACGAGGGAATGAAATAGGGAGGGCAGAGCCCCTGTATGGGAGAGGACGACACAGGTTAAAGGAGCCCACTGATACCGCCATTATAACAGCCATCAAATATTCACTATCACCATCATCATCATCATCCACTCACTGCCGATACCATTACTCATTCACTACCACCATCACCCATTCACTGTCACTACTATCTCGCATTCACTACCATCATCATCACTATCATCATATATTCACTACCAATATCATCACACATTCACTATCCCCATCACCACCACCACCATCGTTTACAGTGAAGACGGGGTGTGGTGGGACAGTGATAATAGAGTGAAACATGGCTTGGTATGTCCCTAGAGTGTTTTCCAGCAATATTTAGACCCATATTTGATGGCTATTAGACCTTTCGAGATGGGGACTTTTATTACCAGTGCTTTCTTATTCACTCTTGTGTGGATAATATCCTCAAAATGCTTCCGGAGTCTGCCAGTGCAGACTACTTCTCATATGCCTCTGTATGACTAACCATCCTGTGTGATGGGGATTTTTGGCATCACGTAGCTAGTTGTTGACACACACCGAATGTAACCCTTCATATAGTTCAAGGTAGTTGTAAAAATGATAATGATAACAATATGATCACAAAAACCGTACGTACGTGTGCGCTCCCACGATTAAGGGAATCAGACTATCAGACAGACCTTCGACAAGCAGACAGGCAGACAGAGGAGGGCAGGGATGACAAGCAGACAGGCAGACAGAGGAGGGCAGGGGTGACAAGCAGACTATCAGACAGACCTTCGACAAGCAGACAGGCAGACAGAGGAGGGCAGGGATGACAAGCAGACAGGCAGACAGAGGAGGGCAGGGGTGACAAGCAGACAGGCAGACAGAGGAGGGCAGGGGTGACAAGCAGACTATCAGACAGACCTTCGACAAGCAGACAGGCAGACAGAGGAGGGCAGGGATGACAAGCAGACAGGCAGACAGAGGAGGGCAGGGGTGACAAGCAGACAGGCAGACAGAGGAGGGCAGGGATGACAAGCAGACTATCAGACAGACCTTCGACAAGCAGACAGGCAGACAGAGGAGGGCAGGGATGACAAGCAGACAGGCAGACAGAGGAGGGCAGGGGTGACAAGCAGACTATCAGACAGACCTTCGACAAGCAGACAAGCAGACAGAGAGGAAGGTAGGAAGGAGAAGATGTGCCCGCTGTTCCCCCACAACTATCAACGCCGGAACACAACTCAGGCTTATGACCCGAATCAAGAGGCGTCTGGGGATATTTCTGACATAATTCCAGCCGGAGATACAGGAGGAGAGGTTTACCAAAAGACGCTCTCAATCCCTTCACCCACACAACCGCTGGAGGCGCCAGGCGAGTTCCGCTCTTATTCCAACCTTACCTAAAGTGCATTTTATCGTCAAGAATAACCACCGCCCCCTCCTTCCTACATAATCTAATTACATGTGAGCAATTAAGTCCAGCCATTGTATCATCCTGGTACTGGTCCGTTTCTTGCATCGAACAAGCACCAATGGTCCAGAATCTACGATAATTCGACTTGAGAATGGTCCAGGACGGACCGAAACGTCGTCGTCCCTTCAACTTCTAGTGTGTGGTCTGGTCAACATACTTCAGCCACGTTATTGTGACTCATCGCCTGCATACGATAATTCATTGTGACTCTTCTCTTCTCTTCTCGTACTCCTCCACCCCCCCATATGGTCTCCCCCCCCCTCCAGCAGCCCCTTACCGTTGCATATAACTTTACATGTCCCACTTGAGGCGCTGCAAGATAATCTGACCCTTACACTACGGCTTCCTGAGAGTCATATTTTTCCACAGGAGGTCGCTGCCCCCTCAAGGCTAATGCTCGCGACAGAAACACCATTCACAATCGGCCATCCTGAGTTGTGACATGATTGTGGTGAGGGGGGGGGGATGGAGGGCAGAAGGAATCTCTCCCCATCAACTATCTCCCCCCCTCACCACCTCTGCCCCTACTGACGGGTAGAAGTGGTGAGGGGGGAGATGGTGGCGAGGGATAAGTGGTGATGAAGGGGAGATGGTGATGATAGAGAGGTGATGAGAGGGAGGAGTGGAGGGGAAGGGAGGTGAGAGGTAGTAGTGAGAAGGAAGAGTTAATGAGGAGATGGTAAGTGAAAGATGTGTGTGTGAGAGAGAGAGAGAGAGAGAGAGAGAGAGAGAGAGAGAGAGAGAGAGAGAGAGAGAGAGAGAGAGAGAGAGAGAGAGAGAGAGAGAGAGAGAGAGAGAGAGAGACAGAGAGAGAGACAGAGAGAGAGACAGAGAGACAGAGAGAGAGAGAGAGAGAGAGAGAGAGAGAGAGAGAGACAGAGAGAGAGAGAGAGAGAGAGAGAGAGAAAAAGAACAGGTGATGAAGAGGGGGGGGGGAGGGAGCACAGAGGGCACTTCACAGGTAGAGTGGTTAGCACCCAGTATATCCTTTCACATTCACTCAAAATAAAATCTACCACTTACGGGCAATTCATGCCCGTGCCACCTCTTGGGTGGATTAATCTTCATCAATCAATCAATAGAGTGTTCAACCGTGAATGGACGATGAGGGAGCAAAGTATAGAACGGAGAAGATAGTGAGGATAATGATGAGGAGGAGAGTAAGAGGATCACCAAGGAACACAGCACAGTGGTGAAGGGAAAGATCTCTGAGAAGGGAGAGGGGGGGGGGGAAAGAGCTTTATGAAGGGCCCGGGGATGGGGTAGTGAAGTGAATTATCAGGGGAGAGCACCAAGCCATTACGACTATATAGCACTGGGAAGGGGTCAGGATAAGGATTTGGGATGGGACGGGAAAGAAAGGAATGGTGCCCAACCACTTGGACGGTCGGGAATGGAACGTCGACCTGCATGAAGCGAGACCGTCGCTCTACCGTCCACCCCAAGTGGTTGGACAGGGGGGGGGGGAGTAACAAGAGACCAATAGGTCTTGAGGAGAGGTAAGAGTAATAGGGGGGAGGAGAGCGGAGGGCTAAAGAATGGGTAGGAGAATGGGTAAATGGTGCTAAAGAGAAGTACAATTCAAAACAAAGTTCCATACACTGATAACAACAAAGAAATAAGCGAATAACGTCATGGTATTAATGTTCACTTTAATATGCCCTATATAGATGCTTCTATACAGATGCTTCATCTGTGAAAGATGATTCAGGCCTATTATTTCATTACAAATGTTAGATATGGTAATGGTATAACAGCAAGCACAGCATCCCAGAGGGGCAGGATAGGCTTGAAGCTCCTTCTTCCCATTCTCTGTTTGTCCCTTAGTGTGGTTTCGGTGCGCTCTTATGACAGCCACTAGACGTAGCATCACACAATGCCCACGAAATAAATAACTGGAAAAGTGAGGATCTGGATCGTTTGCTTGCTAACAAACCGGTTCAGATCCTATTATTAGATTATTCCGGTCATTTTAATGGAGCTGGTCACTCTTGAACAAATCCACAAGGGCCGTGACGAGGATTCGAACCTGCGTCCGGGAGCATCCCAGACACTGCCTTAATCGACTGAGCTACGACAGGGTAAAAGAGTTGAAACCGAAGTTCTGCTGAACTTACTGGATCCCATAGTAAGTTCAGTAGAACTTCGGTTTCAACTCTTTTACCCTGTCGTAGCTCAGTCGATTAAGGCAGTGTCTGGGATGCTCTCGGACGCAGGTTCGAATCCTCGTCACGGCCCTTGTGGATTTGTTCATTTGATGCATCACGTTAGTGTGATCTCTGTGTGTGATGTCAGTCTTCCCTTTCATATATGAAACTCATCATTTCAACACACGATAAAAACGTCCACCAGAGAGAGAATAGACTTGAGAATGGTCCAGGACGGACCGAAACGTCGTCGTCCCTTCAACTTCTAGTGTGTGGTCTGGTCAACACCAGAGAGAGAGAATCTGAGACTGGACGTAGCCGAAGCACTACATGAAAACGCTCGTCTAATTTATCAACAATAAATTTACACATGGGTAAGATCTTTCCTTAATCTTGAAGATGAGCTTATGCGAAACGAGTCCTTGAGCGACACGCGCCAAGACAAATAAAAAATAATAAAATGAGCTTTTGAGAATTAATTTTTCAATGTGTTGAAAACACAACACCTAGTTGTGCTTGCGGGGGTTGAGCTCTGGCTCTCTGGTCCCGCCTGTGTGTGGCTGGCTGCAACCCTCCTGTTTACATAGTACCTATTGTGACAGTCGTCAATAGTCACGAATTCGTACTAACTTAGCTTTTAGATAGTACTATACTGACTAGTAAGGAATTCTTTTAAAATAAATGAAGCTAAAACACAAACTTGAATATTCCTAGGCCAAGTATAGCACATATATGTACTATATTAGGTCTCAGATATCGTATATTAGGCCTAGGGAGGTTAGGATAGTTTAGTTTAGTTTGTCAAAGCAACACAAGTAAAAAATAGTTTTCCGGTTTGTCCAACTCAATAGTTCAGATTTCTCCATTCTAATTTCGTTGTGCGTCGCTATATATATACTATATATACTTTTGATAAATGTGACCATGGTGTTATTGCACATAAAATGCGTTCAAAAGGAATTACCGGGAAAATAGGCAGATGGATCTACAATTTCCTGACTGACAGAACCCAATGTGTAATAGTCAACAAAATAAAATCCAGCCCATCAACCGTGAAGAGCTCAGTCCCCCAGGGTACTGTGTTTGCTCCAGTACTTTTTCTCATCCTCATATCGGACATAGACAAGAACACAACCTATAGCACTGTATCATCCTTTGCAGATGACACTAGGATTTTCATGAGAGTTGGCAACATAGAGGACACGGCAAACCTCCGGTCAGATGTAGATCAGGTCTTTCTATGGGCTACAGAAAATAATATGGTGTTTAACGAAGATAAGTTCCAGCTCATGCGCTACGGAAAAATTGAAAATATAAAAACAGAAACCACGTACAAAACTCAGGCAAATCATAACATAGAACGAAAAGGCAATGTAAAGGATCTGGGTGTACTCATGTCGGAAGACCTTACCTTTAAAGAACACAATAAAGTAGCCGTCACAACTGCAAGAAAAATGACAGGTTGGATAACAAGAACTTTTCACACTAGAGATGCTATACCGATGATGATACTTTTCAAAACGCTTGTGCTCTCTAGAGTGGAGTACTGCTGCACAATGACAGCCCCTTTCAAAGCTGGAGAAATTGCTGACCTAGAGAGCGTGCAGAGATCCTTTACTGCTAAAATCCACTCAGTAAAACATCTAAATTACTGGGACCGACTAAAGAGCCTAAATCTGTACTCCCTTGAGCGCAGGCGGGAGAGATACATAATAATTTACACGTGGAAAATAATTGAGGGGCTGGTCCCAAACCTGCACACAGAAATAACACCACATGAGACCAGAAGACATGGCAGGATGTGCAGAATACCCCCGTTGAAAAGCAGAGGGGCAACAGGTACTCTGAGAGAGAACTCTATCAACATCAGAGGCCCGAGACTGTTCAACACGCTTCCACTACACATAAGGGGCATAACTGGCCTACCCCTCACAGTGTTCAAGAGAGAACTGGATAAGCACCTCCAAAGGATACCTGATCAACCAGGCTGTGACTCATACGTCAGGCTGCGAGCAGCCGCGTCTAAGAGCCTGGTTGATCAGTCCAGCAACCAGGAGGCCTGGTCGACGACCGGACCGCGGGGACACTAAGCCCCGGAAGCACCTCAAAGTAACCTCAAGGTATGGTCCTCATCGTTACTCTAAGTACTACTAAAACAAGGAGGATGGGCTGGTGTGTGTGAGTGTGTATGTGTGTGTGTGTGTGTGTGTGTGTGTGTGTGTGTGTGTGTGTGTGTGTGTGTGTGTGTGTGTGTGTGTGTGTTTTATCATTGACAATTAGAGTTATGACCGGAATAAACTCCAGGAAATGATTTAATGCTATAAATCTTGGCACTTTAAGAAGCATTTATGCCAAAATTATCAACACCACAGTTAGTGGTCTTAATCACTGTCCAATACGACCACAGTCAGTGGTCTTAATCACTGTCCAATACGACCACAGTCAGTGGTCTTAATCACTGTCCAATACGACCACAGTCAGTGGTCTTAATCACTGTCCAATACGACCACAGTCAGTGGTCTTAATCACTGTCCAATACGACCACAGTCAGTGGTCTTAATCACTGTCCAATACGACCACAGTCAGTGGTCTTAATCAGTGTCCAATACGACCACAGTCAGTGGTCTTAATCACTGGCCAATACGACCACAGTCAGTGATCTTAATCAGTGTCCAATACGACCACAGTCAGTGGTCTTAATCACTGTCCAATACGACCACAGTCAGTGGTCTTAATCACTGTCCAATACGACCACAGTCAGTGGTGTTAATCAGTGTCCAATACGACCACAGTCAGTGGTCTTAATCACTGGCCAATACGACCACAGTCAGTGGTCTTAATCAGTGTCCAATACGACCACAGTCAGTGGTCTTAATCACTGGCCAATACGACCACAGTCAGTGGTCTTAATCACTGTCCAATACGACCACAGTCAGTGGTCTTAATCACTGTCCAATACGACCACAGTCAGTGGTCTTAATCACTGGCCAATACGACCACAGTCAGTGGTCTTAATCACTGGCCAATACGACCACAGTCAGTGGTCTTAATCAGTATCCACTACGACCACAGTCAGTGGTCTTAATCACTGGCCAATACGACCACAGTCAGTGGTCTTAATCAGTGTCCACTACGACCACAGTCAGTGGTCTTAATTACTGTCCAATACGACCACAGTCAGTGGTCTTAATCAGTGTCCACTACGACCACAGTCAGTGGTCTTAATCAGTGTCCACTACGACCACAGTCAGTGGTCTTAATCAGTGTCCACTACGACCACAGTCAGTGGTCTTAATCAGTGTCCACTACGACCACAGTCAGTGGTCTTAATCAGTATCCACTACGACCACAGTCAGTGGTCTTAATCACTGTCCAATACGACCACAGTCAGTGGTCTTAATCACTGTCCAATACGACCACAGTTAGTAACACACACAAATCCTTGTGTGGAACTGCCTGGTGGAAGCAGACTCCATACACAGTTTCAATAGTAGAAATGATAAGAACCCAATCGGCTCAGGAACCTATACACCAGTAGACTGACAGTCGAGAGGCGGGCACCAAAGAGACGAAGCTCAAACACCCCCCCCCCCGGCAAGCACAACAGGTGGTCACTTCAGGAGGTGAGGGTGTTGGTATCCAACACGCAGTGATCATCACACCTCCCCCTTCACCGTCTCCATAACACCGCCACCTCTCGTCTCCCCCTTTTAGAGTTCATATCTGGACCAACTCTCAAACAAGCCCGGGAGGAGTGTTGACGAAACACCGCGCAACATAAACTTGCAAGGTGTTGTCAAAAAACTCGGGGTGACAAACAAGAAAGGAACAGCAGAAGAAAGCCGGCGGGAAAAGTTTCTGAACAGAAATCCTTTTGCGGTGTTATTCCTGCGAGAATTTAGTGTGGGTTTGCGCGCGCGTGTGTGTGTGTGTGTGTGTGTGTGTGTGTGTGTGTGTGTGTGTGTGTGTGTGTGTGTGTGTGTGTGTGTGTGTGTGTGTGTGTGTGTTTGTATGCGTGTGTTTGTGTGCTGACAATGGCACTTATGGACGCCTGACAGGTAGGTGGCCAGCGCTTCGGATTCCTAGTCCTGAGGTTCCGGGTTCGATTCCCGGTGGAGGCGGAGACAAATGGGCAAAATGTTTCTGTCACCCTGATGCCCCTGTTACCTAGCAGTAAATAGTTACCTGGGAACTAGACAGCCACTACGGGCTGCTTCCTGGGGGTGTGTAACAAAAAGGAGGCCTGGTCGAGGACCGGGCCGCGGGGACCCTAAGCTCCGAAATCATCTCAAGATAACCTCAAGATCTCAAGATAACAGCAAAGTTAAGTCTAGCTGCCGAGGCTGGACCTACTTGGCCCACTGTACCCGTTGCGGTTAATTTAACTTTCCTGGCATTTTAGCCCTTAATGGTTGTATCTGGCTACACAGTTGTGGACGGAGGTGGCTTCCGCGACTTCTTCTTCCAGTGCTTGTTGACCCCCCGTACAGAGCACCAGTATTTCCTTACAGCTTCCAGCTGTAACTGGACTTTTGTTCTATTTTGCTTTCTCTCAATTTAAAGAGACTGTTCTTGACCACCTTGTCTATTTTTCCAGTATTGTGTGTGTGTGTGTGTGTGTGTGTGTGTGTGTGTGTGTGTGTGTGTGTGTGTGTGTGTGTGTGTGTGAGAGAGATATTAATCACACACACTTTAAATGTAGATATTAATCAAATCTTATTTGATTAAGATTTATTTGTTGATAAACACAAGGGAAGGGGGGGAGGTTTTCCACGCAGGTGCCGAATACTGGCATATTGTGATTGTGTGTGGGCCTGCGGGCCGCTCCAAGCAACAGCCTGGTGGACCAAGCTCTCACAATTCGAGCCTGGCCTCGGGCCGGGCTCGGGGAGTAGAAGAACTGCCAGAACCCCATCAAGTAGATATCCCTGAGCTCTATCGAGTGCATAATGTTCTGAATGATAGTGTGTCTACGTTCTTGAAGACTGTTGCTGATGCTATCCTGTTCAGACTGAATCTTTGTGATATATTTATGTTATCCTGTTTAGACGGGGTCGTTGTGGCAGACCTGTGATGTCAGCACCTAGATTATTATCTCTTAGAAACGCCAAGTGACCTTAGCCTTTAGCTGTACTGATTCTCTCAACCTGCCATCCAAAAATTATAACTTACTCTATTCATGATAGTTATAGGGACTCATTCCATTCTTAGTAGCTATAGGTACTCATTGGTTTCTCTGGCTAAGTGTCTCGCTGGATGATTGGGTGATGGGTTAGCTGATAGTTTGGTTGGCGGGCTGACTGTTTGGGTGAATGGCTTGCTGTATGGCTGATGGGCTGGCTGATAGTTTGGTTGGCGGGCTGACTGTTTGGGTGAATGGCTTGCTGTATGGCTGATGGGCTGGCTGATAGTTTGGTTGGCGGGCTGACTGTTTGGGTGAATGGCTTGCTGTTTGGGTGATTAGTTGGCTGATAGTTTGGTTTGGCCTGCTGACTGTTTGGGTGAATGGCTTGCTGTTTGAGTGACGGGCTGGCTGAGCGACATGTCTGCTAGACGGTGGGTTGGCTCCCCGTCCCTGGACGTGGTGTGTGACGCGACATGAACTGGTTATTGGATGGTATTAAACTCAATTCCAATCCAGCGAAGATTTATCACGCTCGGGATATTTACCTTTGTGAGTTATGATCGTTTATTATTTAGGTTTTGGGAAGTGGAGAGGAAGAATGAGGGGTTGGGAGAGGAAAATGAGAGAGGAAAATGAGAGGCGAGAGGAGGGATAGGGGGAGATGAGGATACAGGAGGATAGGGGTAGGCAGATGTAAAATGGGAGGGAAAGATGTTAGAAGTGGATTGGGGGCTGGTATAGAGGAGTGGGAGAAATTACGAAAACCTGGAGTACTGCTCCTGTGCCAGGTAAGTCTACTACGGGCTCACCATAGCCTGTGCTACTTGGAACTTGTCCTGAGTAGCTGAATCTATAACAACAACAACATCCGGAAACCTGAAACTATAGCCTATGATAACGACAGCACTTTATTGGTTATATTTACTAGATAGGAAATGCTGACTACTACGAGGCTCATTAATCAAGCCTTCTGCAAATTTCTATCTTGGGTAGGCGATGACTGGTTAAATTTGCAGCTATGAAAAACAGAGCCGATGAACACAACTAGACTGCATTATACTGCATCTGGGACAGGCATACTTACCAATGGAAACAAATCTAATCCTCAATGATTAAGGTGATATCCTGTGAATAAAGTTTGACCGTCATTGACCGTAAAGCCACGTTCTGGACCAATTAGGCAAGGCGGCCAAGAAAATGACAGCAGTGGTTGCCCAATCTTATAGAGAGAACAAATTAACTTATCTTGAGTATAAGCCCTGCTATCTTAGATGGCCTACCCTCCGTCGTGTACCAGAATTTTGGATAAGGTCAGAACTGTGAGAGAAAACTCATCTCTAGACCTACGCTAGAAAGATGTCGTCTGCCTTACTGTTATGTGTAAGGCAAATGTTCTTTAGGTTCCATATCTGGCCAAACTTCGTGGGTATGCATAAGTTAGCAACCACAACACAAGACGCTCAGCCATCAACAGCCTCATGCTGGTTGTATCATTGTCGAGAACATCACTCTATCAATGATTATACATTCGCCTTTAAACCCATCCACATGTGCTGGACGGTAGAGCGACGGTCTCGCTTCATGCAGGTCGGCGTTCAATCCCCGACCGTTCAAATGGTTGGCCATTATTCCTTCCCCCCGTCCCATCCCAAATCCATATCTTGACCCCTTCCCAGTGCTATATAGTCGCAATGGCTATACTATAATATATATATATATATATATATATATATATATATATATATATATATATATATATATATATATATATATATATATATGTACCACCTCTGGTGCAAGTGTCGGGACCCATAGCCTCCAAGAAGAAAATAAAGAGTATTCAGAGAAGACCTTGTGGATGAACACTTGTCACTGAACACTTTGATATTTTCTTCTCCTACCACCCCTATTCTTTTGGTATGTGTGTATATATATATCTAACTTTATTTTAAAATTTTATTACACAAAAAGTGTTACAATATTGGTTACATGCAGGATACAAGGCTACTTGTCACAAGTTGTATAGGCCCTCCAGCTCCTCAGATGGCGGGCAGAAACCATGGATGCAGTGAGCATTTCCTCTCTGGATCGCCATACTAAGGCGCTGAAAGAGAAAACTGGCGGCTGTAGGGGTCTCTAGTTGTTTCAATTAGCTTGGACCCCAACTCCTTCAAAAAAGTAGCAGCACTTTTACCCCAGGCACCAAGTGTCTCTGAGGCAATGGGGACAAAATTGTAGTGGTGATCAAGGTATCTGTATTTATGTGATTTGGCTGCTTCCCGGTGATTGGCAGCACCTCCTGCCTGTGCAGCACTGAAGTCAACATAGGTGTTGGCTAAAGTTGAAACGCAAGTGTTGTCCCACACCAACTGTCTACCATTCTTCCAGGGGTTCACCGTGATCCCGTCTGGGCGACCGACAGGCTCATCAGAGTTGCGGGGCATTAAGTAACGGGGCTCTCTTTCTGCTGGACAACCGACTGTGGTAAGGCTTTTCTTAATAATATCGTTAACCTCGCCGTGTCTTGCATGCCATCCTCCTGTCCTTTGGCAGAGAAGGCCATGCCGTCCGTACCTGTCGGCCTCTGCCTCGCCGCAAACACACCTGTATTCGGTGTGGATTGGGGCAGCGAGACGGAGAACCACAGCAATTCGGAGGGCCTGCGGTGTGAGACGAGTGCCGGTTACTGACATTGGGGTTGCTAATAGGAAGTCCCCTGCATGGGGAGCTGCTACAGCTCTAAGTCGGGCAGTGTCATGTGGTGTTGTCGCAGCTTCCTATATAAGCAGCTCATGAAATCAATTAGTTTGAAGAGCCAAGCTTCAGATCAACTAATGGAGGACACCAGTTCTGAGGTTGCCGTTCCATTAGTAATACCTGCACTGTCCTAATATACCCAGGTCTTGATGTAAACAAGAGCGACAGAGACTGGAGGAAGGGATAAAGATAGAGAAAGAGGAACAAACACGGTTGGACGGAGCAGAAAATATCTAGTTAACAAAATTAAACCTTTTCCTTAATGGCACGACGGTAAAGCACTCGCCCCGCGCTTCGCGAGGGATTTGGCCTCGGTGGAGGATTGGCTAGGCGCCAATCGTTAAATGTTCACCTAGCAGTGATTGGGTGCCCCGTTGTTAAACGATTGGCGGATGGTATTCTGGGGGGAAACTAATGGGTAAGGCTTACCTAGAGGGTAAGGCTTACCTAGAGGGGAAAGCTTTCATCCTGCTAACAGGAGCAGGATGAAAGTCTGTCTGGTCTTGAACGCACCTGTGGTAAAAAACAAAAATAACCAGCCGTAAAAGAACGTTTGTTCGTGCGATTGAGCAACAGCGTGCACCTGCTTGTGAGCGTCTGGGAGCGTGCTTGCGTGCGCGTAGGTGTGCGTGCGTGCGTGTGCGTGTGTGGCAGGGTAGTGAGTAAGCTCCCCTGCTCGCCACGCACCACAAACACCCGCTCCTGGTAATTGCTAAGGCTGTGTCCGCCATGAAGAACTCGCCATGCGTCTTACAAAGGGATATTTATGTCGCACTCTGCTATTTTTCGCTTCCAGGCTAAAATGAGGAACCATTCTCTGCTTTAATTTTTGAACCTGCCGAGATATATATATATATATATATATATATATATATATATATATATATATATATATATATATATATATATATATATATATATATATATATATATATATAAAGTGTGTGTGTGTGTAAATCACGAAAATAAACACGTGATTAAAAATGTGACAGTGTCAGACCACGGAGGAAAATTTAAACAGGAATTTCCTTAAGTACTTTCGTATATTAATACATCTTCAGAAGGAGTAAAGACTCCTGAAGATGTATTAATATACGAAAGTACTTAAGGAAATTCCTGTTTCAATTTTCCTCCTTGGTCTGACAGTGTCATATATATATATATATATATATATATATATATATATATATATATATATATATATATATATATATATATATACTTTACCTAATGGCTAGAGCTGCTTAACATGCCGAATGTTCGTGAAATATTAAATGTTCCAAATTTTTTTATGAAATGAAAAGTTTTTCAATATATTATATATGATTGCAATTTTATGTTATTAGAGTCAAAAGTAACATAGAAATTTGATCCAACCTAACTTACCTAACGTAACTTACCTATCCTAACCTAACCTAACCTAACCTAAGAAAGTAAGTAATTCATGTTCCTAATATTATTATTATTATTATTGTTAGAAACGAACCAATCTGGAAAGAAATATTTGAAAATAACGAAAATTATTCGGCCTATTAGGCAAATCAGAGCGTACATACTAGGCCAAATAATGCAATTCTGGCTATTAAGCACAAAGAAAGAGAGACAGAAGCAATAAAAAGAAGACTCCCTACCAGCCACCCTCGGCACTACAAGAATCAACTCAATTATCTAGTTGAATACAGCCTCATCAACTGGTAGAAATTGACAAAATTGATGATTAGGTTTGGCAAGACAAATTTTAAGGGGAGAGATGAACAAAAATGAGGGGAAAGGTGGGATGAGGGATTACACAGAGAGTGTAGGCAAGGCAGAGTCAAAAGGTGAGAAGCAGTAGAATAGAAGTAAATGTAAAAACTGTAAAAAAAACGAAAATAAATGTAAAATTTAAAAAAAAATTGTAAAAAAAAAACAGAAATAAATGTAAAAAAATAATAAAAAACAGAAATAAATGTAAAAAAATGTAAAAAAATTGTAAAAAAACACAGAAATGTAAATAAATGTAAAAAAATATTAAAAAAAAAAACAGAACTAAATGTAAAACGGAAATGAGGGGTTAAAAAAAGAAACAAAGAAGGTGATAAGAGGGAACGCATATATATAAGGGCGAAGGGGAAGGGGGGGAATTGAAAAAAAAGGGAAAAGGAGGGCAAATCAATGGCGAATAAATAGGAAAGATAATGATGATGATGATGGGAGAGAAGGTAACTGAGAGACAGGGATGGAATAGACAAGGTGAGAAAGAGAGAATGGAAATAGAACTTGCGATACGTGAGAGTTATATAATAAAGTTTTAAAGTGATAAGAGAAAAGAGATAAGAGAGAGATAAGAGAAAAGATAAGATAAAAGATAATAAGAGATAAAGAGCAAGCAAAGAATATGTTTAGGATATATTATTTTTAACATCCCTTGGTTATCTTGAGATGATTTCGGGGCTTTTAGTGTCCCCGCGGCCCGGTCCTCGACCAGGCCTCCACCCCCAGGAAGCAGCCCGTGACAGCTGACTAACACCCAGGTACCTATTTTACTGCTAGGTAACAGGGGCATAGGGTTAAAGAAATTCTGCCCATTGTTTCTCGCCGACGCCCGGGATCGAACCCCGGACCACAGGATCCCTTTCTAAGTCTCGCCTTGACTGACGGTCGGTTCAACCAGACTGTTGGTACCTGTAGTTTGTGGAGCTCGTAGCCGGCCTCACAGTCCATCTGATAGGGAATCTTGAGGTTATTTTGAGATGATTTCGGGGCTTAGTGTCCCCGCGGCCCGGTCATCGACCAGGCCTCCTTTTTGTTACCCCCCCCTCCCCAGGAAGCAGCCCGTAGCAGCTGTCTAACTCCCAGGTACCTATTTACTGTTAGGTAAACAGGCGCATCAGGATGATAGAAACTCTGCTCATTTGTTTCCTCCTCCACCGGGGATCGAACCCGGAACCTTAGGACATCGAATCTACGAGTGTTTATGAAGAAAGTAGCATGGTTCTAAACCCTCTTTTTATGTGAAGAAATTGTGAAGAATTAGATCCTTTATTGCAACCAAAATTAGTCTCTAGTGTACTTGTGGCTTTTCTATATCACTCCGTACAAAATGCAACTGTTTTGGCCTAACCATAAACGTACAAACCGAGGCTGATGCATAGAAAACGTCAATATTATGGGGGGTTAAATTTTTACTAACATGACGCATTTTTAACGGTTTGGCTCATATCCCGCCAAACACACACCGAAACTACGACGTTGGTACAACGTTCGAACAAGTTTTAACACCTCCTACCAGTTATAACAACCAATATAGCAAGTTGTAACAACGTTCTAATACGTCATAAACACGTTAAGCCAAGATGTAACAACTTTATTACAAGTTGTAACAAGCGGAAAATAGAGACAGTTTCGATTTGTGTTTCCAGGGTTATTTGGATTCAAAACTTCTTATAAGGAAAAAAGGAATTATTTTTGTTTGCATATCTGGTATGATTTCCTCCCGTACTTTACCAGGAATGCATTAGAGTCTGTCTGTTTCTGCGTTGACAGAAACACAGTACAGGAACAAACAGCCCGTCCTCCTTCTAGCTACCACAACGTCACAAAAATGATGTACTAAGAACCCACGTATAGAAAACGTGACAGCCAGTAAACTTTGCGAGCCGCTATGATTTATAAGCACGTCATATTTTGACGTTGGAGCTCTATAAGTGAAAATGCGATGTAATATTCGAGAGGTTGAATGTAGAGAGTTATTCACACCCAACATTCACAGTGTTGTTCATTACGCGACGCCAGAAATGAAGCCTTAATGTGTCTCCAGTGAATAATGTTTAATTTATCCCTCCGAGTTGCGAATTAAAAACAAAGAAAAAAAAAGCTTTTACATTTCCACAAATGACTAGACGAGTCGTTTATCAACCGTCACACACACACACAACCTGGATTATAAAGTGTATATTAGACTAGTTCAGCTGTTGTAGAGCTTTTATGGGCACAAAAGGGTCATTAGAGGCTTTTTTTTATCCCAAATTTATCCTGTCATTCCAAGCAGTAAACGTCGGCATCTTATTCTTACACTTAATGCACCTTAGTTTTGACCCAATCGACCACAGTAACAAAAATTCCCGGTCTTTTAATTAAAATTAAAAAAAGAGCCGTAATATGAACAAATCCCCAAGGGCCGTGACGAGGATTCGAACCTGCGTCCGAGAGCATCCCAGACGCTGCATTAATCGACTGAAGCAGCGTAATATCCACGCTTCGGGTCAGGTTAAAACCACTTCAAATTTAACGCTTGTTAAATGCCCTTCTGCACCCCCCTCAGCAGTCAGCATGCAATTCATACTGTGTCTCTTCCTTCAGGAGTCAAAAAAAAAAACCACGTCCCTTATCAAAATAGATCACTTAATAGCAAATAATAACATTTTAACCCAATAATAACATTTTAACCCAATAATAACATTTTAACCCAATAATAACATTTTAACCCATCCTCTGAGACCTCCTACCGATAGGCTTCCACGATTTCTGTGCCTATTTTTCATTTTATTTTCCCCGTAGAAAATTCACTGATGACCTATTCTATGGTTTCAAAATTCCATAAAAACTCATAGTGCAATTTTGAAATTTGAATTAGAATCAAAGAACGTCAATGAGGATAGCTCTCTAACCTATACAAATCAAGACGTAATACTTAATATCAATAAATTTGATCTCGAAGGCAAAGAAGAGTGTTGATGAAGATGTATATAAGCAGATGGTCAGGGAAAACAAGGAGAGGTTGTATCACCTGGTTGATACCTGGGTTGATACCTGGGTTGATACCTGGTTGATACCTGGGTTGATACCTGGTTGATACCTGGTTGATACCTGGTTGATACCTGGGTTGATACCTGGTTGATACCTGGGTTGATACCTGGTTGATGGGGTTCTCGGAGCTCTTCTACTCCCCAAGCCTGGCCTGAGGCCAGGTTTGACTAGTGAGAGTCAAGCCCTGTCAAGCCCAAAACAGACCTGTTTTCTTAGTCACTAATAAAAGTGTCTGTGTATACTGCATACACTAGCAGATACTGAGTGGTATACCTGGTATATCTAATGGGTGGTATGCTTAATACTTTGAATATGATTTGCAAGTGTGTCTGATCCCCTCTTCCTTCCCTTTCCACTGATCTTTCCTTCTTTCCCTCGTCCCATTTCTCCTCTCTCTCCATTTCATTTTCTCCCACCCATCGTTCGCACTTTCCCACTTTCCTTCCCTCGCATCTTTATCTCCCCTCTCTTTTTTCCCTTCCTTCCAGTCACCCATTCCTCCCATCACAGCCCGTCACGTCTATATCAATCTATAATTACTGTCCCATGAACGGGCTGCAATCAGAGAGTTTTCATTGATATGCAAATCTCCTGCTGGTGGTGGAGGCCAGGCTGGTAGAGACTCCTGCTGGTGGTGGAGGCCAGGCTGGTAGAGGCTCCTGCTGTTGGTGGAGGCCAGGCTGGTAGAGGCTCCTGCTGGTGGTGGAGGCCAGGCTGGTAGAGGCTCCTGCTGTTGGTGGAGGCCAGGCTGGTAGAGGCTCCTGCTGTTGGTGGAGGCCAGGCTGGTAGAGGCTCCTGCTGGTGGTGGAGGCCAGGCTGGTAGAGGCTCCTGCTGGTGGTGGAGGCCAGGCTGGTAGAGGCTCCTGCTGGTGGTGGAGGCAAGGCTGGTAGAGGCTCCTGCTGGTGGTGGAGGCCAGGCTGGTAGAGGCTCCTGCTGGTGGTGGAGGCCAGGCTGGTAGAGGCTCCTGCTGGTGGTGGTGGAGGCCAGGCTGGTAGAGGCTCCTGCTGGTGGTGGAGGCCAGGCTGGTAGAGGCTCCTGCTGGTGGTGGTGGAGGTCAGGCTGGTAGAGGCTCCAGCTGGTGGTGGTGGAGGACAGGCTGGTAGAGGCTCCTGCTGGTGGTGGTGGAGGCCAGGCTGGTAGAGGCTCCTGCTGGTGGTGGTGGAGGCCAGGCTGGTAGAGGCTCCAGCTGGTGGTGGTGGAGGACAGGCTGGTAGAGGCTCCTGCTGGTGGTGGAGGCCAGGCTGGTAGAGGCTCCTGCTGGTGGTGGTGGAGGCCAGGCTGGTAGATGCTCCTGCTGGTGGTGGTGGAGGCCAGGCTGGTAGAGGCTCCAGCTGGTGGTGGTGGAGGCCAGGCTGGTAGAGGCTCCTGCTGGTGGTGGTGGAGGCCAGGCTGGTAGAGGCTCCAGCTGGTGGTGGTGGAGGACAGGCTGGTAGAGGCTCCTGCTGGTGGTGGAGGCCAGGCAGGTAGAGGCTCCTGCTGGTGGTGGAGGCCAGGCTGGTAGAGACTCCTGCTGTTGGTGGTGGAGGCCAGGCTGGTAGAGACTCCTGCTGTTGGTGGAGGCCAGGCTGGTAGAGGCTTCTGCTGGTGGTGGAGGCCAGGCTGGTAGAGGCTCCTGCTGGTGGTGGAGGCCAGGCTGGTAGAGACTCCTGCTGTTGGTGGAGGCCAGGCTGGTAGAGGCTTCTGCTGGTGGTGGAGGCCAGGCTGGTAGAGGCTCCTGCTGGTGGTGGAGGCCAGGCTGGTAGAGGCTCCTGCTGGTGGTGGAGGCCAGGCTGGTAGAGACTCCTGCTGGTGGTGGAGGCTCCTGCTGGTGGTGGAGGCCAGGCTGGTAGAGGCTCCTGCTGGTGGTGGAGGCCAGGCTGGTAGAGGCTCCTGCTGGTGGTGGAGGCCAGGCTGGTAGAGGCTCCTGCTGGTGGTGGAGGCCAGGCTGGTAGAGGCTCCTGCTGGTGGTGTAGGCCAGGCTGGTAGAGGCTCCTGCTGGTGGTGGAGGCCAGGCTGGTAGAGGCTCCTGCTGGTGGTGGAGGCCAGGCTGGTAGAGGCTCCTGCTGGTGGTGGAGGCCAGGCTGGTAGAGGCCCCTGCTGGTGGTGGAGGCCAGGCTGGTAGAGGCTCCTGCTGGTGGTGGAGGCCAGGCTGGTAGAGGCTCCTGCTGGTGGTGGAGGCCAGGCTGGTAGAGGCTCCTGCTGGTGGTGGAGGCCAAGCTGGTAGAGGCTCCTGCTGGTGGTGGAGGCCAGGCTGGTTGAGGCTCCTGCTGGTGGTGGAGGCCAGGCTGGTAGAGGCTCCTGCTGGTGGTGGAGGCCAGGCTGGTAGAGGCTCCTGCTGGTGGTGGAGGCCAGGCTGGTGGTGGAGGACAGGCTGGTAGAGGCTCCTGCTGGTGGTGGAGGCCAGGCTGGTAGTGGAGGCCAGGCTGGTAGAGACTCCTGCTGGTGGAGGCCAGGCTGGTAGAGGCTCCTGCTGGTGGTGGAGGCCAGGCTGGTAGAGGCTCCTGCTGGTGGTGGAGGCCAGGCTGGTAGAGGCTCCTGCTGGTGGTGGAGGCCAGGCTGGTAGAGGCTCCTGCTGGTGGTGGAGGCCAGGCTGGTAAAGGCTCCTGGTGGTGGTGGAGGCCAGGCTGGTAGAGGCTCCTGCTGGTGGTGGAGGCCAGGCTGGTATAGGCTCCTGGTGGTGGTGGAGGCCAGGCTGGTAGAGGCTCCTGCTGGTGGTGGAGGCCAGGCTGGTAGAGGCTCCTGGTGGTGGTGGAGGCCTGGCTGGTAGAGGCTCCTGCTGGTGGTGGAGGCCAGGCTGGTAGAGGAGGCCAGGCTGGTAGAGGCTCCTGCTGGTGGTGGAGGCCAGGCTGGTAGAGACTCCTGCTGGTGGTGGAGGCCAGGCTGGTAGAGGCTCCTGCTGTTGGTGGAGGCCAGGCTGGTAGAGGCTCCTGCTGGTGGTGGTGGAGGCCAGGCTGGTAGAGGCTCCTGCTGGTGGTGGTGGAGGCTCCTGGTGGTGGTGGAGGCCTGGCTGGTAGAGGCTCCTGCTGGTGGTGGAGGCCAGGCTGGTAGAGGAGGCCAGGCTGGTAGAGGCTCCTGCTGTTGGTGGAGGCCAGGCTGGTAGAGGCTCCTGCTGGTGATAATGGAGGCCAGGCTGGTAGAGGCTCCTGCTGGTGGTGCAGGCCAGGCTGGTAGAGGCTCCTGCTGGTGGTGCAGGCCAGGCTGGTAGAGGCTCCTGCTGGTGGTGCAGGCCAGGCTGGTAGAGGCTCCTGCTGGTGGTGCAGACCAGGCTGGTAGAGGCTCCTGCTGGTGGTGGAGGCCAGGCTGGTAGAGGCTAATGCTGGTGGTGGAGGCCAGGCTGGTAGAGGCTCCTGCTGGTGGTGGAGGCCAGGCTGGTAGAGGCTCCTGCTGGTGGTGGAGGCCAGGCTGGTAGAGGCTCCTGCTGGTGGTGGAGGTCAGGCTGGTAGAGGCTCCTGCTGGTGGTGGAAGCCAGGCTGGTAGAGACTCCTGCTGGTGGTGCAGGCCAGGCTGGTAGAGGCTCCTGCTGGTGGTGGAGGCCAGGCTGGTAGAGGCTCCTGCTGGTGGTGGAGGCCAAGCTGGTAGAGGCTCCTGCTGGTGGTGGAGGCCAGGCTGGTTGAGGCTCCTGCTGGTGGTGGAGGCCAGGCTGGTAGAGGCTCCTGCTGGTGGTGGAGGCCAGGCTGGTAGAGGCTCCTGCTGGTGGTGGAGGCCAGGCTGGTGGTGGAGGACAGGCTGGTAGAGGCTCCTGCTGGTGGTGGAGGCCAGGCTGGTAGTGGAGGCCAGGCTGGTAGAGACTCCTGCTGGTGGAGGCCAGGCTGGTAGAGGCTCCTGCTGGTGGTGGAGGCCAGGCTGGTAGAGGCTCCTGCTGGTGGTGGAGGCCAGGCTGGTAGAGGCTCCTGCTGGTGGTGGAGGCCAGGCTGGTAGAGGCTCCTGCTGGTGGTGGAGGCCAGGCTGGTAAAGGCTCCTGGTGGTGGTGGAGGCCAGGCTGGTAGAGGCTCCTGCTGGTGGTGGAGGCCAGGCTGGTAGAGGCTCCTGGTGGTGGTGGAGGCCAGGCTGGTAGAGGCTCCTGCTGGTGGTGGAGGCCAGGCTGGTAGAGGCTCCTGGTGGTGGTGGAGGCCTGGCTGGTAGAGGCTCCTGCTGGTGGTGGAGGCCAGGCTGGTAGAGGAGGCCAGGCTGGTAGAGGCTCCTGCTGGTGGTGGAGGCCAGGCTGGTAGAGACTCCTGCTGGTGGTGGAGGCCAGGCTGGTAGAGGCTCCTGCTGTTGGTGGAGGCCAGGCTGGTAGAGGCTCCTGCTGGTGGTGGTGGAGGCCAGGCTGGTAGAGGCTCCTGCTGGTGGTGGTGGAGGCTCCTGGTGGTGGTGGAGGCCTGGCTGGTAGAGGCTCCTGCTGGTGGTGGAGGCCAGGCTGGTAGAGGAGGCCAGGCTGGTAGAGGCTCCTGCTGTTGGTGGAGGCCAGGCTGGTAGAGGCTCCTGCTGGTGATAATGGAGGCCAGGCTGGTAGAGGCTCCTGCTGGTGGTGCAGGCCAGGCTGGTAGAGGCTCCTGCTGGTGGTGCAGGCCAGGCTGGTAGAGGCTCCTGCTGGTGGTGCAGGCCAGGCTGGTAGAGGCTCCTGCTGGTGGTGCAGACCAGGCTGGTAGAGGCTCCTGCTGGTGGTGGAGGCCAGGCTGGTAGAGGCTAATGCTGGTGGTGGAGGCCAGGCTGGTAGAGGCTCCTGCTGGTGGTGGAGGCCAGGCTGGTAGAGGCTCCTGCTGGTGGTGGAGGCCAGGCTGGTAGAGGCTCCTGCTGGTGGTGGAGGTCAGGCTGGTAGAGGCTCCTGCTGGTGGTGGAAGCCAGGCTGGTAGAGACTCCTGCTGGTGGTGCAGGCCAGGCTGGTAGAGGCTCCTGCTGGTGGTGCAGGCCAGGCTGGTAGAGGCTCCTGCTGGTGGTGGAGGCCAGGCTGGTAGAGGCTCCTGCTGGTGGTGGAGGTCAGGCTGGTAGAGGCTCCTGCTGGTGGTGGAAGCCAGGCTGGTAGAGACTCCTGCTGGTGGTGGAGGCCAGGCTGGTAGAGGCTCCTGCTGGTGGTGGAGGTCAGGCTGGTAGAGACTCCTGCTGGTGGTGGAGGCCAGGCTGGTAGAGGCTCCTGCTAGTGGTGGAGGCCAGGCTGGTAGAGGCTCCTGCTGGTGGTGGAGGCCAGGCTGGTAGAGGCTCCTGCTGGTGGTGGAGGCCAGGCTGGTAGAGGCTCCTGCTGGTGGTGGAGGCCAGGCTGGTAGAGGCTCCTGCTGGTGGTGGAGGCCAGGGTGGTAGAGACTCCTGCTGGTGGTGGAGGCCAGGCTGGTAGAGACTCCTGCTGGTGGTGGAGGCCAGGTTGGTAGAGGCTCCTGCTGGTGGTGGAGGCCAGGCTGGTAGTGGCTCCTGCTGGTGGTGGTGGAGGCCAGGCTGGTAGAGGCTCCTGCTGGTGGTGGAGGCCAGGCTGGTCAAGTATCCTGCTGGTGGTGGAGGCCAGGCTGGTAGAGGTTCCTGCTGGTGGTGGAGGCTCCTACTGGTGGTGGAGGCCAGGCTGGTAGAGGATAGATATATATATATATATATATATATATATATATATATATATATATATATATATATATATATATATATATCCTGTGGAAATGGTGATGAAAATTGGCGAGAGTAATCGGAATAAGATTGTCAATTATATCAGTGATGACGATGACAGCCAGTACCAAGGCAGGGGGGGGGGATCGAACCCTGGTCGGTTAATTAGCATTCGGCGGCGATAACCGCGGCGGCATCGTCACACAATTTCCATACAGAGCGTTTATAGAAATAGAACTAATAAGAAATATTAAGGTGAGTATTTCAAAAATTATAATCTTCATTTTAAAACCTTTATATCTTCCTACCAGTTATCTTCCCACTGTGGTTATCTTTCCACTGTGGTTATCTTTCGACTGCGGTTATCTTTCCAATGTGGTTATCTTTCGACTGCAGTTATCTTTCGACTACGGTTATCATCTCAGTTCTGTTATCTTTCGACTGCGGTTATCTTCCCAGTGCGGTTATCCCTCAACTGCGGTTATCTTCCCAGTGCTGTTATCTTTCGACTGCGGTTATCTTTTCCAGTGCGGTTATCCTTCGATTGCGGTTATCTTCCTAAACGGGAGTATAACCTCTCTACTGCGGTTATCAATAAAGATTTCTCTCTCTCCATTATGGTTATCATTTCACTGAATGACTAAAAATCACATTACATGATATCAAAGCATATCTGAACGCAGTTGTAAACAGCTCAGGTTGTTGAACAGGCGGAAGACACAGACTGTAAACACACACGCCTCAACTCAATATATCAATTAGTTACCAGAACGGCCACCAGAGCTCTTCAAAGCTCAGAATTAATTAATTCATAAATTAAAACGGAAATATCAATGAAAATAAAATATGTTCTTCCCCCTCCTCAAAAAATATATATAAAAATATTCACTGCTGTTGATGAATGAGAGTTAAAGAGTGCATAGTGTTGGTGGGTTTTTAGATACTGTGAGAGCTAGAGTGCACAGTGTGGGTCTCCAGACACTGAGAGCTAGAGTGCACAGTGTGGGTCTCCAGACACTGTGAGAGCCAGAGTGCACAGTGTGGGTCTCCAGACACTGAGAGCTAGAGTGCACAGTGTGGGTCTCCAGACACTGTGAGAGCTAGAGTGCACAGTGAGGGTCTCCAGATACTGTGAGAGCTAGAGTGCACAGTGTGGGTCTCCAGATACTGTGAAAGCTAGAGTGCACAGTGTGGGTCTCGAGACACTGTGAGAGCTAGAGTGCACAGTGTGGGTCTCCAGACACTGTGAGAGCTAGAGTGCACAGTGATCCCAGCTGCATGAGCTGGGATCGCTGGGTTCGAAGCTTTCTCGACCTTCACCTCCATGGTAACCGGGACGTGGGAGGAAGGGTACGAAAGGGTAGGAAGGGAGGGTAGGAAGGGAGGGTAGGAAGGGAGGGTAGGAAGGGAGGGTAGGAAGGGAGGGTGGGAAGGGAGGGAGGGTAGGAGGATCTACTTGATATTGGATTAGCACACACACAACTGATCTCTTTGTGAGCCATGTGTGTGTGTGTGTGTGTGTGTGTGTGTGTGTGTGTGTGTGTGTGTGTGTGTGTGTGTTGATACAGTCGAGTGGTGAGTGTGTGGGGGTGTGTGTGTGTGTGTGTGTGTTCTCACCTAACCTAGCTAACAACCAGCTGGCAATACTCCTGCTCCTGGGCTCCGATCTTCAAACTATATTGTCTACTAGCTGCAATAATTATAGCCCCAATTCTTATTCGTCGAATTTGCTTTTCAAGCTGTGGATAAAGTTCCTTTGATTTCCTTTTACAAATATTAGTCACTCACTGTTCTTTCCCTTATTATGTTATATTACTCATCTTTCCTTATATTACTCATCTGAGTGTCTAGCTTCCATGAATGTGTGTCTGTTGCTGCATAAAACTTACTTCTGCCAATTATATAAAAATCCTCTAGGTATTTTGCATCTTCAGATCATGTTCCCTCTGATATATCTTTCTTGCAGTGACAGTAGGTTAAGTATCCTCCATCTGAGGGGTTCCATGCCGGTACTGCATGCTTTTGCATAAGTCAGACAAAGGCTATCAACAGTGTTTTAAAAACATCAATGACTTACTTAACAACATGTATTATGATTAAAAATTAAAAATTTTGCCCCGAGGGGCAAGTTTATTGGGCAGCGCCACTCATCCTGTGAGTGGTCATACCGCCATAGCAGCATGTACAACACTCCCAAATAGGAAGAAAACCCGCTGGGTTGTTCATCATTACTGATGTGAACCCATTTTGGTGAGCCTCCGATGATAGGTTCATTTTAGGTTCACTTTCAGATTCTTCTTTCACGGTGGTGGGTTCCTTCCCCCTTCATCGTATACTGGTTCCTCTCCTCCCGACTTTCAAAAGTAAAAAAAATTGTCATGCCCTTGCATTTATTTGGGTTGAAGTTCACTTACCATTTGTTTGATCATCGCTGCAATATGATTTATTTCTCCAGGATTCATCAAGCCTCGGTCGTCCCGATTCTCATCAATTTTGCATTAATTGCAGAGGCACAAGCGTGCGTGCATGATGTATACGAACCAATTTTTGGGTGCGCGCACACACACACACACACACACACACACACACACACACACACACACACACACACACACACACACACACACACACACACGCACGCACGCACACACACACACACACACACACACACTCACACACACACACATCTGGCGGGATGTGGATGTGGATCCTTGGCGGGATCCAAGAATCAATGCTCGATCCTGCAGACACAACTAGGTGAGTACAACTAGGTGAGTACACACACACACACACACACACATGATATGAATGAGCCCAGTAGGCTCAGGAACCTGTACATCAGTTGATTGACAGTTGAGAGGCGGGACCAAAGAGCCAGACCTCAACCCCCGCAAGCACAACTAGGTGAGTACAACTAGGTGAGTACACACCCACGCACAGCAAGAGTCGTAAGCCACACCCCGCCAGTACAACTATGCGAATACACCCACTCTCATACACTCACTCTCATACACTCACTCTCATACACCCACTCATCCCTGGTCAGAAAGGCATCTTAAGTCGCGTCTCGGGTACTGCTTGAGTTACATCACGGTGTGAACTTTGCTGCTACTGAAGATAATATTTACTGAAGCACTGTCCTCTGAGGATTGGCCCCATCCGCTGACTGAGAACTTGCCCTGTCCTTTGACTGAGGACTAGCCCTGTCCTTTGACTGAGGACTGGTCCTGTCCTTTGACTGAGGACTGGCCTTGTCCTTTGACTGAGGACTGGCCCTGTCCTTTGACTGAGGACTGGCCCTCTCCTTTGACTGAGGACTGGCTCTGTCCTTTGACTGAGGACTGGCCCTGTCCTGTGACTGAGGACTGGCCCTGTCCTTTGACTGAGGACTGGCCCTGTCCTTTGACTGAGGACTGGCCCTGTCCTTTGACTGAGGACTGGCCCTGTCCTTTGACTGAGGACTGGCCCTGTCCTTTGACTGAGGACTGGCCCTGTCCTTTGACTGAGGACTGGTCCTGTCCTTTGACTGAGGACTGGTCCTGTCCTTTGACTGAGGACTGGTCCTGTCCTTTGACTGAGGACTGGCCCTGTCCTCTGACTGAGGACTGGCCCTGTCCTCTGACTGAGGACTGGCTCTGTCCTCTGACTGAGGACTGGCCCTGTTCTTTGACTGAGGACTGGCCCTGTCCTTTGACTGAGGACTGGCCCTGTCCTTTGACTGAGGACTGGCCCTGTCCTTTGACTGAGGACTGGCCCTGTCCTTTGACTGAGGACTGGTCCTGTCCTTTGACTGAGGACTGGCCCTGTCCTTTGACTGAGGACTGGCCCTGTCCTTTGACTGAGGACTGGCCCTCCTCTGACTGAGGACTGACCCTGTCCTCTGACTGAGGACTGGCCCTGTCCTTTGACTGAGGACTGGCCCTGTCCTGTGACTGAGGACTGGCCCTGTCCTTTGACTGAGGACTGGCCCTGTCCTTTGATTGAGAACTGGCCCTGTCCTTTGACTGAGAACTGGGCCTATCCTGTGACTGAGGACTGGCCCTGTCCTTTGACTGAGGACTGGCCCTGTCCTTTGAGGACTGGGCCTGTCCTTTGACTGAGGACTGGTCCTGTCCTTTGACTGAGGACTGGCCCTGTCCTTTGACTGAGGACTGGCCCTGTCCTTTGACTGAGGACTGGCCCTCCTCTGACTGAGGACTGGCCCTGTCCTCTGACTGAGGACTGGCCCTGTCCTTTGACTGAGGACTGGCCCTGTCCTGTGACTGAGGACTGGCCCTGTCCTTTGACTGAGGACTGGCCCTGTCCTTTGACTGAGGACTGGCCCTGTCCTTTGACTGAGGACTGGCCCTGTCCTTTGACTGAGGACTGGCCCTGTCCTTTGACTGAGGACTGGTCCTGTCCTTTGACTGAGGACTGGCCCTGTCCTTTGACTGAGGACTGGCCCTGTCCTTTGACTGAGGACTGGCCCTCCTCTGACTGAGGACTGGCCCTGTCCTCTGACTGAGGACTGGCCCTGTCCTTTGACTGAGCACTGGCCCTGACCTGTGACTGAGGACTGGCCCTGTCCTTTGACTGAGGACTGGCCCTGTCCTTTGACTGAGGACTGGCCCTGTCCTTTGACTGAGGACTGGCCCTGTCCTTTGACTGAGGACTGGCCCTGTCCTTTGACTGAGGACTGGCCCTGTCCTGTGACTGAGGACTGGCCCTATCCTCTGACTGAGGACTGGCCCTATCCTCTGACTGAGGACTGGTCCTGTCCTCACCCTGGCTCTATGAGGACAACAAGGACAACATCAACAGCACATGTTGTCGTACCACTGACATAACATATGATCAGCCCCTAATATACGTATTGTACAAAGCATTATAAATAAAAAGCCTACATTAGATCAGTCTAACAATAACAGACCCAGAAAACATTCCCCAACTTGTGCAGCATTAAAAAAAAAAAAGGCCTGAAAATGTCTTTGAGATTTGTTAAAAATTAGTGCCAGAAATGAACTAATCACGGAGGGAAGGTGGAATGATTCAAGCCAGGAGAGAAAGGCGAGAGAGAACATGATCCCAACATGTATGATTGCTGGGCTCCACGAACCTGATGTTAGTCACAGGTAGGCAAGCACTCACATACACAGTAGCCTGACCCCAATATCTGCAACTCATTATAACTTTCCACGGTGGAAGATGATCAATCCGCCCCCCCCCCTCTCAATCCCCCTCTCTCTCTCTCTCTCTCTCTCTCTCTCTCTCTCTCTCTCGAGGGATAAGTTGCATGGCTTAACCTCTTATTATCATTTAATATTATAATTATTTCTACTTCTGCTGACTAAAATTTTACTTTCTCGTGACATAAGTTCGTACTATGATAATAATAATAATATTAGTAATATTATTATTATTATTATTATTAACAAACAATTTAGCATGAACAGGACTTGTGTTCAATAAAGAACTGAGAGCCAATACGTTATTTTGTTCCTCTGATGTTGGATGAGCTGCAGTTCCTTCTGTGCTCGATTATCTTTCTTCCCCCTGCTGAAGTTTCTGCTGCTGCTCCGTTCACTGTTTTTAACTCCTGTTTCTGCTGCGACTACTTCTGCTTATGCAACTCCCACTCCTGCTCCTGCTTCTTCTGTTGCTTTCATTCCTGAAATCAGTTACGTTGCAGTGTTGAAAAACCCCGAATTTTGTCCATTTTGCATTTGTTTGGCCTCGAGGCGTACCGTACTTGGCCAAGTTGACGGCCATCGCTGGTGGCGTGTGGTGGGGCCGTTTATGAACCATCACTGGTTCTCCGTTAATGAGCCATCACTAGTTCTCCGTTGATGAACCATCACTGGTTCTCCCATCTACACATGCTCCCTGAGCGATGCTTCCTACTCGTTTTTTGACCTTCATCCTCGCCTCTCACAGTTTTTTTTTAGTTAAAATGAGATTTGCAAATGATCTGGTGAAATATCTATATCTATAAAGAAAATTTTTTTGTTTCTCTGTCATTGTGTCTGTTCGAGACGCTTGGGGCTAGCCTAACTAACCTGTAAATAATCTTTTTCTTCCAGACACAAAGGTAATCCAGTATAATTTCCAAGCCACTCCATGGGGTGCTGTTAAGGCAGCTCTGAAGTTGGAATTCATGGCTGGTTTTAAAAACCTTTACCCCCCTCCCCATTTCCTGACAGCCTCTGACTCTTATAATGTTTCAAACTGCATCACAACCTGATCACAGCCGGGGGGTGTGGTGCCTATGGTATGCTGAGTTGCAAGAACCAACAGTTTAGCTGATCAGGCCATTAACAAGGAGGCCTGTAGAGTCACCGACGCAGTCAACCTCAGAACAACTTGCTACAATGTGCCACAGATGGTCCCAGAGGCCCAATAAGCTGGGCATCATAATCATCTTGAGATTATCTTGAGATGGTTTCGGGGCTTAGCGTCCTCGCGGCCCGGTCCTCGACCAGGCCTCCTTTTTGTTACACATCCCCAGGAAGCAGCCCGTAGCAGCTGTCTAACTCCCAGGTACCTATTTACTACTAGGTAACAAGGGCATTAGGGTCCCTGTGCTACACATGCAAAATGACTATCCTCATTTTGTATATAAAATGATTCGACACAGCTAGTTTTCAGTTTATTAGAACCGTATATATTGCTGGACTAGGATGTATTAACTTAGACAGAAATAGAGTTGGGTTGGGTTAGGTTTGGAGTAAGTCAGGTTAATTTGGGTTGGTTTAGGTAGGTTTCAAAATCCGTTCATTTACTGTAAAGTGTCCTACATTAAGGGAAAAAAAGATAGAAAACGAGCTATAATTAATCCTTGAGGGGATAAATATAGGATATATATATATATATATATATATATATATATATATATATATATATATATATATATATATATATATATATATATATATATATATATATATATATATGTCGTACCTAGTAGCCAGAACTCACTTCTGAGCCTAATATGCAAGGCCCGATTTGCCTAATAAGCCAAGTTTTCATGAATTAATTGCTTTTCGACTACCTAACCTACCTAACCTAACCTAACCTAACTTTTTCGGCTACCTAACCGAACCTAACCTATAAAGATAGGTTAGGTTAGGTTAGGTAGGGTTGGTTAGGTTCGGTCATATTTCTACGTTAATTTTAACTCCAATAAAAAAAAATTGACCTCTTACATAATGAAATGGGTTGCTTTATCATTTCATAAGAAAAAAATTATAGAAAATATATTAATTCATGAAAATATATTAATTTTCATGAAAACCTAATTCATGAAAATTAGGCAAATCGGGCCTTGCATTGTAGGCTGAAAAGTGAGTTCTGGCTACTAGGTACGACATATATATATATATATATATATATATATATATATATATATATATATATATATATATATATATATATATATATATATGTCGTACCTAGTAGCCAGAACGCACTTTTTAGCCTACAATTCAGGGCCCGATTTGCCTAATAAGCCAAGTTTTCCTGAATTAATATATTTTCTCAAATTTTTTTCTTATGAAATGATAAAGCTACCCATTTCATTATGTATGAGGTCAATTTTTTTATATTGGAGTTAAAATTAACGTAGATATATGACCGAACCTAACCAACCCTACCTAACCTAACCTAACCTATCTTTATGGGTTAGGTTAGGTTAGGTAGCCGAAAAAGCTAGGTTAGGTTAGGTAGGTTAGGTAGTCGAAAAACAATTAATTCATGAAAACTTGGCTTATTAGGCAAATCGGGCCTTGCATAGTAGGCTGAGAAGTGCGTTCTGGCTACTAGGTACGACATATATATATATATATATATATATATATATATATATATATATATATATATATATATATATAATATATATATATATATATATATATATATATATATAATATATATATATATATATATATATATATATATATATATATATATATATCCAATATATATACATATTATTTCATCCTTCAATATCTTATACATATTCTCTCCTATTTCTCATACCAATTCTCTCCTACTTCTATCTTTCCATCCACATCTCCTTCATTCACTCACCCCCTCCCATTGTCTCTCTCTCACCTCTTTCTCTCTCTCTCTCTCTCTCTCTCTCTCTCTCTCTCTCTCTCTCTCTCTCTCTCTATCCCTCTCCTTCATCCTCTCATGCCTCTCAACAACAAAGAAAAAGGAAGGGAGTCGGCAGACGAAAAGGACTAAACCACTCTGGATTCTGGAAAGATGTTAATTAACCTGTTGGATGCGACGACGGGAAGAGGAGGGTGAAAGGGTTCGGGGGAGAGAAATGGGTGCTGGGAGATGGGAGGGAAGAGGCGATTGGGTGCTACGATTGGGGGGGGGGGATGCTATCGTGGGATGTTAGCGTCAAGACGAGAGAGAGTAACCCCCCTCCCAACACCCACAACCCCCCCCCTCCCAACACCCACAACACCCCCCCCCTTCCAACACCCACAACCCCCCCCCTCCCAACACCCACAACCCCCCTCCCAACACCCACAACCCCCCCCCCCTTCCCAACACCCAATACATAGGCAAAGCATAAATTCAAGATCGCGAGAGAAGGGAGATACTGGATCAGTATGCACGACCACGTAGCTCTGATGCTGCCTGAGGGAGGGGGGAGATGATGCTGCCTGGGGTCAAGAGGGGGGAGGTGATGCTGCCTGGGGTCAAGAGGGGGGAGGTGATGCTGCCTGGGGTCAAGAGGGGGAGATGATGCTGCCTGGGGTCAAGAGGGGGAGGTGATGCTGCCTGGGGTCAAGAGGGGGAGGTGATGCTGCCTGGGGTCAAGAGGGGGGAGGTGATGCTGCCTGGGGTCAAGAGGGGGAGATGATGCTGCCTGGGGTCAAGAGGGGGGAGGTGATGCTGCCTGGGGTCAAGAGGGGGAGATGATGCTGCCTGGGGTCAAGAGGGGGAGGTGATGCTGCCTGGGGTCAAGAGGTGGAGATGATGCTGCCTGGGGTCAAGAGGTGGAGATGATGCTGCCTGGGGTCAAGAGGGGGAGATGATGCTGCCTGGGGTTAAGAGGGGAGGTGATGCTGCCTGGGGTCAAGAGGGGGAGATGATGCTGCCTGGGGTCAAGAGGGGGAGATGATGCTGCCTGGGGTCAAGAGGGGGAGATGATGCTGCCTGGGGTCAAGAGGGGGAGATGATGCTGCCTGAGGTCAATGTAACACTGTAAAAGTGTTTGAGTTAGTTTATTTAAAATACATACATAGAGTACATGAGTCACAGACAAAGATCTGAGAGGCGCCAGTTTGTCGGCCTGAAACTCACACCTCTAACCGTTAATGACCCCAAGTGACCTGAGGTCAGATCATGAGAATTTCACCTTGCTTCCGCTAAGCTCTTAATTGTAGTCTGGTAGCCTTCAAACAAGCCGACGTTTAAGGAGTGGCTTGGTAGTGCCGGAGGCTATCTACTTGTGGGCGGAGTTAGCTACTAGGTTCCCCAATATAAACTCGGAGAGCTATCCAGCAGAAAAGCATTAACAGACAGAACGGCAGTCAGGAGAAGCAGAGGAGACGGCCCTAGCAGGGAGGCTGTCGGCCGGCAGGGCGGGAGTCTCCGTCAACTACAGACCCCCCCCCCCCTCTCTATCCAGCTATAGGCAGAGACACTTGGTGAGTTGAGCATTAAGGTGACTTGGTCGTGTTTACATATGTTGTGTGATGATCAGGGGCAGTCAAGTTGTAGGGTTCTCGAATTCTTGGATGATGACTCACTTTGCATATAAAACTGGAACATTTTAATTTAATTGCTAAATTATGATACTTCATGGGAAATATAATTATGAATTTATTATTTAAATTGTGTTTAACTTTGTTCCCTAGAGATTTGAGTTGAGGTGAGAAAGCCTCTGTGGTTACTGGTTTCATGATATTAACGAGTACATGGTTGGAGTTGATACATGGTACAGAGGGAACATACTAATAATGAACTCATGGTAATAACATCTTTTGAGAATTTTGTGATACAGGCAAGTTCCATTCCTTGTCTTGTATGTAATAATCATGAATGGATGGTGGCAGCATTTCGTCTTCTACTCTTCTACTTCTACTATCTACTCTTCTACTTCTACCTATCTACTCCTCTCCCTCCACCCTTCTCTAAACTCTCACTTTCAACTAATGACCCTCCTCGCTCCTCCCACCTCCCTACCTCTCACCCCAAACCCTCACTAATTACTTCACTATTCATTTCTTTCCTTTCGTTTCCTCTTATACGTTTGTGGCAATGATTCAGTATTCTAGAGTTCTCTCTAGAGTTCCGGGTAGCTGATCAAGTGACGGCGCCTTGTAGTCTTAGTACCTAGGTAGTCAAATACCTAGGTTACAAGGTGTTGAACGAGAGAGGTTGCCTTAGGAACTCTGGGAGTGCTCTAGAATAGTTAGCTAACTGGGGACGGGATAACGGACTAGAGAGAGCTGTTTCCCCCGGCCTCGTTAGTTAACTGGGGGGTGGAATAATGGACAAGATAGAGCTATTTCCCCCACCCCCCGTTACATCAAGAGGGGGAGGTGATGCTGCCTGGGGTCAAGAGGGGGAGGTGATGCTGCCTGGGGTCAAGAGGGGGAGATGATGCTGCCTGAGGTCAAGAGGGGGAGGTGATGCTGCCTGGGGTCAAGAGGGGGAGGTGATGCTGCCTGGGGTCAAGAGGGGGAGATGATGCTGCCTGGGGTCAAGAGGGGGAGATGATGCTGCCTGGGGTCAAGAGGGGGAGGTGATGCTGCCTGGGGTCAAGAGGGGGAGATGATGCTGCCTGGGGTTAAGAGGGTGGAGATGATGCTGCCTGAAGTCAAGAGGGGGAGATGATGCTGCCTGGGGTCAAGAGGGGAAGGTGATGCTGCCTGGGGTTAAGAGGGGGGAGGTGATGCTGCCTGAGAGAGGGGGGAGATGATGCTGCCTGAGAGAGGGGGGAGATGATGCTGCCTGGGGGGGGGGAGGGGAAGGTGATGCTGCCTGAGGGGGGGAGAGGGGAAGGTGATGCTGCCTGGGGGGGGGGGAGGGGAAGGTGATGCTGCCTGAAATCAAGCATGCAAGAGGCGATGCTGCCTGAGGGGGCAGGAGTCCGAAAAGCTTGGGCACGTTTTGAGCATCATAATAATAATAATAATAATAATAATAATAATAATAATAATCTTTTTGAGCCCTTCTACCGAGAGTCACTCCACATGACCGGCAAGTAACAAGTGGGTCCCAGGAGCTAGAGGTCATTCCCTACACAGACACAAATACCTTAGAACGCATAATTAAAAACTCTCCCTCGCACCCACACACACACACACGCTCGCTCACAGGCGACTTCCATCCAGCGACCAACCCCCCTCCCCCACCACCCATCTTCCTTGCAGCTTATACTCATCTAAAATATGACCTCCCGGGAAAGACTTCACAAACTACCAGACTCCGTCCTAATGGGGTATTATAAAAAAAGAGGGGGGGGGGCGAAGGGGGGCCGAGGGGGGAGACGGGGGAGAGGGGGGGGGGGGCGGACTGAAAGAAGGGTAAAGAAGCCGGAGTCAAAATTGTGGTAATTATCTTGCTAATCGCTAAACTTGAACCAAAACAAATGGCCAAAAAGTGTGGATTTATTTTCTTCCTTTCTGACCTTACTAATGTTCACATCTACGACATTATTACGCACTCTCCAAAGAATTATTTTTTTCCCCTCCCCCTTCCTTTCCCATTTTCCTACATGATGGTGCCTTTTCCACCGTATGCACGACAGGAAAGTTCCATCCCCGCTCTTTTCTACCAACTTAGCCTCCACCCTCTCGTGTATCCAATCTCCTCTACAATCACAGTACAGCTGTCTACATAAAGATATTTCAACGTGTATATAATTCAATATGAGATCAAGGATTCTATTAAGATTCTATTAGGATTGGGTCAGGTGTCCTGTACCTGAGAAGTTGAAAAATTAACGCTCCACCGCCCATGGGATGGGTATGGGGTGAATAATAAAGGGATGAATAATAATAAGTGCTCACTTTATTATTTACTCCTCCAAGCCTTCTTCTTGCGATGGCTCCTGAAGCACGCGGTTCGTGTCTTTGGAGGCGCGAGTGACTAGAGAGTGGCAGAGGTGAGAGTAAAGTGCACTTGTTCAAGCAACATCTTGAGGACGTGTTCAAGAAGCAATCAACAAGTGCTTGCAGGAAGTGCTTGCAGGAAGTGCTTGCAGCTCTCATGGACAAGAGCGCCTGCCAACAGCTCCAAACATTAAAGTCTTTTAGATCAAGTTATCACTAGACAAGTTTGGTCCCAGACTAGAGATAGGGAAGTTGGCGAGCACACAGAACCCACTCCACATATACTCACTCACTCACTCACTCACTCACTCACTCACTCACTCACTCACTCACTCACTCACTCACCCACTCACTCACCCACTCACTCACCCACTCACTCACCCACTCACTCACCCACTCACTCACCCACTCTCTCTCTCTCTCTCTCTCTCTCTCTCTCTCTGCCCATCCATTTGGGCTGGACGGTAGAGCGATGGTCTCGCTTTATGCAGTTCAACTTTCAATTCCCGACCGTCCAAGTGATTGGGAACCATTCCTTTCCCCCCGTCCCATCCCAAATCCTTATCCTAACACCTTCCCAGTGCTATATAGTCGTAATGGCTTGTCGCCTTCTCCTGATAGCTATCTTTCCTTCCCTTCCCTCTCGTCTCACCAGTTTATTCTCTCCTTAACGTCAATTTTGATTCCTGGTCTATTGATCAGGTGTTCCAGTATTCTGCCTACATCCGAAGGCTGGAAGAAAGGAACTATCAGGGGGAAAGCGTCAAGCCATTACGACTATATAGCACTGGGAAGGGGTCAGGATAATGATTTGGGATGGGACGGGGACAAGGAATGGTGCCCAGCCACTTGGACGGTCGGGGATTGAACGCCGACCTGCATTGGAGGGAGACCGTCGCTCTACCGTCCAGCCCAAGAGGATGGGACTCTGGAGGCTGGAGAGGATAGTTGTCAAGGACAAGTTGCTCAGGCTTTCATTTTTGTTGCATTGTGTCTAATTTGAAACTTTCAGATTTTGGCACTTATTTTCCATTCATCGTCAAAGTTGTTTATTAATTCAATTGCAGCGTTGGTTTTGTTGGCTAGTAGCGACTTTGGCAGATTATCTGAGTTACAGCATTGTTGTTGTTGTTTAAGATTCGCTACCTGGAACAAAAAGTTCCAAGTAGCACGGGCTATGGTGAGCCCGAAGTGGACTTGAGTTACAGCAGCAACGTATGTAGATGTGTTCTCCATGTTAGCGAGGGAGGGGGGCAAGTCAGCTGTACTCACCTATTTGTGCTTGCGGGGGTTGAGCTCTGGCTCCTCCTTTTTTTTTTTTTTTTTTTTTTTTTTTTTTGAGATATATACAAGAGTTGTTACATTCTTGTACAGCCACTAGTACGCGTAGCGTTTCGGGCAGATCCCTGGAATACGATCCCCTGCCGCGAAGAATCGTTTTTTCATCCAAGTACACATTTTACTGTTGAGTTAAACAGAGGCTACAGTTAAGGAATTGCCCCCAGTAAATCCTCCCCGGCCAGGATACGAACCCATGACATAGCGCTCGCGGAACGCCAGGCGAGTGTCTTACCACTTCACCACGGAGACTGGCTTTGGTCCCGCCTTTCGCTGTGTTTATGTACAGTGGGTGACAGTGTATTTGCAGTCCACTTTTTAATTCGCTTTTGTCACCCAAGTAGCTGCCGATACTGAGTTAATCTATTCTGATTAAGTCAGAAAGCATAACTTCAATTTGGGTTTTAGAAGTATCTAAACCCAAATTGTCTGAAGTTATACTGTTTTCCTCTTCCGTGTCCTTCAGCTGTGTGTGTTTTTAATTATTTTTCCAAATACTTTGCCTAGCATCACCAGATGGAAAATGGGTCTCTAATTTCTGTGTGAGGTTTTCTCGACTTAGGAATTAATTTGATAATGGCATTTTTGAAGAATGTTGAGAATACTGTAATCCGTATTCAAGAGCTGCATTTAACATTCGTGTATATTGATGGATTGCTATCACTTGGATGTTAGTCAATATCATTTGGTTAGTGTTGCTAACGGCTGGCGCCATGTTCTTGAACCCTCTAATTGCTTGTTGAACCTGTGATGATTATTTCATTCATAAGCTGGAATTTACTGCGAATGATATTCAGGGACCAGATTCACGAAAGCACTTACGCAAGCACTTGCGAACGTGTACATCTTTCCTCAATCTTTGACGGCTTTGATTACATTTATTAAACAGTTTACACGCATGAAAACTTTCCAATCAATTGTTGTTATTGTTATAAACAGCCTCTGGTGCTTCGGAGCTGATTAACTGTTTAATAATTGGAAACAAAGCCGCCAAAGATTGAGAAAAGATGTACAGGTTCGTAAATGCTTGCGTAAGTGCTTTCGTGAATCTGGCCCCTGGTCTATTGTATATTATGAACATTTCTTTCGCAATTCTTCCTTAATTCATGTTTTTGCTTTTTTCTATCTTCATAAAACTTATTTCCTGAAGCGTCTTCGACTTGAGGTGTTGCCTCCGTTCCTCTCATCAGGATATATAATTTTTCCCCCAGAACTTCCCTGGGTTTCTGCGGTCCGTCTGGATTTGGCTTATTACATCATGTCGTATTTTTTGTTTTGATTTTTTGCTGCATTCTATTTTGCATAAATTTTGCAATTCATCTTGCAAAGTTACCTTTGTAGAGAGCGCTTATTGAGTCCCTCCGTTGTGAATTATAAGTTACAAAAAGGTATGTTATATCTGGTTTGTTCTGAGTGCAACAGTAGCTGGGGAAGAGGGTTAAGTGATGAGCTGCTGCATGTGCAACACCTTCAGTAGGTCAGTTTCGATTAGCACGACCCTTCGAAAGAGCAGGACCCTGAGGGTGTGTGTGTGTGTGTGTGTGTGTGTGTGTGTGTGTGTGTGTGTGTGTGTGTGTGTGTGTGTGTGTGTGTGTGTGTGTGTGTGTGTACTCACCTAGTTGTACTCACCTAGTCGTGCTTGCGGGGGTTGAGCTCTGGCTCTTTTGTCCCGCCTCTCAACCGTCGTAGTGTCGTGGTCCCCGTCGCAGTGTCGTGGCCCCCGTCGCAGTGTCGTGGCCACCGTCGCAGTGTCGTGGCCCCCGTCGCAGTGTCGTGGCCCCCGTCGCAGTGTCGTGGCCCCCGTCGCAGTGTCGTGGCCCCCGTCGCAGTGTCGTAATGCCCGCCACACGACAAACCATGTCTTTATGCATCCTGGTCTTCGTTGGTTTTCAGACCACGTCCCGTCCTAGTGGCCAGCCGCCTCGTTCCAAGGGCAAGAAGCTTTGTGTTTTGTTGGTCAAACGAAGCCTGACAAAACCCGCACCAGCCACAAACCTGCAATTTGTGGCGACGCTGCAGAGATCTATACTGCTTTTATGCTTCTCAGAGGTGCCGGTGCTTTCAAGTCTTTGTTGGAGAATGGATGAGGGATTGGTGGAGGGAGGGAGTCTGGTGGAATCAGGGATTGGTGGAGGGAGGGAGTGTGGTGGAACTAAGGATTGTGTGGGTGATGGAGTGAGTGACTGAGCGGGGGTAGTGGTGTGAGAGATTGTATGTTGTTCTTAAAGATTCGCTACTTGGAACAAACAGTTCCAAGTAGCACGGGCTATGGTGAGCCCGTAGGTACTAGAGATTGTAGGGGATGGTGGGGTGAGGGATTGTGGGGAGGAGTGGATGGAGTGAGGGATTCAGTGAACCCCTGAAAGCATTGAAGATCAACGATCTACAGGAATTCTTCATGCATGTGATACCAGCATCGAGACATATATCTAATGTCACCACTGGACTTTTGAAGTATTCAGAGACATGCAGCATGACCATGGACTCTGCGCTTGGCCAAGAGTGTGACAGTGGAGCTGGCAACAGTGACAGTGGGGTTGGCAACAGTGACAGAAGGGCTGGCAACAGTGACTCTCGTATCCTAAGAAGCTTCAACAATTAGATATTCGTTTATAAAATTGAAATTTTTGCACGAATGCCTGGATACATATATCTTCGTTAATGTTCTGTAATATATGAGCGAATCGACTACAAAATAAAAAAAATAATTAAATTACAAAAAAATACATATATTATCGAAGCCATAATTATTTACATTTACCGTCAACAAAATCAAAATCAAAGCGAAGGAGTCATCTCACTTTGACAATGATTTTATAGACTTCGTTGATACGTTCAATAGATATTTTCATTTTACAATATCACGCTTCATTCTCTTGTTAGCGAGAGCGTTCTAATACCTTTGATAGATTTTTCCGTCTGTATCATATTCCAAGTGTTGCCTGACGCATTTCCTATACCCGCTTCAGCTCTCTGGAGCATAAATGCACTTTTCCTATCCTTAAAGCTTACTTGATAGTGTGATAGACTTGATATTTTCCACCACTATCTATCACTGAGAGTCCACATGCAAACGCAAATAGACTACATCAATTCCGTCTACCAAAATTGATTTTGGTAGGTCTACGTGCCACTAATTCAAAGCCCACCTTCTTAAGAAATATTGTCTTGGCATATTCCTTGGGAGAGAATTTTTAGTAATTACAAGTGTCGGAAGATGTTCTCCCCGGCGATATCTATGCCAGCTCGCGTGCATGGAAGGAATTAGCTTAGAGGCAGAATTGAGCAACGACAACAGATCTTTTGATCACGCCTTCACGTGAGACTGGAGCCACACCTTGCGGCCTAGACTAACCGGCATAACCTACCAATAGGAACGGTCCTTAGCTTATCTGTCCGGTTGCGATTGCTTGCATGTGACGTGACACAAGTGGGCTGGTGACGACCAGATGACGTGCCATAACCTTCTCCACTTCCTTATTTACTAAATGATGAAAATGTTGTGAATATACTGGACATAGATATATCTAGTCAGTATATGGCGTACTGGATACCCCCCCCAACACGGCAAGGAAGACGAGGCCACGTCTGAGATCCTACCTTGAGGCTACCTTGAGGTGCTTCCGGGGCTTAGTGTCCCCGCGGCCCGGTCGTCGACCAGGCATCCTGGTTGCTGGACTGATCAACCAGCCAGATCAGGGATAAGACGAGGCCACTTCTGAGATCAGGAGATAAGACGAGGCCACGTCTGAGATTAGGAGATAAGACGAGGCCACGTCTGAGATCAGGAGATAAGACGAGGCATTTGAGGCCAGCATATGCTTCACAATGTCAAGCGTGAAGGTCAGATGGGAGCAGGCATTCCCACAGCTCCTCTGACTAATGCACTGGTCATTCCCGAAGTTAAAATCATGAATAGCTTAGAAAGCGACGCGGGGAGGAAGAGAGAAGGAGGGAGGGAGGTAGGTAGAGAATGTGGGAAGGAACAGAGAGGGAGAAAGAGACATGAGACGCTGGCTAAAACCACCCATCCAAGCCTCATCTCACGGACCATAATTAACCGACCTCATCTCCCCCGATGAGTTGATTGTTTTCGGTGTGGGATTATATTCGATTGGTTCTTTTGGCCGAAGAAGTTGGGAGTTGGAGGCCGTTAGTTCCCAGACAGGAGAACAGTCACGTTTTAATCCTGCCTCAACTTCTGCCATTAAATGCTAATGGCTTTTGTGAACAGCATTCTCGTAAACTGTCCCGCCACGACTGTGGCGCCGCGAGTCTCACACCACCGCGGGATTCAATCCATCAGGAGACAATAGACATATGATGACCGCATACAATTAGGCATGGAAATATGGAGAAACTATAGACGTATAACAAATTATTCTATTTTGTTATATGTATATTTGTTATATTATATATATTATATCTGAAAATGAAAGATTTGACGACGTTTCGGTCCGTGCTGGAGCATTCTAACGACTTGCTAGTGGTCCAAGGACCGAAACGTCGTCAGATTTTAAAATTTTCAGATGTGTGGGTTGGTTGGGTGTAATTTTCAGCCCCGTTATCGCGACTTACTGTCAGCACTGAGTGACCCCATGTATATCTGAGAGGGGGGGGGCTGATAGCCGAGTAGACAGCGCTCTGGGCTCGTAATCCTAGGATCCGGGTTCGATCCCGGCTGATGGCAGAAACAAAATAGGCAGAGTTTCTTTCACTGTAATGCCCCCTGTTACCTTGCAGTAAATAAGTACTGGGAGTTAGTTAGTAGTTAGTAACAGTTGATTGACGATTGAGAGGCGGGCCTAAAGAGCAGAGCTCAACCCTCGCAAGCACAACTGGGTGAATACAACTAGGTGAATACACACACACACACACACACACACACACACACACACACACACACACACACACACACACACACATTTAGGGGCCTCGTAGCCTGGTGGATAGCGCACAGGATTCGTAATTCTGTGGCGCGGGTTCGATTCCCGCACGAGGCAGAAACAAATGGGCAAAGTTTCTTTCACCCTGAATGCCCCTGTTACCTAGAAGTAAATAGGTACCTGGGAGTTATTCAGCTGTCACGGGCTGCTTCCTGGGGGTGTGTGTGTGGTGTGGAAAAAAAAAAAAAATAGTAGTTAGTAAACAGTTGATTGACAGTTGAGAGGCGGGCCGAAAGAGCAAAGCTCAACCCCCGTAAAAACACAACTAGTAAACACACACACACTCACGATTACTAGTTATATCTATAAAACAGAATGTCTGAGGCTGGATGCCAGGCGCTTCGGGCTAGTCTCACTCAACTTTCCAGTGTGAATCATGTTGGGTAGAGGAGTGTCATAAGAAAGTCGGGGTCGGTCCAGCTAAAATACTTTAAAGAAGTCTCGGCCTTAAAAAAAGAGACATCCTCCCTGTGATTTTTCAACCCGTTCTCGCAAATTTAATAAGTCAATATTGACTTATTAAATATGTGCATAGGTGACATACTTAACATAATAGTTTCCCTTGAAAAGCTTCATAGAAAACACCGACCTTACCTAACCTACTTAGTATGTTAAGATAAGCATCTTATTGCTTCGTAATTACAATTATTATCTAACCTATACCTATAATAGGTTAAGTAACAATAGTAATTACGAAGCTATAAGATGCTTATTTTAACATACTAAGTAGGTTAGGTAAGGTCGGTGTTTTCTATGAAGCTTTTCAAGGGAAACTATTATGTTTAGTATGTCACCTATGCACGCAACTAATAAGTCAATATTGACTTATTAAATTTGCGAGAACGGGTTGTGATTTTTACGAAGTCAATTCTGAAATATAGATTGTGTTACCCAGAGATATTTTGCAGATACAATACTGCTCGTATATAAGTAACCAACCTGCATGATGGGGACGTTTTAGTATATATATATATATATATATATATATATATATATATATATATATATATATATATATATATATATATATATATATGTGTGTGTATATCACGAAAATAAACACGTGATTAAGAATGTGACAATGTCAGACCACGGAGGAAAATGAAACAGGAATTTCCTTAAGTACTTTCGTATATTAAATACACCTTCAGAAGGAATCTTCCTTCTGAAGATGTATTTAATATACGAAAGTACTTAAGGAAATTCCTGTTTCATTTTCCTCCGTGGTCTGACATTGTCATATATATATATATATATATATATATATATATATATATATATATATATATATATATATATATATATATATATATATATATATATATATATATATATATCAGTGTGAGGATCAAATGCCAGAGGTCGCAAGCTGTGTTAACCACCAGCGGACATTTGACAATAACTGTCATATTTTGGTTTAGTTACGTCCTATTTATTTTGTTTATGATAAGCTGTGGCTCGTGCAATTTGAAAATTTGGGATGAATGTGGCATAATTCTGATACACATGCGATATTACTGTCATTGTGGGGGCAGACGCTGTGTTATTATCCCGGGTGCCGAACAACCCCTGTCACCGGAAATTCCTCTCATATATATATATATATATATATATATATATATATATATATATATATATATATATATATATATATATATATATATTGTCTCTTCAAAATCGGAGGTCAGATGTTTGGAAGTATTTTCACCTAAATTTGTAGGGAAAATAGCCTAGAACACGGAACGGAGGTAAAAAGGGGGGGGGGGAGGAAGAAAAGATGGAAAAAGAGGGGGGAGAAGGAGGGGGAGAAGGAGGGGGAAAGGAGAAGAAAAGAGGGATGGAATGGGAGGGATGGAGGGATAGACAATCCCGGGTACTGAACGGGAACCCCTCTTAAAATATTTAGAACAGGATATCTGTCTTTTGCACAAGAGTGGAGGCCACACACTTGGGGCTAACCTCACCCAACTTTGCAGGGTGAATGGACTAGGGTACGGGACAGACATAGGCTAGTCGTGGTAGGCTTAAATTAAATAATTTAAGAAATATCAACCGGTAAATCTCCCCCCATCAGTGCGATTTTCATGGTCTGAAATTAAATTACGGCTGTGTTTTCCGTAGAGTTTACCCGCATTTTCATGATTGACCCACACTAGCTGACGAAGCCGTCATTTGTTATGCCGATGATATATGCATTGTTGCAAATTCCCAAACTAGACTGCAAGCTCTACTTGATTCATTCGCTGCTAAAAGCATTGAATGTGGTCTTGTTATCTCTATAACTAAATCCAAAGTTCTCCATCCCAAAGAGAAAACTCATGTCCCTATAGCTTTCAAGGTCAACAACCAGAACATTGAAACGTGTGGGCAGCACAAATACCTTGGAGTTGGTATTAACAGTGACATTGTAAATGATCTACACCGTAGGTTAAAAGAAAGACTAAAACCATTGGGAACACTTACTGGTAAGAATATTGGTATCAATATTAAATATGCTAGACTATTCTATATGATGTTTGTTAGATCTCTCGTTGATTATAATGCTCTGCACTTAATTAATTTCCCCTCCTCTGTGTTGGACAAACTTGAAGTAGTACAGAATGAGGCCATGAGGATAATTCTTGGTGCCCCAAGATGCACAAGAATCATCAACATGAGGGAAGAACTGAAGCTTCCAACCATACTAGAGAGAATAATGCAAGTTAACACTACCTTTTGCCTTAAAGTCATGAGAGATCCTACATCTCCTGCATTGCTCAGAGACAAATTATTTAGTGCTGTTAACACCCTTTTGACTGGTGCCGACATACCAACTCATTCCTTTTATGATAATTGGCTGAGAAACAATGCTTACAATCTCATTAAACTTAACATTCCTTTTAAGTGCAATCTACCTGTCTCTGATATTCCTCTTTATCTGTACCCCACCATTCAAGTATCATACACACCTGTCACCAAGAAAGATAATGAGAATCTTGCTCTACTCAAAGCTGTCACTCTTGAAACAATTGCCTCCTCCATCGAGAGTCTAAGATCTCACGAGCACTGTGTCTACACCGACGGCTCAGTCCAGTCTTCTACTGGACGGACTGCAGCGGCATGTAGGTTTTATAGAAATAATATTTGCACACAGACTGTCATTGTCAGGTTAAACAACTGGCTGACCTCCACACAAGCAGAACTAGCAGCATTACATTTAGCAACCAGCACATTAAAAAATATTGGAGGAGGAATAATATTCTGCGATTCAAAGTCTGCTCTTCAAGCAATCGAAAACTTCTCTTGGAAGATCGACAGCAAGAACCTCATACTCCCAATTATAAATGACCTAATTGATGCACAGAGTAAAGGGTCTCGAATCTCCTTTGTATGGATACCTTCACACATAAATATAACCCATCATAATGAGACAGACATTGCAGCCAAATTAGCGTGTAACAAGTTTGAAGTTGAATTAGATCTAGGTATCCCCATCTCTGCTGTCAAAACTGTATTGGTCCAAACATTCAGATCTGATAGGAAAGAACTTACTGACTCCCAACGACCTGAAAGTACTAGTATAAAAAGCTATGATTTGTTCAGATCTGAAACCTACATCTATGGACAGCACAAAACGTCCACTAGACTGTGCGACATAGTGGTTGCAAGGATCAGGTTGGGTTACCGTTACCTGTGGTAGGTGGCTGCAGGTGACGGGTCTCCCAATCCTGAGCACTCCAGTTGCAAACTCTGTGAGCAGAAACTACGGCATGATCTCCCGCACTACATCACTGAATGCCCAGTTATTAGACCTTTCAGACCAGTTGGCATGAGGTACCTGGAGCTTTGCAATTACTTTATTCACTCTCGTATTCTTGAAGATATCCTCACAGTATACCCAAAATTTGCCAGTGCAGGCTATTAAACACATGGCTCTGTATGACTAACCATCCTGCGAGATGGGGACTTGTATTACCACTGCTACCTTATTCAATCTTGTGTTGTTGATATCCTCAAAATGCTTCCGGAGTCTGCCAGTGCAGACCGCTTATCACATGCCTCTGTATGACTAACCATCCTGTGTGATGGGGATTTTTTAGCATCACCTAGTTAGCTTTTTTGACACACTGTACTCCACTTCATATAGTCTAGGGTAGCTGCACTAATGCAGATGTACCTAATATGTTAATAAAAAAAAAAAGACACTGTACTCCACTTCATATAGTCTAGGGTAGCTGCACTAATGCAGATGTACCTCATGTATTAATAAAAAAAATTAAAATTATTTGAACAATGAACTGAATTCATTTGGGTTGCAGTGATGAAAATAGAGAGATACAATTATCAGAGTGATGCAGATGGTTATGTTGATGAAGATGTAAGATGAGGGTAGAGGGGGGACAAGGGGGGAAGATGGGAAAGCTGAGGGGAGAGGGGAAAAGAGGAAAGGGGGGGGGGAGACTGAAGCAAACCAGGACATAACCTGGTTTTCCACTATCTATAGATATATAAATGAAAAACTCCCACACCCACAACTCCCACCCTCTCCTCCCATGTTCCCAAACTCTCTTCTTCACCCCCTCCCCCCCCCCCTACCACCGCCCCACTCCCCTTCTCCCCGCCCAATACAATCTTCCACTATATATCACAATTACTTCGCATACAGCCTCTCGCCATTTTACCTACATCCCTTTCATTTTAAGATACTACAATGCCTTTCAAGCACACAATCTCCTCCAGACAAGTCTACCATAGTTCACGTAAAGTGGCCCTCCCGACCTGGCCATTACTCTTGGCACACACCCGCGTTAATCACCCTCTTTCAGCGACGACCACGGGATAATCGCCTCTACTGCACTGCTTCACAAAGCTCATCGTGCGCTCCAGAATAACTTAATCATCTCCTTCCTCACTTCCCTCTCTTATTCCCCCCTCCCCCCGCGCAAACCTTCCCATACCCCCTCTTTTAAACCTCAGTACAAAAAAAAAACGTCCTTAACCCTTATTATACAGGAGCATAAAGACCACAATAACTCACCCAAAACATCACTCACAGTAAAAAGGAACAATAACCTTTGAGACACTAGGTAATAGAGATCATTGTTCATTTGCAACGTGTATCGCCTTGAATCATTGCCACGGCGCGAGTGATAACTGTCCTTCTAACAAGAGTGAACAGAGCCGATTTTGATCACATTGGCTCGCTGCTACTGCCAACAGTCAGCTTTGTCAGCGACACTTAGTCTGGCGTCGATAATGGTGCCAGCATCACCTAAATTCCTCATTACCCAAACGTTACGGCCAATCATTTATCTGGTGTCAATATTAGGAAGGTTAGGATGTTGCAGCGGCGACATTATCTCCCCCTCTTTCTCTCCCCTCTCTCTCCTTTCCTCCCCTCTTTCTCTCCCCTCTCTCTCCTTTCCTCCCCTCTTTCTCTCCCCTCTCTCTCCTTCCTTTCCTCCCCTCACGTGTGGTTCTACCGGTAGACACGGCCACGGCGGCGGAAGTGGCACTGGCGGCAGTGGCAGGAACTTGGAAGGGACTCGGGAAAGGTCAGCTTAAGAGAGGATCAGAAAACAACGCTACTCAATGCAATGGAATCCTAGAATTTCTACCATAACCTACAATCTACTCGTGGTCGTAGTAGGCATCCTTCAGTCTTAAGACTAAGGAGTTGCGCCCTGACAGGGCACAAAGCCTGGGTAGGTAAATATGGATGAGAAGCTGTTACCCATGCAGCAGGTCCCCCCCCCCTCTCCACGTTGCAGAAATTATCGTAGTTGTTGATATATATATATACAGTATAGTTGGTCCCTTGAAGTATGCAACATTACACGGCCAGAATGACACACCAGAACGCTATCCACTCAAGTCACCACTGGCTGAGTGAACACGTAAGTCAGGTACTCCTGACTAAAGATTGCCAACGGTCATACCACGTTGAGAACACTGCTTCTCGTCCGATCAGCTAACCAACGTTGGGTTTGGTTAGTACTTGGATGGGTGACCGCCTGGAAACACCAAATGCTGTTGGCAATAATGTTGGAGGCCTAGTCGACGACCGGGCCGCAGGGACGCTAAGCCCCGGAAGCACCTCAAGGTAACCTCCCCCAAAGACTGCAACACGTCTTCCAAATATAACCGGAACTGCCACACTATACAAGGAACACTTTGTAACTAGCAAACAGGATCTATGTTGCTATAGCACCATAGATCTAGCAACTTATGAAGTGAGTAGATTGACAAAATTGGGGGATTGACAGGGGACCACTCAGGTGTTCAACCCTCCACTGGTAATGATCCACAACAGCTCAAAAGATAAACGAATGAACCAAAAACAATCACAATAGAACGTAAATTAGCCGAAGGTAAACTACAGATCAGTGTCATTCACACTGCAATCCCTTTAATGAGTTAGGAAGGATCATCAAGAAGAGATTAGTGAATCACTTAGAGCAGGAGTTCTCAAACTAGGGCGAGTGTACCCCCCCTGGTGGTTCCCCTAGTGTGTGTGTTCCAAGGGGGGGCTTTAGTGTGTATATGCTCAAAGTTTTACATACAACGGGCTCACTATAGCCCGTGCTACTTGGAACTTTCTGTTCCGGGAAGCGAATGTTTAACAACAACAACAGCTCAAAGTTCGTTGTAGTCAAACGTATTCAACCTTACAACATATATACACTAGAGAGCGCCCCCCCCCCCCCAGAAGTCACCGCACCCCAGTTTAAGAACCCACAATGCAGAAAACAAATATTCAAACCTTATACACACAAATCACAATAGTGTGATGCATCAAATGAACAAATCCACATGGGCCGTGACGAGAGTTCGAACCTACGTTTCCCGGTTGCAATTCTTTTAACCATGTCGTAGCTCAGTCGATTAAGGCAGCGTCTGGGATGCTCTCGGACGTAGGTTCGAACCCTCGTCATGACCCGTCACACACACACACACACACACACACACACACACACACACACACACATTTATATGTTACGAACTAAATCTAAAAAAAAAAAAAGAACTTATGCGCTCTTGTCGTTTTATCATGTAAGTTTTGAACTCTTGAAAAAAAGTTTGTCGCAATAATGGGAGGTTGAACAGACACTTAAAACTTTTTGCTGAAGGCAGGATCTACCTTTAAGAAGTTTTATAACTTTGTAAAATTTCAGATGAGAATTTATGAGCCACTTATGACTTACCAGGGAGATGAGGGGGGGGGGTGAAGGGAAAGGGAGAGGGAGAGGGGGAGTGAGAGGGAGAGGGGGAGGGAGAGGGAGAGTAAGGGAGGGGAAGGAAGAACAACCTATCCCCCCTACAAAGGACGTCGCTTTTCGCTCGTATGCGTTACCTAAGGCCAACAAAATCAAGTCCATCTTTCCTCAATCTTTCACGGCTTTGGTTACATTTATTAAACAGTTTACAAGCATGAAAACTTGCCAATCAACTGTTGTTATTGTTTTAAACAGCCTCCTGGTGCTTCGGAGCTCATTAACTGTTATAATAATTGGAAACGAAGCCGCCAAAGATTGAGAAAAGATGTATAGGTTCGTAAGTGTTTGCGTAGCTTCTTTGTGAATCTAGCGCCTGAGCTAGTAAAATAATTACGTACCGAACAATGCTATTAAAGTCGTGATTTCCATGAACTTGTCTTGAAGGTCGTGAATCACAGCAACATCTTCCCGGAACTAAACTACACCTTCCTGCCACCGGATAGCAGGAACTAAACTACACCTTCCTGCCACCGGATAGCAGGAACTAAACTACACCTTCCTGCCACCGGATAGCAGGAACTAAACTACACCTTCCTGCCACCGGATAGCAGGAACTAAACTACACCTTCCTGCCACCGGATAGCAGGAACTAAACTACACCTTCCTGCCACCGGATAGCAGGAACTAAACTACACCTTCCTGCCACCGGATAGCAGGAACTAAACTACACCTCCCTGCCACCGGATAGCAGGAACTAAACTACACCTTCCTGCCACCGGATAGCAGGAAATAAAAACACTCATCTCATTCAAGAAATCCCGAAACTAATAGGGCCACTCAACATCTTTGAACGAAAAAAAAAACGGCGGGCGGTTGAGCACATCTCACGCGCGACAGGCCAGCCAATTAGATCAAGGCGCTGGTCCCGCCTCGCGCCTTCTCCACCAATCAAATTACTGCGGGCCATCCACACCCGCCACAGCCCTTACACGCCGCAGTAACCAGGTTAGTACCGGCTGGCCACAGGACCCGCCAAGCCTACATCCATACCTCCTGACCCTGTTTTTACCGGGCCTTAGTCTCTAACTTACTCGCATGCTCACAAATGCGTCATAAATTAGGGAAAGCTTCTGCGATGATTAGAGACTTGGCGCCCAGTGAGAAGGGCGGGGAAGACGTGCCTAAAATATTGAGGTTAAGAAGCGGTTAGAACCTCAATAAGAGGATATAGAGTATATCAAAGTTGGTGGTAAAGACTATATATATATATTCAGTTGCATATATGCCTGGGGACCATTCAGGCTTGTTCGCACTATATATATGTGTGTCCATGAAGATTTACAATAGGGGGGAAGCTAGTTTTCTAACAGGTGTGGGTTCAAAAGCAGTGTGTGTGTGTGTGCAAACAAACGGGGCTCAACGTTCGCTCGGCCCGGTCTCTGACCAGGCCTCCTGGGTGCGGGACTGGTCAACCAGGCTCTTAGAAGCGGCTGCTCGCAGCCTGACGTATGAATCACAGCCTGGTTGATCTAGCCAGATCGCCAGAAACAAACCCCCCACCCCCAAATGGGATGGAAACCATGCCACCATAGTCAAGAAGATCAGAAACACCTCCTCCAAGGATGAAGAAAACGATAGAGTCGAGTCTGTGGGAAATGAGAGTTATCAATGACGCAAACGGTAGTGTAAACATTGACGCAAGCTGTAATATTCTCACTGACGCAGGCGGCGATGACCCCATTGACGCAAGCAGCGATATGCCCCCCCCCTGACGCAAGCAGCGATACCTTCCCCCTGACGCAAGCAGCGAAAGCTCCCCATTGACGCAAGCAGCTATACCTCCCCCCTGACGCAAGCAGCGATACCTTCCCCCTGACGCACGCAGCTATACCTCCCCCCCTGACGCAAGCAGCGATATCTCCCACTGACGCAAGCAGCGATACCTCCCCACTGACGCAAGCAGCGATACCTTCCTCCCTGACGCAAGCAGCGATACCCTCCCCAGTGACGCAACCAGCGATACCTCCCCCCTGACGCAAGCAGCGATACCCTCCCCAGTGACGCAAGCAGCGATACCCTCCCCAGTGACGCAAGCAGCGATACCCTCCCCCCTGACGCAAGCAGCGATACCTCCCCCCTGACGCAAGCAGCTATACCTCCCCCCTGACGCAAGCAGCTATACCTCCCCCCTGACGCAAGCAGCGATACCTCCCCCCTGACGCAAGCAGCGATACCCTCCCCCCTGACGCAAGCAGCTAAACCTCCCCCCCCTGACGCAAGCAGCGATACCCTCCCCCCTGACGCAAGCAGCGATACCCTCCCCCCTGACGCAAGCAGCGATACCTCCCCACTGACGCAAGCAGCGATACCTCCCCCCTGACGCAAGCAGCGATACCCTCCCCACTGACGCAATCTCTCAACCCTCCACAGTAGCCTTCGCTCTACCAGACTTTACATAAAAAATCATTCAATATTACATCCCATTTTTTTTTATCTAGGACGGCAGTTGAATTAAACAAGGTGGGAGTGGGGATTTTCCTGAGGGATTTTATGCACAGCTTTCATATGTGACGGTTTAAACGGTGATGTAACGGTTTAAACGGTGGTGTGACGGTTTAAACGGTGGTGTGACGGTTTAAACGGTGATGTAACGGTTTAAACGGTGGTGTGACGGTTTAAACGGTGGTGTGACGGTTTAAACGGTGGTGTGACGGTTTAAACGGTGGTTTGACGGTTTAAATGTGGTGTGACGGTTTATGTGGTGTGACGGTTTAAACGGTGATGTGACGGTTTAAACGGTGGTGTGACGGTTTAAACGGTGGTGTGACGGTTTAAATGGTGGTGTGACGGTTTAAACGGTGGTGTGTGACGATTTAAACGGTGGTGTGTGACGATTTAAACGGTGATGTGTGACGATTTAAACGGTAGTGTGACGGTTTAAACGATGGTGTGTGACGGTTTAAACGGTGGTGTGTGACGATTTAAACGGTGGTGTGTGACGATTTAAACGGTGGTGTGTGACGGTTTAAACGGTGGTGTGTGACGGTTTAAACGGTGGTGTGTGACGGTTTAAACGATAGTGTGACTGATAATCTACAAATGTGAAACCAACAACAAAGACTTTAAAATTCTTGAACCGATGTATTTTTATTTATTTAATTTTTTAAATGTAAAACTGGCTTTCAGATCCATTGACAACACTGAAGCACAGTGAGGGGACAGGACTGAGGCTTCTCCTCCCCCCTTCACCCCCACTACCATTATCCCCATTACAATCCATTCCCTTTATCCATTCCACTACCAATCCCTCCATTACCTTCCCTTCCCCCGTACAATCTTTTATGTTGTTATCATATCTCCCCCCTTTCCCCCCTGTTCATTCTTTCTTCCAGTATGTTAAGTTCGACATTAGACTTTCCTTGTACATTAGTTCTCTCAGCTCAGGTGCCGGCTTTACGCAGGTGCGCATGCACTGAAGTCTCATGAAGATTGTATATATCACTCATTATGTAACACCGTAAAGGTGTTTTGTATTTAATATGTACATAGAGATATACGAGTCACAGACAAGATTTTGAGAGGCGCCATTCTGTCGGCCAGAAAGTTACACCTCTACAGTGTTAATGACCACCAAGTGACCAAGGTCAGGTCATGTGAAGTTGACCTTGTTTCTGCTAAGCTCATATAATTGCAGGCGGCTAGCCGGGTGTGTCCTTCAAACAAGCCGCTGGTTAAGGTGCGGCTTGGTAGATGGCCTGGGGCTATCTACTTGTGAGCGGAGTTTAGCTACTAGGTTCCCCATAAATACTCAGAGAACTGTAGATTCGAGAGCAATAGGGGGAACAGCACAGCACAGCACAGCACAGCAGTGAACAGCAGCCAGTCAGGCTGTGCGGCTGGGTGGGGACTCTGTCTGTCAACCCCCTCAGACAGCCATAGGGTTCTCAAATTCTTGTGTAATGACTATCTTTGTGTATTAATCTTCAACAATAAGTTTGAATTGCTTGAATGATGAATACTTATGTTAAACATATATTTGATTCACTTACTTTTTAATCTGATTTGAATTCTGTTCCTATAGCTGGGATTTTTGGATATAATATGCAAACTAGAGTGTATCACAAACTAGAATTTTGTGATACAGACAAGTTCCATTCCTTGTCTTGTATGTACTGACTAGAATGGATGGTGGCAGCAATTTCTACTTCTACCTATCTACCCTTCTACCTCTACCACTTCCTACTCCCTCTCCTCCTCCTCCGCCTCTCTCCCACTTTCACCTCTCACCTGACGACACTCCTCTCTTACCTCCCTCACCCCAAACCCTCACTAATCACCCATTACTTCATTAGTCATTTCTTTCCTTTCGTTTCTCTTATACGTTCGTGGCAGAATAGTTAACTAGGGGCGGGATAATGGACTAAAGAGAGGTATCCCCCCCCCACCCACCACCCGTTACAAAAAGATTTGACAATCGACTTGAGAATGGTCCAGGACGGACCGAAACGTCGTCGTCCCTTCACCTTCTAGTGTGTGGTCTGGTCAACAAAAAGATTCTTTTCTCCAAGTTCCAGAAAGTTTGTGTTAACGAATGCTACTTTTGGCATGTACTGACAAAGTCATTCTTAGTAATTTGTAACTTTGGTATTGGATTTAGGATTAAGTCTATTCCCAGGTCTATTTACTCTTCTGATCCAGGAAGCTGTTTCATTCTCTACTGTCATCCGGGTTTTCTTATCTGTTCATTCCCCTCATAACCTTGCATTTGGCTGGATTAAAATCCAGAGTACTCTGGCATCAGCAGATTGATTTGCATCGGCTTTAGAATTAGTGTAGCAAAAGCTATCCGGAATTCTCGCGTTGAAATGCTCCAGCACAAACCCTAAATGCATTAAGAGCGATTCTTCACCGCTGATTAGCCCTGTTGTTGCTCCTCTCAGCCACCACCTCTGCACGCCGGCTAAAATCCCAATATACAATTCGTGGGGATTTGCATCTTAAGAAGCTTAAGGATGAAGTGTGCGCCCAGAAATAAGCAATGTCGTCGCTAATCGGTTTACGACGCTCCCTGTGACTAAGGACCCTGTTGAAACCAGCGGCTCCAGGGGGAGAAAAAATATAAAAATCCGAGGAATTCCTTGGAATTACACCCAACTCGAGGGAGAACCTTTGTCTCGGGGTAGGCGTCGACTCTCACTGAAGAACGAGGCACAGCTGTTTCTCAGCACATAAATACACACACAAATACCACGAGACAAAAGGATAAATCTGATTGGTTTGGGAGAAATTCGAGTTATTCTCGAATATGAGAAGTGCTTCTCCATCTCTCACTCTGCTACCCACGATATCAGACTAATAACAAAGCACCTATTTCCTAGTAGGTGAACAGAGGCAGCGGATGTAAAGAGAACTTGCCCACCTGTTCCGCCTTGCAGAAATCTTTATTTTTTCCCCCGTAAATACCTTCCTGTGTGTTTAACACCCTTGTATACTCTTCGACCCACTCCTATTCTTCCTGTTATTAAAGTAAGGCATCGAACACTGATTCAGCAGAGAAATGATTTTATTGAGCCGTGGAATTATAGCTTTTTAACTCACCAATCAGCAAAGGTGATCAGGTCATATATATTAACACAGGTGGGTACAGGGGCAGACGATTTCTGACTCCTATCAGCAGGCTGGGAACGTTGCCCCTTCCTATAGGTCATGATATGCCTTACCCACTACTTTTTCCCAAGGCGCACGATCCGCCAATAGGTTTTACTCCCAGGTCCCCAATTACTACTGGGTGCACAGAGGCGAATAGTTAAAGATTGGCGCCCAGTCAATCCTCCCTGGCCAGGATATGAACCCAGACCAGCCCTTGAAAATAGAGAGGAAGAAATGGAGAAGAAATAATAAGAATGGAATAAGAAGTGGAGCAGAGATAAATGAGAAGTGAAGCAAGAGATAAATGAGAAGTGAAGCAAGAGATAAATGAGAAGTGAAGCAACTGGAGTTGGCGAGACTACTTGGTAGTTGTTGGGAGTTAGTGGTAATCCCTTGACTCAGGCAATAGTGATCATTGTATCTGCCGCTGCCACATGAACCACACTTCTCCAAACTTCAGCCGAAAAAGGGGAAATCTGATTTGTCCCACCGAAGAGGGGGGAAGTTTGTCCCACCGAAGAGGGGGGAAGTTTGTCCCACCGAAGAGGGGGGAAGTTTGTCCCACCGAAGAGGGGGGAAGTTTGTCCCACCGAAGAGGGGGGAAGTTTGTCCCACCGAAGAGGGGGGAAGTTTGTCCCACCGAAGAGGGGGGAAGTTTGTCCCACCGAAGAGGGGGGAAGTTTGTCCCACCGAAGAGGGGGGAAGATTGTCCCACCGAAGAGGGGGGAAGTTTGTCCCACCGAAGAGGGGGGAAGTTTGTCCCACTGAAGAGGGGGGAAGTTTGTCCCACCGAAGAGGGGGGAAGTTTGTCCCACTGAAGAGGGGGGAAGTTTGTCCCACTGAAGAGGGGGGAAGTTTGTCCCACCGAAGAGGGGGGAAGTTTGTCCCACCGGAAAGGGGAAGTGGGGTGTATAGCTCTGCCAACCTACGAAGTTCAACACTACACATGACAACGACTCTCGTTCCATCTAATTCTAATAAGAACACGAGTAAGCTGGGCTTCCATCTTGTCCTGAAGGAGCCCTCGACCCCCTCACACACACAAAAGAAACAAATGAGCGGTTCACAATCGACTTGAGAATGGTCCAGGACGGACCGAAACGTCGTCGTCCCATCACCTTCTAGTGTGTGGTCTGGTCAAACTACTTCAGCCACGTTATTGTGACTCATCGCCTGAGTGGTTCGTTAATTTCGTGGCCGTGTAGTACATTCGTGAGTACACTGGTGCGTTAGTGCATGAGTGTACCCAGAGTGTCTTCGACTTTATGCACTGTGAAACACCCCAGAAAATGCTGTAACTCAACGCGACACATTGAGAGCCTGTCAACCTGAGGTCTGGTTCCTTCGTCTTCCCTGTGTGCGTATACATATTCGTGGGGAAGAAGGGGATGAGTGCGTATACATATTCGTGGGGAAGGGGGGATGAGTGAGTATACATATTCGTGGGAAGAGGGGATGAATGCGTATACATATTCGTGGGGAAGGGGGGTATGAGTGCGTATATACATACTCGTAGGGTGGGGAGGGAACTGAGTGAGTATCCATATTCGTGAGTATACATATTCGTGAGAAAGGGGGTAAGGGGGGGGGGCTGAGTCTTAAATCCTAGTAGCACACACCCGGCAGGCCAGTAACGTGCTCCTCTTTCGTAGGACCACGAATTCCTGACCTGAATCCAGGCCCACAAAGACCTGAATTCGAGAAACCTGGTCTGTGGAAAACCTGAATTCCAAAAGGTTTCGAGCCAGCCCCGTTCTCTCTCTCCTCACTTGCCACTCCGTAAATAATGCAACGGTTTTACCTAACCACTAACGTACTAACGCAAGCAACCTACCTCACCTATCGATATAGAGATATAGAAAACGGCAATATTTCGATTCCTTTTTTTTATTTACGGGTTGGTCGACTGCGTTAGAAACGCGATGTGTTAAACGTGGCGACGGATTGACGAAGTCTTAAGATCGATGAAGGCTTAAGATGAAGTCTTAAGATGAAGTCTTAAGATGAAGGCTTAAGATGAAGTCTTAAGATAAAGTCTTAAGATAAAGTCTTAAGATGAAGTCTTAAGATGAAGTCTTAAGATGAAGTCTTAAGATGCAGTCTTAAGATGAAGTCTTAAGATGTAGTCTTAAGATCGATGAAGGCTTAAGATGAAGTTTTAAGATCGATGAAGGCTTAAGATGAAGTCTTAAGATCGATGAAAGCTTAAGATGAAGTCTTAAGATCGGTGAAAGCTTAAGATGAAGTCATAAGATCGATGAAGGCTTAAGATCAAGTCTTAAGATGAAGTCTTAAGATCGATGAAGGCTTAAGATGAAGTCTTAAGATCGATGAAGGCTTAAGATGAAGTCTTAAGATCGATGAAGGCTTAAGATGAAGTCTTAAGATCGATGAAGGCTTAAGATGAAGTCTTAAGATCGATGAAGGCTTAAGATGAAGTCTTAAGATCGATGAAGGCTTAAGATGAAGTCTTAAGATCGATGAAGGCTTAAGATGAAGTCTAAAGATCAACAGAGACCTAAGACATAAAAGTCTTAATAAAAACCATATTCCCAGCCTCCAACACACCAAACCAAACCCACCTTAACATAATCAGACAGTTCATGGACTGGTGTTCAAGGAGCAGCTATAGTCGCTTGAGCGGACACATCGGTATTCTGGTAAAGTTCCTCTCGCTTGATTATCTTGACCCACAGAAGCGCTTAGGCCGGCCTCGGGGGGATGGAGGTGTGTGGCATTATATTGCGACTAAGTGCGTATACATATTCGTGAGGAAGAGCGGGGAATGCGTATACATATTCGTGGGGAAGGGCGGGGAATGAGTGCGTATACATATTTCGTGGGGATGTGGGAAGGGGGGCATGTATAGAGTGTATCCCGCCTATACTATAACCCATAAGAAGGTCGGGTGTACAACCAACCCGCTTAAGAGTGCGATCGAGTAGTACAGTACTCGTAACACAGTACCAACAAGGGATTAAAAATTGCACACTCTTTGAAAGTAGAATGACGACAGTTGGCCAGCAGACGCTCAACGTAACTACAGCGTTATTTTGACGTTTGTTACGTCGTAAAGACGCAACCACAGCGTTATTTGGACGTTATTACGTCGTAACGACATAATAACATTGATCGAAAATTGGTTGTGGTTACGTTGTGCGTTTTCTGTGATGATTTGTACACATTTCTTAAGAATAGAGCTTCTAAATCTGAATTAAGAATAAAGCTTTTATATGTAAATTTCAGTTAAGAATAAGGCTTCTAAATCTAAATTTCAGTCAAGAATAAAGCTTCTAAATCTCAGTTAAGAATAAAGCTTCTAAATCTCAGTTAAGAATAAAGCTTCTAAATCTCAGTTAAGAATAAAGCTTCTAAATCTCAGTTAAGAATAAAGCTTTTAAATCTCAGTTAAGAATAAAGCTTCTAAATCTATTAAGAATAAAGCTTCAAATCTATTAAGAATAAAGCTTCTAAATCTATTAAAAATAAAGCTTCAAATCTATTAAGAATAAAGCTTCAAATCTATTAAAAATAAAGCTTCAAATCTATTAAGAATAAAGCTTCAAATCTATTAAGCATAAAGCATCAAATCTATTAAGCATAAAGCATCAAATCTATATATATATCAGTTAAGAAAGCTTCTAAATCTAAATCTCAGTTAAAGATTCTAAATCTAAATATAATATGGCCAGTGGACGACACATGTTTACACGAGACGAGTCAAGTTTCTAAGTTCTCTTATAGTCTAAGGAATCCCTGAGGTCCCCCAGGGTCCCCTCTGGATCCAAACGGATACCCCCAGTGGCTTCCCCTCCCCCCCCAAACCCCCAAAGACGCAAAGACGTTTGGGGGGTTTGGGGGGGAGGGGAAGCTGCCTTGTGACCTCTGGGGTTCTGCCCCTTTCTTCTTTACCTTTCATTTTGTCTCCTTTCTTCTAACTTTTAAGTAGTTACATTTCTCCTCACCTTCCTCTCTTCCCCCTTTCACGTTCTCCTCAAGTTTAAGGTGCCAACATACCTGACAAAAAAGGAAATATATAAAATTAATATAATAGATAAAAATAAAATAAAAGCATTTACGTAGATTTATTTCAAATCATAAATCCAAAATAATGCATAAAGCTGTTTTATCAATAATGAAGTTCGTAATAATAATAATAATAATAATAATAATAATAATAATAATAATAATAATAATAAATTGAAAAATCAGGTCAGGTCGCCAGCAATATTAAATGCACAGAGATAGCAGAGATAGTTCAGATCCTATCCACAAGCATTCCAATTCCCGGTTAACTTCCTGTATACCCAGTTCTTAGAGTAACTTGGAGTGGAAGAAGGGGTTAGTTTTGTTTATGTATTCCTATCCCTATTCTATGAGTTGTAGTGGGCCACATGTATCATTCCTTTGAGTGGTAGTGGGCCCCATACCCATCCTCTGAGTGGTAGTGGGCCCCATACCCATCCTCTGAGTGGTAGTGGGCCCCATACCCATCCTCTGAGTGGTAGTGGGCCCCATACCCATCCTCTGAGTGGTAGTGGGCCCCATACCCATCCTCTGAGTGGTAGTGGGCCCCATACCCATCCTCTGAGTGGTAGTGGGCCCCATACCCATCCTCTGAGTGGTAGTGGGCCCCATACCCATCCTCTGAGTGGTAGTGGGCCCCATACCCATCATGCGAGTGGTAGTGGGCCCCATACCCATCATGCGAGTGGTAGTGGGCCCCATACCCATCATGCGAGTGGTAGTGGAAGAGGTTACTCACGCACATAATGAGCTCAGAAGCTGAACATTCGTTTAGCTAAATAAGTTAAGAGCAACGATGAGCTAGTTTCAGAGTTTGTTAACAAATGCATTAGCAGTCCTGTGGCAGTATAGGGAAATAACATCATCGATAAACTGTAAATAAGACTGTTTGATGCTTATTATAACAAGCTCTAACTAGCTCGTCAATGCTGTAACTTGCTCAGGTAAAGGAATATTGAGTCGCCATCCTGATGGAGGCCCCCAGCACTCTTGAGAGAGCAGACGAGGTGACAAGACCTCTTCCTCTACGAGCGGAACGTTCCGTATCTCCGAACATTTCACGTGGTATGTGCCATTGAGTGAAATGAAATGAGCTTCGTTATCGCTTCGTTCGACAGTCGACTTTGAGTTTACAACACTGCAGAATACCTGAGGACATGGATTCCCCATCCCGTCGTTGAGTACCTTGCAAGTCTCCTATTTATTGACTCCCAAGTTCACTTGCAACTATCCGAAATGTGAAGATAATAAACAGAAATACCCATTTTGCTCTTTGTTTTTGGCAAATACGATTTCGAGGTTCCAAGCGTTAAATACGAGAGGCGGTTGCGTGACTTGTGACATTCCCAAAGGAGTGGTACTGTGTATCTGGTCGGTAGGTAAGCTCCATCGAAGACTCTGTGAGATCGGAGCGGTCTCGCTGACTTTAAGGAGGCGCCAAAAACACGCCAGAAGGGGTCGCTGTTTTCGCTAGGGTCGTCACCTGCTCTGGCTGTGGCAGGAGCATCAGTTCGCAGAATCTCCAAGACAATCTGTATCACACTCACCAACTACTAACATAAGAAATTGCAGGTATACCTCCCCCCTGACGCAAGCAGCGATACCTCCCCCCTGACGCAAGTAGCGATACCTCCCCCCTGACGCAAGCAGCTATACCTCCCCCCTGACTTGCACCATAACCGGAAAGATAATCACTATCACAAGAGCCAACATGATCATTACCACAAGAGCCATCATAATCACCACCACCCCCCATCATCGCCACCAACCACCACCCCCCATCATCGCCACCAACCACCACCCCCCATCATCGCCACCAACCACCACCCCAACTATCACCACCATCACCATCACCTGCACCACCACCACCACCCCACGACTGAGAGAGGAATTTCACACCTTGGCATGGCAAGAATTCCAATATCCTGAGATCTTTTTGCCTGGCGAAGGAGGGAACGCTCCATTGGGTGTAAATACAGGCTCTGCTAAATAAGATTGTTTACCGGATCCATCTCAAACCGCACCTCCCTCACCTTCCCCCCGTACGCTGCCAGAACGTGACCTTAACTCTTCGACTTGTCTTCTAAACATCAACTAACAATTAAAAAAATCGTTGATAAACGAAAAAAATAAAACATATGGCGGGCCGGCGAAAAATTGGAGGTCTACAAAAGCAAAAATTTCCAACACCTGACCCCGAAATTAGAGACTCCGACTGGTCGTCGAAGACTTTTGCAAGAATCTCACTTCAAGAGGGCTTTAATCTCAGACTTCCCGGCGGGGTGCGTGTTGTGGACCATCGCAGACTTTAAACAGACGGCCTCTGTGTCGTATTGTACATGGTCCTCAAGACAACATGTATGTTGTCTTATAAGACGCCTCAAGACTTTCATACAAAAGTGGGTCGTCCTCTGTTCCAGTCAACGTCTATATGAAGCTAAAAAGCTTCACAGAATGAACACATTCAAGAAACCATGAAGCAGCAGCCAAGGCATAATAATTTTAATTTTGTTTAAATATATTTGGTTTTAAGAAACATGGCTACCACCGACCAACACCGGTATGGGCTCCAAGTAAAAATAAATATTTTGTTTACTAATTGTCTGTTTCACGTCTAGTGAGGCACCTCCACCTGGGCAATACCTTTCGAGGGTGGTGTGAGGTGAGAACGCCGTTGGGTGACGGTTGTGTAGGGCCAGTCGCTTCTATCTCCATTGCAGGCGATCTTAAATTAGGCGTAACCTAGGTTAAAGGGAGGGGAAAGAAGGTGAGGGCTGGAAAGGAAGGGAAGGAGGTGGAAGAAAAGGGAGTGGTGTGGAAGCGAAGGAGAGGGAAGAAGCAGGAGGATAGGAAGATACAAAGAAAACGAGTGTTGGGAAGGAAGCAGACACAGAGAGGGGGAAGTAGAGAGAGATGAGAGACTCCCACATAACCTTCATGCAGTATCTCGCAAATGACGGAATTCAGTCATCTCAAATATTTCTCCATTATCCTCCCGTTTTGCTTTAAACAAAAAAGTCTCTCTTGTTCACTACCGACCGGTATCCAAATCCAGCCGTATATCACATCAACAAAAGAGTTCAAATTGGCACTCACGCACTCCATAACCGAAGACCAATTATCAGAATGGTATGGAATTTGCTCTCCAAAAGGAATATAAAAAAAGGGAGATTGGTTTCCGGCAGATTCCCTGTGATAAACCAGAGAGGTCCGGGTGGCCCGAAACGGGCCGTGGGGAAGGGGGAGGTGGGGGTTGGTGGGTTGGGGGAGGGGAGGGGGGAGGGAAGGGGTGTTGGGGGGGAGGTTGGGGGAGGGAAGGGGTGTTGGGGGGGAGGTTGGGGGAGGGAAGGGGTGTTGGGGGGGGGGGGGAGGTTGGGGGAGGGGGTGTGGGGGGGGGAGGGGAAAGGTTGGTTTCCATGCTTCTGTCTCCTCTTTATCCTTCCCTTTAGGTTTTCTTACTCTTGCCTATTTTCTTATCTTCCTTTTCTCGTTTCTCCTTTCGTTTGGCTCCAACATCTTCTGTCTTCTTCCCTTTGTGATTGTTGAGGGTGTCCAGTTTATTGTGCACCCCATACCTCATTCTGAAAGCCTGGGAGATGTGTCCAGGTATGTGCTGGACACACACACCTGGACACATCTAGGCTTTCAATACACACCTGGACACATCACCTAGGCTTTAATTGCACATGAGTAGATAACACACTCCTCCCTTGCTCTCACTCAGCGACTCCTGCTCCACTTGGCTCCCTCATTAACTCCTGTGTTTGCTCTCACTTAATTCCTTCCAATCCATCCAGACCGCTTCTTTACCCCCCAAAAAAACTCCCTTGAAGGGAGCTTGCATCCCTCCCTGCCCGTCCCTTGGCTCCCGAGGGCTGCAATGCGATTTGAAGACGATTTAGGTTCTGTTGTTAAAGATTCGCTACCTGGAACAAAAAGTTTCAAGTAGCACGGGCTATGGTGAGCCCGTAGTGGAAGTCGACGATTTAGGGTATCCCTCACGACACTGTTATATGGGTCTACCCCCAGAGCCGGCCGCTAGGGCTCATCAAGGGTGTAAAGGGTCATCTCTGAAAGTTTTTTTTTTTGTGATTGTATACGGACTTTTTTTGGTTTTGGGGGGGGAGGGGTTTAATTTTTTTTGGTGGGTGATGGTGGTTCCAACACCGTCACTATCCTCGAAGTGCATCTGTCAGACACTGTGCAGCTCTTGCTGTGCGCACAGAGAGCTCTTGCTTTCTACGCACCACGTGCGTAGAAAGGTGAACTTGTGAGGGGGGTCACTGTAACCACTCACCCCCTCACAGCACCACGCGGATAAGATGTGTAACCCGGATAATTTGACAATAACATTCATATCTCATACCCAACACATCCCACTCCCCCTCTCCGTGTTTACGGTCTGAGGGGCACAACAGGAGGCGAGGTAGAGAGAGAGAGAGAGTGATAACAGAAGCAAAAACAGTGAACGGAGATAAGGACGCAAGAGCTTAACAGAAAAACGGAGAAGGGTTAGTGGAGAATGTAAAGATAAAGAGTAGAGTTACGCTGGCAGCGAGGGAGGGGTGCGGGGGGGGGGGGGGGGGTGACACATGGGGCAGCGAGGGAGGGGTGTGGGGGGGGGGGTGACACATGGGGCAGCGAGGGAGGGGGTGACAACCCCCCCCCCAGCCGTGGTACTGACCTATCAGTGCCTACCTAGCAGTGACTACGAGGAAATGAGCTCCAGCTCTTCACGCCCCGCCTACCACCCTCGTTGTTCCCGCTGCGTTATAGCCTAACTATTCTGACATCACTGTAACATCACTGATGACGCCACTGTGACATCACTGATGACGCCGCTGTGACATCACTGATGACGCCACTGTAACATCACTGATGACGCCACTGTAACATCACTGATGACGCCACTGTGACATCACTGATGACGCCGCTGTGACATCACTGATGACGTCACTGTGACATCACTGATGACGCCACTGTGACATCACTGATGACGCCAC
>NC_091190.1:22238955-22341455 GCF_040958095.1 Procambarus clarkii | reverse complement strand
ACTGAGCTGTTACAGCCTCTCGCAGGCCGCCCACAACACACATGCTCCTGTGAAGACTGTAACCCCCCCTCCCTTCCCTCCTGTGAAAGATAGCATATCTACGAACTCATTTCGTGAGCGTTCAGACTATATATATTAGCTACAGGAACTGGAAGCTTCCTGTAATGAAATATTGTGTTTTAATATGACGCTATAATGAGAGGAATTCATTAATCATCCTAGTTAGTGAGTCAAAGAAGTATATAACAACTCTGGTCGTTCTTCTGACGAACCCTAATTCGTTCCTTAAGGGCCAGCATATTCTTGGGTCTCCCTACATCGCTCCCTGAGGGCCAGCATATTCTTGGGTCTCCCTACATCGCTCCCTGAGGGCCAGCATATTCTTGGGTCTCCCTACATCGTTTCCTGAGGGCCAGCATATTCTTGGTCTCCCTACATCGCTCCCTGAGGGCCAGCATATTCTTGGTCTACCTACATCACTCCCTGACGGCCAGCATATTCTTGGGTCTCCCTACATCGCTCCCTGAGGGCCAGCATATTCTTGGGTCTCCCTACATCGCTCCCTGAGGGCCAGCATATTCTTGGGTCTCCCTACATCGCTCCCTGAGGGCCAGCATATTCTTGGGTCTCCCTACATCGCTCCCTGAGGGCCAGCATATTCTTGGGTCTCCCTACATCGCCCCCTGAGGGCCAGCATATTCTTGGGTCTCCCTACATCGCTCCCTGAGGGCCAGCATATTCTTGGGTCTCCCTACATCGCTCCCTGAGCGCCAGCATATTCTTGGGTCTCCCTACATCGCTCCCTGAGGGCCAGCGTATTCTTGGGTCTCCTTATATCGCTCCCTGAGGGCCAGCATATTCTTGGGTCTCCCTACATCGCTCCCTGAGGGCCAGCATATTCTTGGGTCTCCCTACATCGCTCCCTGAGGGCCAGCATATTCTTGGGTCTCCCTACATCGCTCCCTGAGGGCCTCCTTGTACCCCTCACCTATATCTGGGGGTCTCCAGCTCCCTGCCTCTGAACCTCAGTACTTTATCCCTCTGGTACAATCAGGTTTCCTTCAATCAGCGTTCCAACTGATTCCCTCATATCCCATGTGCGCTTCCTCATACCTCACCTAGAGACGATCTGGTTCACTCGCGTCAGCTGCGTCTGGATAGGAGTGAAAGTATATGCAACCCAATGTATTTTTTTTCGTATTTGTGATCAATAGTATGATGTCCCATGGCAGTATTTTCAAGCACAAGATGAGTTGCCCCCTGACCAGTAAACTCCATCTTCGGGGCATTATTTAAACAAGATATTTTTTTATCTCCGTTTTGCAGCATGATTTTTTGGTACATCTCGCGCCTATTTTATTTATTTCTTAGTTCCTCGGACACCTGTTCACCCGTATCCTTGCTTGAACAGCAATTTGTGAGCTGCGTTTTAGCAGTGAAAGACAGTGGCTTTACATTTTCCCAGGCCAGAGTCGTTATGTGCAACACCCTGTTATCACCTTGTCTCCCTTATCTCCCTGTGTCTCCCTTATCATCCTGTGTCTCCCTTATCTTCCTGTGTCTCCCTTATCATCCTGTATCTCCCTTAGCTCCCTGTGTCTCCCTTATCATCCTGTGTCTCCCTTATCTCCCTGTGTCTCCCTTATCACCCTGTGTCTTCTTTATCTCCATGTGTCTCCCTTATCATCCTGTGTCTCCCTTATCTCCCTGTGTCTCCCTTATCTCCCTGTGTCTCCCTTATCACCCTGTGTCTTCTTTATCTCCATGTGTCTCCCTTATCATCCTGTATCTCCCTTAGCTCCCTGTGTCTCCCTTATCATCCTGTGTCTCCCTTATCTCCCTGTGTCTCCCTTATCACCCTGTGTCTTCTTTATCTCCCTGTGTCTCCCTTATCATCCTGTGTCTCCCTTATCTCCCTGTGTCTCCCTTATCTTCCTGTGTCTCTTATCTCCCTTATCTCCCTGTGTCTCCCTTATCATCCTGTGTCTCCCTTATCTCCCTGTGTCTCCCTTATCACCCTGTGTCTCCCTTATCTCCCTGTGTCTCCCTTATCTCCCTGTGTCTCCCTTATCATCCTGTGTCTCCCTTATCTCCCTGTGTCTCCCTTATCACCCTGTGTCTTCTTTATCTCCATGTGTCTCCCTTATCACATTGTGTCTCTCTTATCTCCCTGTGTCTCCCTTATCTCCCTGTGTCTCCCTTATCTTCCTGTGTCTCCCTTATCATCCTGTATCTCCCTTAGCTCCCTGTGTCTCCCTTATCTCCCTGTGTCTCCCTTATCTACCTGTGTCTCCCTTATCACCCTGTGTCTCCCTTATCACCCTGTGTCTCCCTTATCACATTGTGTCTCTCTTATCTCCCTGTGTCTCCCTTATCACCCTGTGTCTTCTTTATCTCCATGTGTCTCCCTTATCACATTGTGTCTCTTATCTCCCTGTGTCTCCCTTATCTCCCTGTGTCTCCCTTATCTTCCTGTGTCTCCCTTATCATCCTGTATCTCCCTTAGCTCCCTGTGTCTCCCTTATCTCCCTGTGTCTCCCTTATCTACCTGTGTCTCCCTTATCACCCTGTGTCTCCCTTATCACCCTGTGTCTCCCTTATCACATTGTGTCTCTCTTATCTCCCTGTGTCTCCCTTATCTCCCTGTGTCTCCCTTATCTCCGTGTCTCCCTTATCACCCTGTCTCCCTTATCATCCTGTGTCTCCCTTATCTTCCTGTGTCTCCCTTATCATCCTGTGTCTTCCTTATCATCCTGTGTCTTCCTTATCTTCCTGTGTCTCCCTTATCTTCCTGTGTCTCCCTTATCATCCTGTGTCTTCCTTATCTTCCTGTGTCTCCCTTATCACCCTGTGTCTCCCTTATCACATTGTGTCTCTCTTATCTCCCTGTGTCTCCCTTATCACCCTGTGTCTTCTTTATCTCCATGTGTCTCCCTTATCACATTGTGTCTCTTATCTCCCTGTGTCTCCCTTATCTCCCTGTGTCTCCCTTATCTTCCTGTGTCTCCCTTATCATCCTGTATCTCCCTTAGCTCCCTGTGTCTCCCTTATCTCCCTGTGTCTCCCTTATCTACCTGTGTCTCCCTTATCACCCTGTGTCTCCCTTATCACCCTGTGTCTCCCTTATCACATTGTGTCTCTCTTATCTCCCTGTGTCTCCCTTATCTCCCTGTGTCTCCCTTATCTCCGTGTCTCCCTTATCACCCTGTCTCCCTTATCATCCTGTGTCTCCCTTATCTTCCTGTGTCTCCCTTATCATCCTGTGTCTTCCTTATCATCCTGTGTCTTCCTTATCTTCCTGTGTCTCCCTTATCTTCCTGTGTCTCCCTTATCATCCTGTGTCTTCCTTATCTTCCTGTGTCTCCCTTATCTTCCTGTGTCTTCCTTATCTCCCTCGATCTCCTAGCCTTGAAAAAGCGGACTGAAGAGATATAATTTGGATAATATTTGAATGAATGTGTATGTACTCACCTAGTTGTGCTTGCGGGGGTTGAGCTCTGGCTCATTGGTCCCGCCTCTCAACTATCAAACAACTGATGTACAGATTCCTGAGCCTACTGGGCTCTATCATATCTACATTTGAAACTGTGTATGAGGTCAGCTTCCACCACATCACTGTCTAGTGCATTCCATCCGTTAACTACTCTGACACTGAAAAAGTTCCTTCTAACGTCTCTGTGGCTCATGTGGGTACTCAGTTTCCACCTGTGTCCCCTTGTTCGCGTCCCACCAGTGTTGAATAGTTTATCCTTGTTTACCCGGTCGATTCCTCTGAAGATTTTGTAGGTTGTGTCACACACACACACACACACGTGTGTGTGTGTGTGTGTGTGTGTGTGTGTGTGTGTGTGTGTGTGTGTGTGTGTGTGTGTGTGTGTGTGTGTGTGTGTGTGCGTGCGTGCGTGCGTGCGTGCGTCTGAGTATTTTTAAGGAGAAAGAGAGAGACGCAGCGATTCTTTGTATTTAACAAAATTAAATTTTTGGAGCACCAACTATGCTCATTATCACAATATGATTCCACATATCTTCAGTTCGTTGTCAACAAAAATGTCTCAATGAACTCCGCGGAGTTTAATACACACATAAAAAGTGTTTAAAATTTTCAATAAATCAACAGCACCATTGTAGAACATAAGAACACACAAAGTGACTGGCACTAGGGAATGAGTGACTGGCACTGGGGAGTGACTGGCACTGGGGAGTGACTGGCACTGGGGAATGAGTGACTGGCATTGGGGAATGAGTGACTGGCACTGGGGAATGAGTGACTGGCACTGGGGAATGAGTGACTGGCACTAGTGAATGAGTGACTGGCACTAGAGAATGAGTGACTGACACTGGTGAATGAGTGACTGGCATTGGAGAATGAGTGACTGGCACTGGGGAATGAGTGACTGGCATTGGAGAATGAGTGACTGACACTTGTGAATGAGTGACTGGCAATAGGGAATGTGACTGGCACTAGGGAATGTGACTGGCACTGGGGAATGAGTGACAAAGGTGCTGAAATCTGGTCTATTGCTACGCACCAACGAAGCACCTCTGACGCAAATATGAGTTAGATCCCACAGGTGTCAGTGTGTACCTTTGTAGTGTGAGTAAACATAGGTGTCTTGAGGTTACATATGTGCGAACAGCAGGGACCAGATTCACGAAGCAGTTACGCAAGCACTTACGAACCTGTACATCTTTTTTCAATCTTCGGCAGCTTAGTTTGCATTTATTAAACAGTTAATGAGTTGCTAAGCACCAGGAGACTGTTTATAACAACAACAACAGTTGATTGGGAACATTTCATGCTTGTAAACTGTTTAATAAATGTAACCCAAGCCGTCAAAGATTGATGAAAGATGTACACGTTCGTAAGTACCTGCGTAACTGCTTCGTGAATCTGGTCCACAGGACCCCCTGGAAATGAAGGTGGAACAGCACCCACAAGACCAACAGGGACGAACCATGACATGTCCAATTTACTGCGATACGTAAAATAAAATTTACAATATGTTGCATGTTTGCAACAATCGATAATAACGCAAACTACTACTATTAAGGGTAACAAGGGGGATGCAATTTCGCGCACAGAGAACATCTCCTTGACAGCTCCTGGCAAGACTCCTAGACATGTCAAGGACCCGTCACCCCAGCTCTAGGAGACGGAAGACATTCCTACAACTCCAAAGGACCTGTTGCTGCATGCGCCTGCCCCCACCACTACCCCACCTCCCTACCTTCCTGAAGTTTTTTGCGCCCTGCGTAAGACGTCCCTCAAGCCTCATTAGTCTGTGTCCCGCGAGCAAGACAATGTGATGTCGAGTTGAGAGCTCTCGCTCTCTCTCTCTCTCTCTCTCTCTCTCTCTCTCTCTCTCTCTCTCTCTCTCTCTCTCTCTCTCTCTCTCTCTCTCTCTCTCTCTCTGTTGATCGTCGGTGCGGTTACTCGCGCGACATCCCTCACTCCCTCCTCCTCACTCCCTCACTCAGTAGTAAGTTGTAGCATTAAATATTATGATAGATATCGTGAGGAGACATTCACATATGGGACTAATAGAACAAGAACCCGGCAATGTGATATTATAGTGGCCAGAATACGCCTGGGATATAGACGTATCTGGCAGCTTTCTCAAAACCCAAATGTCGAGTACACAATGTGTCAACTTTGTGAAAGAGAAAACATGCACTCTCTTGAACATTATATTGTAGAATGTCCCATATTGACTGACTTTCGCCCTCCTGGGCTAAGGTATGCTGAACTCTGTAGTTACTATATGAGTACTGGAACACTTGATGATATATTGGACTTGTATCCAAGATTGACCATGTAATATATCAATCATACAATGTATATATATGATGTAACTATATAACCTGAGCTTGTAAAAGCACCTTAATCACCTTCAGTGATTAAGTGCTTAATTGCACACTAGTTTCTTTATCAGCTACCTCACCCTGTCAGAGTAAATGAGACAAATGTATGTGAATGCATGTGTGTATATATGTATGTATATGTGTGTGTGTTTGCATGTATATGTATGGGTATAAAGTATATATGGAAGCTGATCAGAATTACATTTCACCTTTGTGAATGTACATTAATGACACTATGTAAAAGACACATCTAACACTTTATGTAGGGCATACGTAAATCTGTGTATCTATGTATTTACGTATGTAGGTTAGCTTAGCATTTTAAAAGCACCGAATCACCTTCTGTGATTGAGTGTTCAATAAACCCTTGAACTGTATGTTTAACACTTCTCTAATCCTGTCCATGGAGGACAGAAGAAAATGTATATATGCTGTTTAGCATTGTAAATGTGTGGCCACGTCTGTGGTAGAAAAATAATAATAAAAAAAAAACCTCCCTCCTCCCGACAGGTGGCAGCGTTGGCACTGAGAGAAGAGGCACTCGTTGCATATACATATACCCGACCTGACCATGTCAATAAATATATATGATACTCAATAAGCTGCATCTCAAATCTCTCCACCGGGAAGATTTCATAAGGCACGACCCAAATCCTCAAACGTTATTTCTTTAGGAGTCGTGCAGAAAGAGGCACAAGGCTTCTTGCCAATGATTGGGGCCCAGTGCTCAGGAAACCTCCACCTTTACTCTTGATATAACTGAGGCTGGCGATGAGTCACAATAACGTGGCTGAAGTAATCGACTTGAGAATGGTCCAGGACGGACCGAAACGTCGTCGTCCCTTCAATTTCTAGTGTGTGGTCTGGTCAACATAACTGAGGCTAGTATAGGGCATCTGAGTTCACATCTGGTGTCTATACGGAAGGTCTCATTTTTCACTCATTTGCAATCAGAAAGAGGAGAATTGAACGGTTTTAATATCAACTACCTCTTCGGTAACAGCCTTACCACTGTAACTACCATCTCCATGACAAGAACTATCACCATCTCGCTTCCAGTAGATAAACGACATATGAGATTAAGAAACAAGTAGTGTATTGTGAAGACTAATAATAAACAGCAGCTCCCCAATCACTCTGTAATATCTCCATTGGTCAAACAATTACGTATTAGCGATAAGACCTACCATTAATGTATAATGACTTACAGTAAATATATAGCTCTTGAAATAGAACATTCTCTGTAACTAGCTGACATTGTAATTATAAGGTGTGAAGGATAGATAAAATTGCTTATGTTATAATCTAAGATGAGGTCTGATAAAGACCTTTTGAGCCTCTGTAATGATTTTTGCGCTATCGCTCACAGGATGAGTATGGGGTGCACAATAAACTAGCCGCCTCCGGCGGCAACAATCCAAATCAAACCATGACAATACCATCATGATAACAACCACAATCGTAACAAAATCCAATGCAATAACCATCACCTCGACATCCATCATCACAACTTTCACGACGACAACCACCACCACTAACAACCACCCCCAACCACCACCAACAACCACCACCACTAACAACCACCCCCAACCACAACCACCCCCAACCACCACCAACAACCACCACAACAACCACCACCACCACGACAACGGGGCGGCTCACAAACAAGCCGCTAATGAGCAGGTCGTGACCCAGGTTGACCAGGAAAGCAGCAAATCACAGGTAAGTTCAATTAACTATGCCAGGCTGACGGCATTAATGGTAATGAACATTGCTGCCTCCACACACACACCCGGGCGGTGGTGTGTGGTGGTAGTGGGGGGTGAGGCGTGGTGTGAGGGGGAAGGTGTGAGGGGGGAGGTGTGAGGGGGGAAGGTGTGAGGGGGTAGTATGAGGGGGGAGGTATGAGGGCACGGTGTGAGGGAATTCTATATTTGTCCCCCCTAAACAAAAAACTAACAGCCGACAAATGTCAAATCACTAAATAACGATGCTTGAAGTAGCTCTCAAGACAGCTTCACTAATCTTGAGGAAACTTAGAGAAAGCTTCAAAGCAAAGCTCAAAGCAACGTTTGAGGGAAATAACACCCATTTTCTACACTTTGAAGCCTTAAACTAGAAAATAACACTATCCAAGAACAAAAATAATCACATAAATGTGATTATTCACATTTGATTATTGTGATTATTGTGATTATTCACATTTCATAAATGTGATCATTAAATGTGATCAAGAAAAGGCCAATAAAAAAATGCTGCATAAACACGACCTTGCACAAAGGAATCACAAGATCGTGATACACCTTTGATAAGAGATAAGAGGCCATACGAGTGGGTGGGTGTGTCAGCGGAGTCCGTGATCGAAGGTTTGATCCCATTGCATCATCGCGATATTTTCTCACGCTTGGCCATATTCTCGTTACTTCTTTTCACTAAGACGTACAAACATACACTCACACGTGTGCTAATGTCTTCAAAGGCTAATATGTTGATATCTTTGACGCTATATTCCAGCGCCTTCAAGAGCCCAACATTTGATATCTTCGACGTTATAAGCCAGCGCCTTCAAGAGCCCAACATTTGATATCTTCGACGTTATAAGCCAGCGCCTTCAAGAGCCCACCATGCTGATATCTTCGACGTTATATTCCAGGGCCTTCAGAGCCCACTATGTTGATATCTTGGACGCCACATGGCAGCTCGGGCCTGCCACTCTCGATACACAGTCGTGTTTACTCGACTGTAAATACCGATCTGCATTCCTCTTGGCTTAATTAAAGCTCCGCGACGCGTCTCAGGTATGTGTCGAATATTTTAAATGCCGAGCTAATGAGCCAGGTACGCGACAATCACCTATGTTGACTATTTATACCTGTCTGTAAGTCACTTATCACACGTTGCCCACACTTACACATATACCCCCCCGCCCACACACACATATACACACACCTGCAAAACAAATTGCTAAATATACATTACAACTGAAAATGTAATAGAAAGATTTCGCCCAGTTGACTCACAAGTCACAGCTGTAAGTAAAACTTTACATCACACGCAAGAAAAAGTAATCTGGAAAACAAGGTTGTTAACATCAGAGTCCATGACTAACAAGATAATATAATTGAGCTAGATAATATATATCAATCTTAAATGTTATTGTTACAATGATTATTATTTTATCAAGTCTTCAAAAAAACTACTAAAAACTTTTGAACAAGATTACACTTATTGAGGAATGTGTAATATAGACATTATTTAATGTGTACAAATGAAGAATGAATGACACTGTTATCTTCTTGAGGTTATCTAGAGATGATTTCGGGGCTTTTTAGTGTCCCCGCGGCCCGGTCCTCGACCAGGCCTCCACCCCCAGGAAGCAGCCCGTGACAGCTGACTAAGTCCCAGGTACCTATTTACTGCTAGGTAACAGGGGCATTCAGGGTGAAAGAAACTTTACCCATTTGTTTCTGCCTCGTGCGGGAATCGAACCCGCGCCACAGAATTTCGAGTCCTGCGCGCTATCCACCAGGCTACGAGGCCCCTTTCACATTCAGCAAATGTCTGTTATTACGAGGCCAAGTACCCACAGACACTGACAAACAACATACGTCCAACAGAAAATATATAAGAATCATTTACTATATAAAATGTATATATGGTGGTTAGCATTGTAAATGTGTGGCCACGTCTGTGGTAGAAAATAATAAAAAAAACTATATTAATAGAATCCCCACTCGCTTTAAAAAAACAAAAGTAGGCAACTATACGAAAATACTTTTTTTGCCAGAGAACGTGCCAAAAAAAAAAAAATCTGGAATACTGTTTTTCTTATATTTAGCAGTGTTCCCAATCTTATTATTATTATAGATAACAGTGTTCCCATTCTTACGAATTTTCTTTTCTGAAGCAAGATAATAAGTGGTTGTAGCATAACCTCCCATTGTTAGACATGCTTAAAACTATTTACGAGTCGACCCTAAAAGCCCGATACATCAGCCCCCCCCTTCCCCCCCCCCCCTCCAGGGCTGCTCTCGGCGCCTACTCGGGCAAGCTGGACAAAAAAATAAAAAAAATGACACATTAATTCACATTTTTTTTTTTTTTTGCTTTGAGCAGTAATTATAAGTGGCGGCTGGTCTTAAGTATATTTGTGACAGTGATGTTTGTCACGTTTTTTGTGAATTGTATATACACAAAAATGCAGACTTTCGTATACTTTGTATTAATAGACTTTTTTAGATACCAATTACATACCCCATTTTCGTAGCGTGTGAGGTTCGTCTTCTCCCACCCATTTTCTTCCCTATTTACCGAATTAACGCATTATGTTCTTATCCACTTTTTCGCTTCTCCCTCCCACCTCTCACGGGAAAGGTGGTGAGAGGTGGGAGGAGAGACTGTGGCTCTGCCGTTGGACGGTAGACCAACGGTCTCGCTTCATGCTGGTCGGCGTTCAATTCCCGACCGTCCAAGTGGTTGGCACCATTTCTTTTCCCCCGTCCCAGCCTTATCCTAACCCCTTCCAAGTGCTATATAGTCATAATGGCTTAGTGCTTTCCCTTGATAATTCTCTCTCTCTCTCTCTCTCTCTCTCTCTCTCTCTCCATTCCTTTCTTCCTCTTTTCCTTTCTATTTTTCCTCTCACGCAACCCTTTCTCCTTGTTCTCTCCCTATATTACCTCATTTGCTTTCTCCCACCTTTCCCTCTCTCTCTCTCTCTCTCTCTCTCTCTCTCTCTCTCTCTCTCTCTCTCTCTCTCTCTCTCTCACCTTTCCTCTCTCTACCCCCCCTCTCTCTTCCCACCTCCCCCCCTCCCACTACCCCTCCTCGTGCACACATAATCCCTCTGGCGGGAACAATGCTATCATGTTAAGCCAGATGATCCAGTTGTCCTTGCAATACTAAGCACACGACGCGCATATCCAGGCGCACGACACTCATGCTTGCACACGCATGCTTGCACACGCACGCACACGCATGCTTGCACACGCACGCACACACACACGTGCACACACACACACCTCTTCCCCCTAAATCCTAAATCAGTATTCCCATACCCCCCTCCAAGTATTATATATATATATATATATATATATATATATATATATATATATATATATTAGTATATTTTGGTAGCAGTCTTTCCTGTAGACATATATTATTAAATATGACCGAAAAAGTAAGATTAATAATCCTAACACGAATTTTCTCAATCTTTCGTACATTTCGCTTCACTGTTGGAGGTAAATCAAAAATCAATTCTCCAAAATTCATTTTTATTTCTAGTCTGACGCGACACGAGCGCGTTTCGTAAAACTTATTACATTTTCAAAGACTTTAGTTCACAAATACACAACTGAATAGAACTTACGCATCTCCGATTTTATATCTACATTTGAGTGAGGTGGAAGGGGTGATGTGGCATTAACACAAGACAGAACAAGATGTGGTATTAATAGGGTATTAATTTCATCAACACAAGACAGAACAAGAGTATTAATAGGGTATTAATTTCATCAACACAAGACAGAACACGAAACAATGGATATTGAATAGAAGTGTTTGTAGAAAGCCTATTGGTCCATATTTCTTGATGCTTCTATATTGGAGCGGAGTCTTGAGGTGGGTAGAATATAGTTGTGCAATAATTGGCTGTTGATTGCTGGTGTTGACTTCTTGATGTGTAGTGCCTCGCAAACGTCAAGCCGCCTGCTATCGCTGTATCTATCGATGATTTCTGTGTTGTTTACTAGGATTTCTCTGGCGATGGTTTGGTTGTGGGAAGAGATTATATGTTCCTTAATGGAGCCCTGTTGCTTATGCATCGTTAAACGCCTAGAAAGAGATGTTGTTGTCTTGCCTATATACTGGGTTTTTTGGAGCTTACAGTCCCCAAGAGGGCATTTGAAGGCATAGACGACGTTAGACTCTTTTAAAGCGTTCTGTTTTGTGTCTGGAGAGTTTCTCATGAGTAGGCTGGCCGTTTTTCTGGTTTTATAGTAAATCGTCAGTTGTATCCTCTGATTTTTGTCTGTAGGGATAAAGTTTCTATTAACAATATCCTTCAGGACCCTTTCCTCCGTTTTATGAGCTGTGGAAAAGAAGTTCCTGTAAAATAGTCTAATAGGGGGTATAGGTGTTGTGTTAGTTGTCTCTTCAGAGGTTGCATGGCTTTTCACTTTCCTTCTTATGATGTCTTCGACGAAACCATTGGAGAAGCCGTTATTGACTAGGACCTGCCTTACCCTACAGAGTTCATTGAATTTTGGAGAATTGATTTTTGATTTACCTCCAACAGTGAAGCGAAATGTACGAAAGATTGAGAAAATTCGTGTTAGGATTATTAATCTTACTTTTTCGGTCATATTTAATAATATATATATATATATATATATATATATATGTTAACTTTTATATCATCTGTTTAACTTATTTTGATGTTGAGATAATTTTATTATTTTATTTTAGATTCATTAAACACCGAGCGCACAATTTTTCTTCTAAATAATTTGTATTAATTAATATGCGTAGTTTTTTTATATATTCATTTTTTTCCATTATTTGAAAAATGATATTGACTAGGGAGACGGAGTAGCACAGGTGAGGGAGCGTCCTTCGGGGCCTTAGAGTCCGGAGTTGAAGCCCAATTATAATTTTCGAATTTCTGAAATCAACAACTTCACGAACAAGAGGACACAGATTCAAGTTAAATGATGCATAGCTAGGGATGTGTGTGTGTGTGTGTGTGTGTGTGTGTGTGTGTGTGTGTGTGTGTGTGTGTGTGTGTGTGTGTGTGTGTGTGTGTGTTTACTAGTTGTGTTTTTACGGGGGTTGAGCTTTGCTCTTTCGGCCCGCCTCTCAACTGTCAATCAACTGTTTACTAACTATTTTTTTTTTCTTTTTTTTCCACACCACACACACACACACACACCCCAGGAAGCAGCCCGTGACAGCTGACTAACTCCCAGGTACCTATTTACTGCTAGGTAACAGGGGCATTCAGGGTGAAAGAAACTTTGCCCATTTGTTTCTGCCTCGTGCGGGAATCGAACCCGCACCACAGAATTACGAATCCTGCGCGCTATCCACCAGGCTACGAGGCCCCTGTGTGTGTGTGTGTGTGTGTGTGTGTGTGTGTGTGTGTGTGTGTGTGTGTGTGTGTGTGTGTGTGTGTGTGTGTGTGTTCACCTAGTTGTGCTTGCGGGGGTTGAGCTCTGCTCTTTCGGCCCGCCTCTCAACTGTCAATCAACTGTTACTAACTACTATTCCCCCCCCCCCCACCCCCACACACACACACACCAGGAAGCAGCCCGTGACAGTTGACTAACTCCCAGGTACCTATTTACTGCTAGGTAACAGGCGCATCAGGGTGAAAGAAACTCTGCCCATTGTTTCTCGCCGGCGCAGGGAATCGAACCCGAGACCACAGGATCACGCGTCCAGCGTGCTGTCCAGTCAGCCACCGGCCCCTGTGTGTGTGTGAGAAATATATGTTGTAGGGGCCTCGTAGCCTGGTGGATAGCGCGCAGGACTCGTAATTCTGTGGCGCGGGTTCGATTCCCGCACGAGGCAGAAACAAATGGGCAAAGTTTCTTCCACCCTGAATGCCCCGGTTACCTAGCAGTAAATAGGTACCTGGGAGTTAGTCAGCTGTCACGGGCTGCTTCCTGGGGGTGGATGCCTGGTCGAGGACCGGGCCGCGGGGACATTAAAGCCCCGAAATCATCTCAAGATAACCTCAAGATAGATATAATGAAGAAAAATAGATCGGGAGTCAGTAGATTAGACGGTTAGAAAGGCGGGACCCAAGAGCTAACAGCTCGATCCTGCAGGCACAAGTAGTAAATCCACAAGCACACAACTTCCGTGGCTTCCTTATCGGCTTATCTTGAGCGGGAAGCAAGACGATTATCAGTACCACATCTAACCTATTACAGCCTACAGGGCAAACTATCTTAATCTATGCGAGGGGTGCGGGGGAGAGGGATGGGGTGGATGGGAGAGGGGTGGAAGAGAGGGATGGTAGAGGGGTGGAGGATAGGGATGAGGGGGGGGGGCATAACAACAACGTAACATAATTAGGGGATGTAACAACGCATAGATGGCGTTGTTACAACCGGGTAGTTATATGTTGTTTATGTCTGTTTGGTAGGTGGGGGGGGGAGGGGTAGGGTCAGCATTAACGAGCATTAACCGTCTAATTGGCACGTCAACACCTCAACCACTTGTTGTACTCTTTTTGACAATTTAAATGTGACATATACATGTTTACTGATAAGTTGGCTTGTAATTATAACTAGTTTGGTTAATTATTGGTGTACGTCATTTGGTTAAATCACCGGATTACGTCGCCAGGGTAGTTGGCGTCTACCCAGATGACGTAGTTGGGTTAGGTTGTTACAGGCAGACAACCGAGTCGCTGAGATCAGGATGTTGTTTGATGGTTAAGATTCGCTACCTGGAACAAAAAGTTCCAAGTAGCACGGGCTATGGTGAGCCCGTGCTCACCATAGCCCGTGCTCCCAGATCAGGAGAGCTAGAAAAACATTCGGGAGTCAAGGAATGGTAAATATAAAGTCTCTGTGGATCCCTCCTCATGTTGGACCTGTGACAATGAAGGAGCAGGTTTGCTGGCACACCTGCAACAGTGCTGGGGTCGCTGTTGCAGGTGTGCTGGCTGCTGAGGGCGCTGAAGCAGTATATTTAATTCTTGATTTCCAACTCTTCAATAGATCGGAGGTACCATGAGGCAAGAGCACCATGCAAAGGCAACTGAGGAAATTAAGAGCCGTACAAGAGTCAGAAATTGGCCGACTGTACAGAGCAGTAAGCCGACCACCTCATCCAATTTGGACGAAAAGCGGCCAAGGGAGAGAATCTGTAATAACCAGATTCCAATCGACTTGAGAATGGTCCAGGACGGACCGAAACGTCGTCGTCCCTTCAACTTTTAGTGTGTGGTCTGGTCAACAATAACCAGAATTCGTCTTGGATACAAGTACCTTTGGAGAGACAGAAGAATGGAAGTGGTGAATGAGGGGGAAGTTACAGAATCCACGACGCCAGAAATTGACAACGCTTTGGCACCCATCTGAGAGACAGTGTACTCCCCCTAGTTGTACTCACCTAGTTGTGCTTGCGGGGGTTGAGCTTTGGCTCTTTGGTCCCGCCTCTCAACCGTCAATCAACTGATGTACAGATTCCTGAGCCAACTGGCCTCTATCGTATCTACATTTGAAACTGTGTATGGAGTCAGCTTCCACCACATCACTTCCTAATGCATTCCACTTGTGTGTGTGTGTGTGTGTGTGTGTGTGTGTGTGTGTGTGTGTGTGTGTGTGTGTGTGTGTGTGTGTGTGTGTGTGTATAAGAAACATTAAAAACATGTTTATCCCACCAAATCCCCATATTGTTTTTGGTTGGAAAAGCACAAGAATTCAAATGAAGATAATATTTTATTCAAGATTTTCCCACCTGCAAACTGATGTTAACCTTAAATGTAAATGTAAATACACATGTAAATACTTTTGTGTGGCGACCTCACTGGAGACAATAAAGTGAGCCTCAGTAAAGTGAGTCTCAGTAAAGTGAGTCTAAGTAAAGTGAGGCTCAGTAAAGTGAGTCTCAGCAAAGTGAGTCTCAGTAAAGTGAGTCTCAGCTGTGTCTGAGTACAAGTGACAGGATGAACAACAGGAGGAGAGTAGGGTACTGAACACACTGCTATGGCAACAGGTTCACTCACACGATGAGTGACATTGCCCAATAGCCTCAACCTTTGGGGCGAGAGAAAGAAGGAAAAAGAGAATGCTATGTCCAAAGGTGAGAGAAAGAAGAAGAAAAAAAAAAGCATGCTACGTAACTTATTATTCTACACAGAACTAAGTATAGTTCAAATTACTTCCATTAGTATCAAGGGGGGGGGGGAGTTTAGAGCGTGACGTCACACAATTCGTCACAACGGAATTGGATGAGTAAACAAGGGGGCCAATTACCGCCGGCCCGGTCGAGAGGGCAATGATGATATTTGACAATAAAGACCCAGGCTGGAACATGGCCCTCCATGTTCCAGTCTGGCTTTGCATAAGGATAAGGCTGGATAAGGCTTTGTCATTGGGACTTTCGCGCTGCCCTGTAAAGTAAGTTAATGGATGATCTCGACCCGTCGACCCGGACCCGATGACAAGGAGGGATAACCTATCCCCGAGTCACACGGGAGCTACGAAAGCGCTCACTAATCAGGCAGGGTAAAAATAAGAAGATTAAGCCATGGGTAAGAAAGAGGTTCAGGTATGGTTCAACAGATGATCAGCAAGGCAAGGGCAGAGTGGCATGCATTGTCGGAGAGGAAGAGGTCATGGAAGCCACCTCCTTAAGAGGAAGTGGTCGTGGAAGCCACCTCCTTAAGAGGAAGAGGTCGTGAAAGCCACCTCCTTAAGAGGAAAAGGGCATAGAAGCCACCTCCTTAAGAGGAAGAGGTCGTGGAAGCCACCTCCTTAAGAGGAAGAGGTCGTGGAAGCCACCTCCTTAAGAGGAAGAGGTCGTGGAAGCCACCTCCTTAAGAGGAAGAGGTCGTGGAAGCCACCTCCTTAAGAGGAAGAGGGCATAGAAGCCACCTCCTTAAGAGGAAGAGGTCGTGGAAGCCACCACCTTAAGAGGAAGAGGGCATAGAAGCCACCTCCTTAAGAGGAAGAGGTCGTGGAAGCCACCCCTTTAAGAGGAAGTAGGCATAGAAGCCACCTCCTTAAGAGGAAGAGGTCGTGGAAGCCACCTCCTTAAGAGGAAGAGGTCGTGTAAGCCACCTCCTTAAGAGGAAGAGGTCATGCAAGCCACCTCCTTAAGAGGAAGAGATCATAAAAGCCATCACCATTAACTGATTCAAGGGGGAATTAAGTACGATAACGTAGCCTGTTCTCACAATTTGTGCTAAACGTCAGATATGAAGAGGTTCGGCCTAGCCAGAAAAGTACGAACGTAGGCCCACCCATCTGCTTCCTGGGGGTGGAGGCCTGGTCGAGGACCGGGCCGCGGGGACACTTAAAAAGCCCCGAAATCATCTCAAGATAACCTCAAGATAAGATCTAGCCTATCTCGAGCGATCCTCATTAGTCTGGGGATGCGTTAATATTGAGGTGCATTAAGTGTGAGGACAGGCTGGATAGTGTACTATAGAGCCTCTGGGTAGGGATAATTGTACCAGGTAGAGTGTGGCTTCAAGACGGGACCCAAGAGATAGCTCTCAGCCATGAAAGGAAACTACGCAAGAGATAATAAAAGAGGTCCTTGAATGGTTAAATGTATCGAGCCACACCATGTCACACTATTCTGCCACACTACCCCAAACCACCACACTTCACCACACCACAACACCACCACAACACCACCACAACACACCACAACACAACACCACACCACACTACACAACACACCACACCACCACAACACCACCACAACACACCACAACACAACACCACACCACACTACACAACACACCACCCCACCACAACACACCACAACACAACACCACACCACACTACACAACACACCAAAACACCACCACAACACCACCACAACACACCACAACACAACACCACACCACACTACACAACACACCACAACACCACCACAACACCACCACAACACAACACACCACAACACAACACCACACCACACAACACACCACAACACCACCACAACACCACCACAACACAACACACCACAACACAACACCACACCACACAACACACCACAACACCACCACAACACAACACCACACTACACAACACACCACAACACCACCACAACACACCACAACACACCACAACACAACACCACACTACACAACACACCACCCCACCACAACACCACCACAACACCACCACAACACACCACAACACACAACACCACACCACACTACACAACACACCACCCCACCACAACACACCACAACACAACACCACACCACAACACACCACAACACCACACAACACACTACACAACATACCACAACACACCACAACACCACCACAACACACCACAACACAACACCACACTACACAACACACCACAACACCACCACAACACCACCACAACACACCACAACACACCACCACACTACACAACACACCACCCCACCACAACACACAACACCACACTACACAACACACCACAACACACTCTCGAGGGAAATGTTACTCAGGTTAAAACTGGCGACAAGATGCCGTAAACAAAATCCCTTTGTAGATACAAGGAAAGAAAACCCCGAAAAAAACAAGAAAGAAGACATAGAGAACGAACAAAAGAGATCGGGAGCCCGGAGAAGCGACCAAGAGCCACAGTGTTTCAAGAGTCAGTGTTCCAAGAGTTACAGTGTTCCAAGAGTTACAGTGTTCCAAGAGTCCCAGTGTTTCAAGAGCCACAGTGTTCCAAGTCAGTGTTCCAAGAGCCACAGTGTTCCAAGAGTCACAGTGTTCCAAGAGCCACAGTGTTCCAAGTCAGTGTTCCAAGAGTCACAGTGTTCCAAGAGTTACAGTGTTCCAAAAGTCACAGTGTTCCAAGAGTCACAGTGTTCCAAGTCAGTGTTCCAAGAGTCACAGTGTTCCAAGAGTCACAGTGTTTCAAGAGCCACAGTGTTCCAAGTCAGTGTTCCAAGTCAGTGTTCCAAGAGTCACAGTGTTCCAAGAGTCACAGTGTACCAAGAGTCACAGTGTTCCAAGTCAGTGTTCCAAGAGTCAGTGTTCCAAGAGTCACGGTGTTCCAAGTCAGTGTTTCAAGAGTCACAGTGTTCCAAGAGTCTCAGTGTTCCAAGAGTCACAGTGTTCCAAGAGTCACAGTGTTCCAAGAGTCACAGTGTTTCAAAAGCCACAGTGTTCAAAGAGCCACAGTGTCCCAAGAGTCACAGTGTTCCAAGAGTCACAGTGTTCCAAGAGAAACAGTGTTCCAAGAGCCTCAGTGTTCCAAGAGCCTCAGTGTTCCAAAAGGTCGTCACGGCAAGAGCTTGGGATTTCTTCTCTTAATCACATTAAAAAGTTGCCTGATCGGCTAACTCTTGTACCTAGTCGACAGCCCCTTTGCGTTTCCCCTCGTTTCAGGCGTCAGGTGAGGGGGGAAGAGGGGACGGAGGCGCTCCGAGAGGGGAATGGGAGAGAGGGGACAAGTCTGACGTGATCACATTACAGGAAACAAAGAGGCAAAGCGAGAAGAACGGATTTTGTATACATTAGCGCCACACTCTGGCTCAATTGCTAGCTGGAAGAGACGCATTTTGGAAGTCACAATCCATCACTTTGGCGACAAAATACTGGACTCCCTTCACGCACCTTTCAACGGGAAGGGGGGGAAAGAGGGAGAGGTGGATACGGGATAGAGATTGGGAGGGGGAAGAGACGAGGAAAAGGGGATTTAGCAAGGGGGTTAAGTCACACACACAAACAAAATCCCCCTAAGAGCTACAAGCATGTGTGTGTGTTGTTGGGTGTGAATGTGCAATATTGCATCACCGAGACGTTGCGAGATAATTTTTAAAAGAGTTTCTCCTCTACGAAAATGTTTAATCTGGAATACTAAGAGTTCACGACACCCTCGTTATTCAGCCCCATTCTCCTCCTTCGGACATATCTGCATTTTCCTCGTTTGAGTTTGCAAATAAAAACACGGTTGAAGCATACAAAAAAATATCACAAAAAGTTGAATGAATAAAAAGTTCTTGATTGCGACGGAAGACTCCGTGCAAGTGTAGTCTAACCTCCTTGAGAGCGCGGCATAAAGAGAAGAATCCTGTGGAACAAGTCTAGGGCGGAAAATAAGTTTTGGTCTCAAATGTATATTTTACTGAAGCAATTCTTGCAGGACACAACATTGTGGTGATATTTGTAGCTCCGTGTAGCTAACTTTCTCTTCTTTATCGTACCTCTGCTGCCTCGCTCCCCATTACTTCTTCCCTGGTACTGTGCTTGCGCTCTCTCTCTCTCTCTCTCTCTCTCTCTCTCTCTCTCTCTCTCTCTCTCTCTCTCTCTCTCTCTCTCTCTCTCTCTCTCTCTCTCTCTCTCTCTCTCTCTGTGCAGGCGATGAGTCACAATAACGTGGCTAAAGTAAGTAGACAAGACGACACACTAGAAGGTGAAGGGACGACGACGTTTCGGTCCGTCCTGGACCATTCTCAAGTCGATTGTGAACCAAACACAATCCAGGACCCGTCCTGGACCAAACACAATAGACATGAGAATGGTCCAGGACGGACTGAAACGTCGTCGTCCCTTCACCTTCAAGTGTGTGGTCTGGTCAATCTCTCTTTATCTCTCTCTCTCTCTCTCTCTCTCTCTCTCTCTCTCTCTCTCACACACGCACACACAGGACGGGCATACAGACAGTGACAAGTACACGAAATACTAATCGAAAGATTCCTGTGCGCAATCGCAAGGAAGTCAAGTCACTCAGTACAACTGGAGGAATAGGCCTATCCAATGAAACACTTCAACGAAGCAGAGGTAACTCCACGAGGCGTAAGAAGACAACCCACTGGGCACAATATCCAAAAGCAACGCCTATTCAACGTTGCATTAACGCTCATAACGTTGATTCAACGTAAAACCAACACCACTCTTGGATAATGTGCCACATAGGATAAACATATCCTACGGTACAACATATCCTGTGGAACAACACATATTGTGCCACAAGGTTAGAGGAGCTGGATAGGACGAAAGGAACCAGACGGAACCTCACCACGAAGACTGTAACAGGCAATTAGGGTACAAAGCCCCCCCCCCCCTTCGTCGAAATGCTCTTGAACTCATCATTACAAACGAACTGCCAGAGCAATGGAAGACAGCCAATGAAGTCTTTTATATTCGAGAAATTGGAAGTCAGGAGCCAATCGGTCAGCGAGCAGTGCCATTAACGAATATTCTCTGTAGTGTGTTAGTGGGCTTCGTGTGGAAACGACTCGTGCAATCCAGAAATACGTTTTGTCTCAAACACCCCTATAAACACAAGTAGGTGAGGACACACACACACACACACACAGCAGAGGTTACTCCATACACAGTTTCAAGTGCAGATATGATAAAGAGCCCAATAGGCTCAGGAGCCTGTACACCTGTTGATTGACAGTTGAGAGGCGGAACCAAAGAGCCAGAGCTCAACCCCCCGCAAGCACAATTAGGTGAGTACACACACACACACACACACACACACACACACACACACACACACACACACACACACACACACACACACACATGCAGACAAGTAAGAGGGGCAGGTGAAGATGAGTGAGGGAAGGACAGGAATAAATGAGTAAGAGAAGGGGCGGGTGTAGATGAGTAAGAGAAGGGGCGGGTGTAGATGAGTAAGAGAAGGGGCGGGTGTAGATGAGTAAGAGAAGGGGCGGGTGTAGATGAGTAAGAGAAGGGGCGGGTGTAGATGAGTAAGAGAAGGGACGGGTGAAGATGAGTGAGGAAGGAATGAGTGGTGGGAGGAGTGAAGATGAGTGAGAGGCCACCAGAGCGCCACGGGGGGATTGCGATGGCTGCCACCATTGTGGCCGGCCCCTCGCGCTAAGTAATCCCCTGGAGTGAAGTCATATTCTCCGCTCACCAGAAAAGTAAGCAAAATAAGCGAGGGAAGAACCCTCACAAACCCAACCCTTCTGAGAGGGTATAAAGAAGAGACGAAAGAGAAAAACACAAAAATAGGAAGGAGTAGCAGAAGAGGAGACGAAGCTCACTAAAGGTGAAGCGATAGGAAACAATAACAGAATAAAGAAAACGAATAATATTCAAATAAAATTCGTAAGTGAATAAAAGTCTTCTGCAGTTACACAATCACGCAGTATCTTCCATTTTCTTCACATCCTTCATTATCACAACTTTCTCGTTTCGTATTTACCTTCAGCTTTTCATGTCATAAAAATATAGTACATTCCACCCTGTGTGTGTGTGTGTGTGTGTGTGTGTGTGTGTGTGTGTGTGTGTGTGTGTGTGTGTGTGTGTGTGTGTGTGTGTGTGTGTGTGTGTGTTTACTAGTTGTGTTTTTGCGGGGGTTGAGCTTTGCTCTTTCGGCCCGCCTCTCAACTGTCAATCAACTGTTTACTAACTACTTTTTTTTTCCCACACCACACACACACACACACACCCCAGGAAGCAGCCCGTGACAGCTGACTAACTCCCAGGTACCTATTTACTGCTAGGTAACAGGGGCACTTAGGGTGAAAGAAACTTTGCCCATTTGTTTCTGCCTCGTGCGGGAAAAAACGAGTGTGTGTGTGTGTGTGAGTGTGAGTGTGTGTGTGTGTGTGTGTGTGTGTGTGTGTGTGTACTCACCTAGTTGTACTCACCTAGTTGTGTCTGCAGGATCGAGCATTGACTCTTGGATCCCGCCTTTCGAGCATCGGTTGTTTACAGCAATGACTCCTGTCCTATTTCCCTATCATACCTGGTTTTAAAATTATGAATAGTATTTGCTTCCACAACCTATCCTGAAGTGCATTCCATTTCCCCACTACTCTCACGCTAAAAGAAAACTTCCTAACATCTCTGTGACTCATCTGAGTTTCAAGCTTCCATCCATGTCCTCTCGTTCTGTTACTATTCCGTGTGAACATTTCGTCTATGTCCACTCTGTCAATTCCTCTGAGTATCTTATACGTTCCTATCATGTCCCCCCTCTCCCTTCTTCTTTCTAGTGTCGTAAGGCACAGTTCCCTCAGGCGATCTTCATACCCCATCCCTCGTAGCTCTGGGACGAGTCTCGTTGCAAACCTCTGAACCTTTTCCAGTTTCATTATATGCTTCTTCAGATGGGGACTCCATGACGAGGCGGCATACTCTAAGACTGGCCTTACGTAGGCAGTGTAAAGCGCCCTAAATGCCTCCTTACTTAGGTTTCTGAATGATGTTCTAACTTTTGCCAGTGTAGAGTACGCTGCTGTCGTTATCCTATTAATATGTGCCTCAGGAGATAGATTAGGTGTTACGTCCACCCCCAGGTCTCTTTCACGCGTCGTTACAGGTAGGCTGTTCCCCTTCATTGTGTACTGTCCCTTTGGTCTCCTATCTCCTAGTCCCATTTCCATAACTTTACATTTGCTCGTGTTGAATTCTAGTAGCCATTTCTCTGACCATCTCTGCAATCTGTTCAGGTCCTCTTGGAGGATCCTGCAATCCTCATCTGTCACAACTCTTCTCATCAACTTTGCATCATCCGCAAACATCGACATGTAGGACTCTACGCCTGTAAACATGTCGTTAACATATACAAGAAATAGAATTGGTCCCAGCACCGATCCTTGTGGTACTCCACTTGTTACTGTTCGCCAGTCCGACTTCTCGCCCCTTACCGTAACTCTTTGGCTCCTTCCTGTTAGGTAGTTCCTTATCCATTCTAGGACCTTTCCCCCCACCCCCGCCTGCCTCTCGAGCTTGAACAGCAGTCTCATGTGCGGTACTGTATCAAAGGCTTTTTGGCAGTCCAGAAATATGCAGTCTGCCCAACCATCTCTGTCCTGTCTTATCCTCGTTATTTTATCATAGAATTCCAGAAGGTTTGTTAGGCACGATTTCCCTGTCCAGAACCCATGTTGATGTTTGTTCACAAACCTAATGTTCTCCAGGTGTGCAACCAGTCGCAGCCTAATTATTCTTTCCAGTATTTTACAGGGGATGCTTGTCAGTGATACAGGTCTGTAGTTAAGTGCCTCCTCCCTATCTCCTTTCTTGAAGATCGGCACGACATTTGCCTTCTTCCAGCAACTGGGCAATTCTCCTGACATAAGTGACTCATTAAAGATCATTGCCAGAGGCACACTGAGGGCCTGTGCTGCTTCTTTTAGTATCCACGGTGATACTTTGTCTGGTCCAACTGCTTTAGTTGCATCTAGAGTTGTCAACTGTTTCATTACCTCCTCTGCTGTCACCTCTATATCTGATGTCACCTCTATGTCTTTCATCTAGGGTAACCCCTTCCAACAATGGGAGCTGCTCAGGCTCGGTAGTGAACACTCCATGGAAACTGGCATTCAGTGCCTCGCAGATTTCCTTGTCACTTTCAGTATATGCCCCCTCTGTCTTCCTTAGTCTTGTCACTTGGTCGTTCACCGACATTTTTCTTCTTATATGACTGTGTAGTAACTTAGGTTGTTTTTTCGCTTTGATTGCAATATCGTTCTCATAGTCCCTTTCCGATGTTCGTCTTATGTTAATGTAATCGTTCCTAGCTCTGTTGTATCTGCTTCTGTTGTCCTCTGTTCTTTGTCTTCTGTACTTCCTCCACTCCTGTCTGCTGGCCATTTTTGCTTCCTGACACTGTCTATTAAACCATGGGTTATTATATTCCTTCTTATTTTTTCCCTTTACCGTTGGTATAAATCTCTCTTCGGCCTCCTGGCATTTCTGTATGACTAGGTCCATCATATCTTGGACTGTTTTTCCTCTAATTTCTTCCTCCCACTGCACTTCACCCAGATAGTCCCTTATCCTCATATAGTCCCCTTTCCTGTAGTCAGCTCTCCTTTCCCAGATCTCTTGTCCCATGGTCATAAGTTTGAATTCCATCATGTAGTCAAAGACTAGGACACAATGGTCACTGGCCCCTAGAGGTATTTCATGCTCTAAATTCTCGATATCTTCTACGTTCTGGGTGAAAATCAGGTCTAATAGGCTCGGTGCATCTCCTCCTCTTTCCCTTGTGTCTTCCTTCACATGTTGTGTCAGGAAATTCGTGTCTATAACATCTACTAATTTTGCTCCACACGTTTCGTCCCCTCCATGGGGATTCCTTGATTCCCAATTTATCTCTCCATGATTTAAGTCCCCCATGATCAGCAGCTTCGCTCTCATTCTGTGGGCTAGTGTTGCTGCCTTCTGCAGTTCATCTATACATGCTTTGTTGTTGTCATCATACTCCTGCCTGGGTCTTCTACTGTTTGGTGGGGGATTGTAGATTACCAGGATCACAATCTTCCTCCCATCTACTGTCAGAGTTCCATGTATGAAGCTTGTGCACTCATTGGTAACTCGATTTCCCAGGTCTTCAAACTTCCATTTCCGCTTTATTAGGAGTGCTACTCCCCCTCCCTGTCTCTGTGTCCTCTCTTTTCGTATCACCTGGTACCCTTCAGGAAAGATTGCATCTGAGATCATGTCATTAATTTTAGTTTCCACAATTGCAACTATGTCAGGATCTGCTTCACTCACTCTTTCTTTTATCTCTTCTGCTTTATTAGATACCCAATCAGCATTGGTGTACCAAACCTTGAGATTCTTCATGGAAACTCTTGTACCAGAGTTCTCCCTTTCTCTGGGGGTCTGGGGGGATCTGGGGGATGTCTGGGGGGTGACTGGGGGCAGAGGGGATCTGGGGGGTGTCTGGGGGATGACTGGGGGCGGGGAGGGTCCGGGGGATGTCCGGGGGGATCCGGGGGGTGTCTGGGGGGGTCCGGGGGGTGTATGGGGGGTGAAAGAGTTCAGGAGGGGGGTGTTCAGAAAGAGTGCTTGGGGGGCTACTGGGGGCTGGGCTTCTAGGAAGGTAGGTAGGAGGGTCTGGGGTAGGGCCTGGGTAGGTAGGTCTGGAGTAGGAAGGGCATACTGGGTCTGAAGATTAGGGAGGGCATAGAGGGGTTGGGAGATAGCGTAAGGTTGGGAGACAGATAGAGGTTGAGAGGTTGGGAGGGGGAAGGATAGAGGGGGTGGGGGGGACCTCCCACCTCCCTCGCAAGGGTGGGGGGTCACATGGAAGGAGAGGGGATGAGGAGGGGTGAGGGCTGGGTAGGCTTTGGGTGTTGAGGGGATGAGGTCTGGGTGGGTTCTTGGGGTTGAGAGGATGAGGTCTGGATGGGTTTTGGGGGTTGAGGGGATGAGAGCTGGGTGGGTTTTGGGGGTTGAGGGGATGAGGGCTGGACGGGTTTTGGGGGCTGAGGTGATGAGGGGGTCCTTGGAATGTGGGATGAATTTGACTCCAGTGGGGTCAGAGGGGTCAAGGGATGTGCTGGGGAGATAAGCAGGGGCGGCTGATTTGGGGAAGGGGTGACCTGAGAAGCACGTGTGAGCTGGTTAGCATGGGGTGGTTTAGCACTGGGGTGTGTAGCTGCGCTCAAATGGGAAGAGTCGTACTGTTGTTTGCTTGCTCTGTGGGCAATCTGTTCCTCCTTCGTCATGAATTTGTCAATAAATACGTTGTAGTAATTTTCGCTACCTCTGAGTAGGTGTTTGTGATGCAGTATGTAATCCACTGCCTCTTCGTTAGTGAACTGTACCAGGACAGGTCGTTTCCTGTTACAGTTGTATGGTCCAATGCGTCGGTGGACTTGCACCTCATTCCCTGCCATCTGGGCTCTCATGTCTCTCAAGATCCCCTGTAGTTCCAAATCCTCAATCTCCATCCTTTCCTGCCTCGATGGTGCCCTGGCTTCAAGTAATCCATGGATTATGATTGTCCTCTTTCTCAGTTCATGGTCATGCTGGTGGCCCTCTCCCTGGCTGACCCCCACCCCTCCTACACCCGCTACTCCACCTACTACTACTCCCCCTTCCCCTGCCAAGCTTCCCTTATTCCTGCCAAATTCATTAGTAAGCCTAGATATTTCTCCTTGCCATTCTACCCTGCTCTTCCTGATTTCCTCTTGAATATAATCCATAAACTCTTGTTTGAGTCTTTGAACCTCGCCCTGTATCTTATTAAAGACTTCACTTTTAATCCCCTGGATTAGATCACCTATCCAAACATCCCTCTTCTCTACAAATTTCCCAATCATCTTCTCCACAAACCTATCTTCTTCCTCAATCATAATACTGTTGGACCTAGACACCCTTCCTGACCTAGTCATTGCTATAATGCAACCTTACCCACTGGGGTTCCAAGTATCTTACCGTCCTGCTAACACAATAGGTGAGTGAATCTCCAAGCGTGTGTGTGTGTGTGTGTGTGTGTGTGTGTGTGTGTGTGTGTGTGTGTGTGTGTGTGTGTGTGTGTGTGTGTGTGTGTGTGTGTGTGTGTGACTGTGTGTGTGACTGTGTACGCTACTATGCTTTCACTCATCCAAAAAAAGCTTGAAAGGTTACATAAATGAAGCCGTGACAAACATTCTTAGAGTAAACTACTAAATCATCGCATTTACAACAAAAGCTAAGCTTTCCAAGTGTCGAAAATAGGGTTAAGGGAACCCAACCGGGATTTACAAAGTTCGTTAGTTTTGTTTTGAATACTACAATAAAACACAGATTAAAAAAAAAGGTTTCTAAATGCTAAGCTTGCTATTAAGATTGTCAGAGACCCCTCGCTACAATGATACAGCCAAGGGTTGTGTGTTCCAGTTAAAATGGATTACGAAACACACAACACACACAACTTTGCGTGTTGTGTGTTCCTTAGTCTTACCAAGGTTCCTTACCTTCCAAAGTCTTACCACTTTGAACCACACGTTGAAAGTGGTAAGACTGGCCAGTGTGTTATCTCAAGGAACTCGACCTCACTGAGCCTACTTGAGCTGAGATGCCTATAGGACTGTCACCTCCGTGAGAAGATAAACCTCGAAGGATTATAATGAGATGAGGATGACACCTAATCGTATTTATAGAGACCCCTCATCCCTTCCCCCCCTCGTGTGGTGAGGTCTTACGCAAAGGTCAGGTCAAGTAGAGTGGGATTAGGTTGCGTGGAGTGGGATCAGGGCTTTTGGAGTAGGGTCAGGTCGCGTGGAACGGGGGTCACGTGAAGATTTGGTGAGGGGGGGGGGGGAGAAGGGGGTTAAGAGTCGTCCAAGTGGAGGGTCCAACCCCTTCTAATATTTGTGGAGAGGGTCAATGGAAGGTAGGAAGGAAGAGGGGGTGTTTTTTTGTGGTGTTTGTACAGGAATATCATGTGTGAGGAAGGAAGACCTCAGTGTTTGCTGTGTGGCTGTGTGTGTCTACCGTGGGTGTACAGAGCTGGGAGGTGGGTGTGGAGGGTTGGGAGGTGGGTGTAGAGAGCTGGGAGGTGGGTGTGGAGGGTTGGGAGGTGGGTGTACAGAGCTGGGAGGTGGGTGTGGAGGGTTGGGAGGTGGGTGTACAGAGCTGGGAGGTGGGTGTGGAGGGTTGGGAGGTGGGTGTAGAGAGCTGGGAGGTGGGTGTAGAGAGCTGGGAGGTGGGTGTGGAGGGTTGGGAGGTGGGTGTAGAGAGCTGGGAGGTGGGTGTAGAGAGCTGGGAGGTGGGTGTAGAGAGCTGGGAGGTGGGTGTAGAGAGCTGGGAGGTGGGTGTAGAGAGCTGGGAGGTGGGTGTAGAGAGCTGGGAGGTGGGTGTAGAGAGCTGGGAGGTGGGTGTAGAGAGCTGGGAGGTGGGTGTAGAGAGCTGGGAGGTGGGTGTAGAGAGCTGGGAGGTGGGTGTAGAGAGCTGGGAGGTGGGTGTAGAGAGCTGGGAGGTGGGTGTGGAGGGCTGGGAGGTGGGTGTAGAGAGCTGGGAGGTGGGTGTAGAGAGCTGGGAGGAGGGTGTAGAGAGCTGAGAGGTGGGTGTAGAGAGCTGGGAGGTGGGTGTAGAGAGCTGGGATGTGGGTGTAGAGAGCTGGGAGGTGGGTGTAGAGAGTTGGGAGGTGGGTGTAGAGAGCTGGGAGGTGGGTGTAGAGAGCTGGGAGGTGGGTGTGGAGGGCTGGGAGGTGGGTGTAGAGAGCGGGGAGGTGGGTGTAGAGCTGGGAGGTGGGTGTAGAGAGCTGAGAGGTGGGTGTAGAGAGCTGGGAGGTGGGTGTAGAGAGCTGGGAGGTGGGTGTAGAGAGCTGGGAGGTGGGTGTAGAGAGCTGAGAGGTGGGTGTAGAGAGCTGGGAGGTGGGTGTAGAGAGCTGAGAGGTGGGTGTAAAGAGCTGGGAGGTGGGTGTAGAGAGCTGAGAGGTGGGTGTAAAGAGCTGGGAGGTGGGTGTAGAGAGCTGGGAGGTGGGTGTAGAGAGCTGGGAGGTGGGTGTAGAGAGTTGGGAATCCCCCCTACCACATGGCGTAGAGATATTCCAAGAAGAAAATGGACGTAAACAAATGTAAAATAAAACGAGAAACACGAGACAGTAAAGAACGGAACAAGAAAATAACGAAACAAGAGAAAATAATAGAGAATGAGGAAGTAAACGTCGGAACATGAGAAAATGAGGGGAATATTGTTGTGAGGTTGTGACACAGGTGGAAGTAGCGGCATCATCTTGACTCGTTAAAGGGAGAAGAAGGTGCCTTTGAATCACCTTAAGGTTGGTGGTCCCCTTGAAGACTTCCTACCTCCTTGGAGACACCTTAGAGACGCTTCATTAGCGCCAAGTCAGATGTTTTCCGTCTCTTGATAAAGAGTCCAGGTGCCACGCCTTGGGAACGTCCTTGAAAGTGCTGTAATAACCAAGTCCAAGTTAGTAATGGCCTTGTTAAGCAGCAGGTTTCCCGGGAGAAATGAAGACCTTACAAAGCGAACACAAAATACTTCCCTCCAGATATTATCCGACGTAATTCTAGGGGGTCTCAGATATTAACTGACGTAATTCTAGAGGTCCCAAGTATTATCTGACGTAATTCTAGAGGTCCCAGATATCATCCGACGTAATTCTAGGGGTCTCAGATATAATCCGACGTAATTCTAGGGGTTCCAGGTATCATCCGGCGAAATTCTAGGGGTCCCAGATATCATTCGACGTAGTTCTAGGGGTCCCAGATATCATCCGACGTAGTTCTAGGGGTCCCAGATATCATCCGGCGTAATTCTAGGGGTCCCAGATATTATCCGACGTAATTCTAGGGGTCCCAGATATCATCCGACGTAGTTCTAGGGGTCCCAGATATCATCCGACGTAATTCTAGGGGTCCCAGATATCATCCGACGTAGTTCTAGGGGTCCCAGATATCATCCGACGTAATTCTAGGGGTCCCAGATATCATCCAACGTAATTCTAGGGGTCCCAGATATCATCCGACGTAATTCTAGGGGTCCCAGATATCATCCGGCGTAATTCTAGGGGTCCCAGGTATCATCCGACGTTGTTCTAGGGGTCCCAGATATCATCCGACATAATTCTAGGGGTCCCAGATATCATCCGACGTAATTCTAGGGGTCCGAGATATAATCCGACGTAATTCTAGGGGTTCCAGGTATCATCCGGCGTAATTCTAGGGGTCCCAGATATCATCCGACGTAGTTCTAGGGGTCCCAGATATCATCCGACGTAATTCTAGGGGTCCCAGATATCATCCGGCGTAATTCTAGGGGTCCCAGATATCATCCGGCGTAATTCTAGGGGTCCCAGGTATCATCCGGCGTAATTCTAGGGGTCCCAGATATCATCCGACGTAATTCTAGGGGTCCCAGGTATCATCCGGCGTAATTCTAGGGGTCCCAGATATTAGTTGTGCGTGTAATGCGTTCATCGATATTACCGAATACGCGTTCTACGGTTCGACTTGTTAAATTGTGTTCTATGTTCTTATATACTCTATATTGTATATACTCTATATTGATTTCCAAAGACTCATAAGAGAGGACAGAGTAGCCTATCATCTTATACTTTCACTGCTTTTATTATTACCCCTCATCTACCTAGAACATCACCTCTTACTCATCTACCATCACTATCACCCTTTACTCATCTACCCCACCATCATCCCACCCCCCTTCATCTTCCATTATCACCTCCACATCTATCAACATCACCCCTCGTCTACCCTGTGTGTGTGTGTGTGTGTGTGTGTGTGTGTGTGTGTGTGTGTGTGTGTGTGTGTGTGTGTGTGTGTGTGTGTGTGTGTGTGTGGAGGAGAATAAAAAATACCTCTCACTATAACCACAGGAAAAATGCTCCTCCCACATCCACTGTAAAAATGATTACGAAATTAACAATATCAAGCCCCGACTAACACACACATTTGGCATAACAGTCGCCTTTTTTTACGGAGTGATAAACTGAGAGAACGGCGTGAAGCAACACACCCCAATCGCTACACACACAACATGCAGCGCCACCGTGGGCGAAATGTGAACCACTGCCACATTAATGTCTGTTAGCCAGGGAGGGGGGCTGAAACCCGTGTTAATAGGCCGGAGCGCCAAGTAATTGGAGTTAATGACACATGATTTAATTAACACATAATTAGGGGCAAGCATCTATCAAGAATCGTAGTGGACTGGTCTGAGTGCTGGGTCAGTGATGGGTTAAGGGTCAGAATAATAATAATAATAATAATACACACATATATCACACAATAAATCGATATATCAAATGAACAAATCCACAAGGGTTCGAACCCTCATTACAGCTCTCGTGATATCAAATCCACAAGGGTTCGAACCCTCATTACAGCTCTCGTGGATTTGTTCACATAATAATAATAATAATAATAAAGGGTGGGAGGAGGTAGTCATCTAGGAGAGAGATGACTCTCTCCTAGATGACTAGGTTCCCGCCCTCTCTCCTTACCCCCTTCGCTCAAGGAGTAAGGAGAGAGGGCGGGAACCCTGTCGATAACCCTAATGGTATTATTTATTGTTTGTTGTTGTTTTAGGGAGGGAGCCGATGGCGGCGCCAGATTATTTGTTCCTTGTTTTGCTGTTGTCGGGGGCTTTAGGTCGTGTGAGGGAGGGGGGGGGGGGGGGAGTTAAGACAATGACAGAGATGGTGGCTCAGGCAAGTGGTTCTTGTTGCCTGTGAAACCTCTCTCGTGCTCACCTAGCTGTGCTTGCGGGGGGAGTTGAGCTTAGGCTCTTGTGTCCCAGATGACAACTCCCCGAGTCAACAGGTGTCTGGTGGGTGGTCACTGGGCTAGTCTGTGTCTATATTTGTAGCTGTGTATGGCGTCTCTATCCCCTCCCCCCCCCTTTTAGTGTCTTGCATGACACGGTCAAAATTATTCCTAATGTCTCTGTGCCTTATTTTAGGCAGTTTCCATCTGTGTTCCCTTGTCTGTATATTGTCCCTTCCAAATTATCTCCCTGTCTGCGTTTAGCAATTTCTATCGGAATTGCGTATTTAGTAATCATGTCTCCCCCTACCTCTTCTGCCTTCCAGTTACGCGAGGTTTAATTCCTTTAGTCACTTCTCGTAACTCATACCCTTTAGCTCCGGGACCAGTCAAGTGGCATATGTCTTGACTTTCGAAGCCTTGTCTCAAGATTAATGAAATAAGACCATCACGCTGCTGTTCAATATACCTGTGTATTGAAGAGGGAGGGTGTGTGGGTGTAGGTGTGTGGTGACGAACAAGTAGGGTAATAAGAGAGAGGGCAGACGGTGAAGAAGCCTGGATGGCAGCCAAGCTGAGCAGTGAGAGAGGGAGAGAGAGAGAGAGGGAGGGAGAGAGAGAGAGAGAGAGAGAGAGAGAGAGAGAGAGAGAGAGAGAGAGAGAGAGAGAGAGAGAGAGAGAGAGAGAGAGAGAGAGAGAGAGAGAGAGAGAGAGAGAGGGAGAGGGAGAGAGAGAGAGAGAGAGAGAGAGAGAGAGAGAGAGAGAGAGAGAGAGAGAGAGAGAGAGAGAGAGAGAGAGAGAGAGAGAGAGAGAGAGGAAGAGAGAGAGAGTGAACGTAAGGTGAGAGCTGCCTTGCGTCAGGTCAACGACTGGCCACATAGCATTAACTTCATAATTTAATGTTATCGCTCCCGAAGGCATTTCCATTATAAAACAGACCCATAACTCGCCGGGGGCCAAGAATATCTAAAAGTGTCTTCCATCATCCCCGGGAATCCACTGTGGAAGGTGTTCGGGGAGAAATGATTTAATCTGATCAGTGCGCCACCAGTGGTCGCCCGGGAGAGGTCGGGTGATGGGACGGGTCGTGTCAGCAGGGAGGGAGTGTGGTTCAGGGTGGACTCTACTCATGTTGCAAGAGCCTGTAAGGTACAACCTCTTTCCGCGTTCGTCGCCAGATTCGTTCGTCGCCAGACCCGTTCGTCGCCAGACTCGTTCGTCGCCAGACTCGTTCGTCGCCAGACTCGTTCGTCGCCAGACTCGTTCGTCTAAGGTACCCACATAAATGACAATGTCTTAAAAATGACAGAATAAAAAGCCTGTTTGCCCTCATCCATATCCACCAATTGTCTAGCACTTTTAACTACTCATCCGCCTCTTTCATCCAGTGGCAGCCGCAGCCTCCAGCAAGCACGTTCTCTTAACTTGCCACTCCGTCAAAAATCCAACCTCCTATAACCTAACCAGCAACGTAAGAACCCAAACAACCCACCTAACCTAGAGAAAGAGAGTCCGATGCATAGAAAACGTATACATTTGCGAGGCGTTACTATTCACATTTGTAATGCTAGTTACCATGATATAAAAAGCGGGACCTACTAGGTGAGAGAGGATAGGATAACCTACTACGGGTTATCCTCTCGCTATATTGCCTTCATGTTTACCTTCTCCTTGACTTTTATCACGACTCGATTCCTTATCCGACTCTCACTAACTGTAACCCCCCCCCCCCCCGTCCTCGCACCTTAATAATACCTCACACTTTCTTACGGAACCGGCAGATCTTGTTACGAATTCGACGTACTGCTAAACGTTAATTCGACCCACCTAACCTCGATAGGTTAGGAAGAGGGAAAACAGGTTAGGAAGAGGGAAAACAAGTTAGGAAGAGGGAAAAGGAGATACAGCCTGAGACTGAAGGATCATCAAATGTCTGAAGAATAAGTCCAAACACCCACAGTGGCGTGTTTATAGGCAACACAAAACACCACCTTCTGAAAATTCTCATATAATCTTACTAGTTGACTGGCAGTTGAGAGGCGGAACCAAAGAGCTGAAGCTCAACCCGCCCCCCAACCCCGCAAACACAATTTGATGAGTGCGTAATACTTAATTTTTACAGAAAAATAATTGAAGCAATGAATTAATGAAGATTGAAATGATGCCAACTTTGAACCAATTAGATTGGCAATAGAAATACTAGGTCACCACTAAGACAGCAATTAAGCCAGTAATTAAGACAATTACAACCCCGGTCAACACAACGAAGAAAAACACACGTCACGTGACCAAGCAACCTAATAACCACTAACTAGACATTTCACTTCTTGCTGAAGACGATCCCAGAGCCTTTTCATTAGGGTCAAAATGTTTCCATATATATATATATATATATATATATATATATATATATATATATATAATGTCGTACCTAGTAGCCAGAACGCACTTCTCAGCCTACTGTGCAAGGCCCGATTTGCCAAATAAGCCAAGTTTTCCTGAATTATTATATTTTCTCTAATTTTTTTCTTATGAAATGATAAAGCTACCCATTTCATTATGTATGAGGTCAATTTTTTTTAATTGGAGTTAAAATTAACGTAGATATATGACCGAACCTAACCAACCCTACCTAACCTAACCTTACCTATCTTTATAGGTTAGGTTAGGTAGCCGAAAAAGTTAGGTTAGGTAGGTTAGGTTGTCGAAAAATAATTAATTCATGAAAACTTGGCTTATTAGGCAAATCGGGCCTTGCATAGTAGGCAGAGAAGTGCGTTCTGGCTACTAGGTACGACATATTATATATATATATATATATATATATATATATATATATATATATATATATATATATATATATATATATATATATATATATATATATATTATATATATATTATATATATATTAAATATAATATATATATTATATATATATATATATATATATATATATACTATATATATATATATATATATATATACTATATATATATATATATATATATATATATATATATATATATATATATATATATATATATATATATATATATATATATATATATATACTACCTCTTATTCTTACTTTTGGGAAAGAACGAAAACAATAGTAAATTCAAGAGCAAACATTACATGCGACGATTTTCAAGCAGTTTGTTTCGGAGGCGTCGTACAAATCTTCATCGCTAAGTCGCCGGCTGGCGCCAATCCAGGAGGGCAGCGTGTGGCGAGCCTGACATAGTGGGGGCGCAGTGGCCCGAGACCTACAGGCCCTCCTCTCTCCCTCACTCCCTCATCCTAGCTGGAAATGTGAGGGGGAGGAAAGGCCCTCCGAACGCTCTCCCCGGTCATGCTAACTTGTCAGTCCAAGATTATCCGTAAGTAATGGTTGGATGGAGGAGTTGTGGACGGAAGAGTGACTATACCGGTAGCGGTAAGGGGCCGGAATGTCATTAATTCCGCGTGGTAGTATGGTGATGAGGGCGCCGTCGGCGCCAGCGTGCTTCTGTCAACTCACCACAAAATTACAGAAAATAATAAGACCAAAGTGTGTGTGGGGGTGTGGACTAAGGGCAAAAATATTGGTCTGCAATTCCTGTCAAGAGAGAGAGATAAAAAATGGACAAAATAGCGGTGGAGACTATGGTGGTTGGTGAATGGGTAAAATCTGTGGTTAATTGCCCCCAACGAGGGGTAAGGTTATGTCCTAGCGGAACCACTACATCCTAACCACACTGGCTGCTGCCGCCAAGTTATGGCCCCCCTCCCCCCTCCTACCCCCCCTCCCCCAGCCGCCGGAACCCCCACACACCAACCATTTCACACGAATTACTAACAATAAACACCACCCGAACAATGTAACGAGACTTAACGAACTGTTTACGACACGCCAACAACTCAAAACGGGAGCGAGCGATTTGTCATTCCCGAAACAATTCGCCGTGTAGGAATATGTCTTCACCAGCAAACATTTACGTAGACCTTGCAAACATTGCAAGAGGTCGCAAATTGCAAATAGTAAGCGGCAGTATATAAAAGCAATATCGTATTTTGGATGTATATACGCGAGGGGGGACGGGGGGGGGTGATGATTTTAACGATTTACACCCTCTCCAACAACAACAACAACAACAACAGCACAAGGCGATTTAATAATAAAATAAACATCCATGCGCCGTGTAAGTTATCCCAGGAAGGACGACCCAAAGGGGAAATTACACAGCACTCCAGTATGGACGAGGTCTTGGGGCCGCCTGGTATATTAAAGTTAGGAGAGAGGGGTAGAAAGGGAAGGAGTGTGAACAGTAGAAATGGAGAAAATGTGAGAGGAAGAGAAAGGAGAGGGGAGAGAGAGGGGAGGGGCAACGTAGAGAGAGACTGAGGGGAGGGAGCCGGTCGGCCGAGCGGACAGCACGCTGGACTTGTGATCCTGTGGTCCTGGGTTCGATCCCAGGCGCCGGCGAGAAACAATGGGCAGAGTTTCTTCCACCTTATGCCCCTGTTACCTAGCAGTAAAATAGGTACCTGGGTGTTAGTCAGCTCTCACGGGCTGCTTCCTGGGGGTGGAGGCCTGGTCAAGGACCGGGCCGCGGGGACACTAAAGCCCCGAAATCATCTCAAGATAACCTCAAGAGGGGGGGGGAGGAGGTAGAGAGAGAAAGAGACTCTTAGAATGGGAAAACAAAAGAAAGAGACGTTGAACAATAAAGGAATGAAAGGGAAGTATGAGAATACAGTTAGAAAGTTACAATACAGGAAAACTAAAAAAAAAGAAAAAAAAAAGGAATTCAGAGGGGAAAAATGAACAATAGAGACAGGGGGGGGGGAATGTGGAAGGAGTTAAAAGAAAAGGCGAGAAAGCAAACAAAAAAGAGGAATAGAAAAGAGAGAGAGAGTACAAGAATAAGTCAGAGGCCTGCCGTCGCCGGAGGAGGGGGGGGGGGTTGTGACTGGTGTTGGGAGGAGGTTTGTGTCTGTGGTGAAAGGGTGGGGGTGGTGGTGGGGGAGAGGGTGTCGGGGGGGGGGGGATGCTGTGTGGGTACGACAGTAATGTTGCGACTCATTTAATGCTTGGCGGAGGTTGGAGGAGGGGTAATGGGGGGGGAAAGAGGGGGAAGGGGAAACTATGGCGCCAGTGAGCCGCTCGCCACTGTTCTGTTTCCACGTGACCTGATGGTGGGGTGAGGGGGGGGGGGGACGAACTGGTGGGGGTGAGGACGGGGGGGAGGCACTGGTTGGGAGGGGAGACGCACTGGTAGGGGGGGGGGGAGAGGAGGGTGTCGCTTGCAACGTGACAATAGTAAAAGTTGCCATTAAGGATGCGTTGTTTGGCAGCTCGTTACACTATTAAGGATATCTTGGGCGTTTTCACCTGGATTAGTCCCGGGACAACGACTGCTAAAGCCTCCGCTCGTGAGCTGCTCGGGGTCTACCGGGCCTCAAGCCGGTGTCTGGATCAGGCTTGTTAGCAAAGCTAATCTTGAGGAACACTCTCTTGAAAATTTACAATTTTGGTCTTGTAATTTATCTCAACTTCCTTCAAACACGCACACACACACACACACACACACACACACACACACACACACACACACACACACACACACACACACACACACACTACACCATGTTGATTGGCAGTTGAGAGGCGGGACCAAGAAGCCGAAGCTCAACCCCAGCAAGCACAACTAGATGAGTATAACTAGGCGAGTATACAACACATACACACTTGTAATACAATAAAATGCATTAGAAAGTGAAGTGATGGAGGCAGACTCCATACACCGTTTCAAGTGAAGATATAACAGAGCCCAATAGCCTCAGGAACCTGTACATCAGTGTGACTGACAATTCAGAATCGAAACCAAAGAGCCAGAGCTCAACCCCCGCAAGCACAACTAGGTGAATACCCACAAACTAAAAATCAAGTATCCATCGGAGCTCAAATATCTTCTCAAAATTCATGGAGGGAAAAGCAACTTCAACGAATATGATGAAGAGTGATTATGGAATTAATCTAAGAATGCAAAAGAGGGGATATTGAGCCAGCGGCCGCCACACGGCATCTCAGACGCCAGACGCGAGTCCCTAATTTATTCTATCTATCGCCTTCCTCTGCCCGCCAGACCTGAAGAAGTTCCCACAGACCTCCGGATATTAAAAAAAGTGAAAAAAAGTTATTCAGCGGTAAATCATTCCAGGAATTAGACTCCCTCTCCCTCGAGATGGAAGATTATGAAGATTTGGAGCTTTTGACTTTTTGCCAAAACCAATCATTCTGATGATTGGATCAAGCATTCCAGACTAAGCATTCCAGATCACGCATTCCAGACCAAACATTTCAGATCACGCATTCCAGACCAAGCATTCCAGATCACGCATTCCAGACCAAACATTCCAGATCACGCATTCCAGATCACGCATTCCAGACCAAGCATTCCAGATCACGCATTCCAGACCAAGCATTGCAGATCACGCATTCCAGACCAAGCATTGCAGATCACGCATTCCAGATCAAGCATTCCAGACCAAGCACAAGCACACAGTAATGTACATTCCATGAATGAATAATTCAACTGAGGTTAGATCATAAATTCTAGAACTAAAGAAAGACCTCTTAAGAGTGAGGCGTCTCCAAGAATAGTGTATCGTCAAGTACCACATCAACGATTGATGATTGATAAAGATTAAGCCACCCAAGAGGTAGCACGGGCATGAACAGCCCGTAAACCACATCAACGCCGCCCACCATTAACAAGAAACAGAGCAGCACCTCATCAACGCCGCCACCATCAACGAGAGACGGTCCAGCACCCCATCAACGCCACCAACTTGGCCGCCGACGCCCTCAAGTTGAGGCTCCACTTGCACCATAATGGCTGGCCACCGTTAAGTAGTTGATATTAGGGAACTTGAGAGGACATCACCTCGTGCAAACCTGGAATTAAAGAGTCCCCCACAAAATCACCGTCTCTCTTCTCTCCCTCTCTCTCTCTCTTCTGGCAGAGTTCCAGCCTCCCACTTCTCACATTCATATGCTCCCTCTTCTCCTCCTCCTCTTTCTGACTCTTACGTTTTCTTATGCTTATCCTTCTCTACCCCCCCATCCTCCTATTCCACCCCCTCATCTTTATCCCTATCCTCATTCTCCACTACCGCTTTCCTATTCTCGTATTTCTCCCTATCATCTTCCTTCTCTTCCGTTTTCTGGAAATTTAAAACCATATGATGCGCCATTTTCCGAAGATTTTTTCAGGGCAGGAATCGTTAGGGAAGTAGGTGTGGTGGGAGAGACTGGAAGTGGACCTCATTTCCCGAGGTAAAACACGCCACGAAACACTAGGAAGGGAAGAAGTTGATCCCAAACGCTTGGGTTGGGGGGTGGTTGTGGGTGGAGGGTTGTGGGGGAGGTGGATGTGGGGTGGGGGTGGTTGTGGTGGGGTGGGGGCACATGGGAAGTGGGTCAACGCTATACTGGTCAGAAAGAAATCCATGAAAATCCCTTCGTGCCCCCCCCCCCAAACAGAAATAGCTATGAGAGACAAAGTTTGGGGGTTTAAGAGGGGGGAGGGGGTGACCGAGACCATTGTAAACAAAAACACCTCCCCCCCCTCCACCCTCCAAAAAGGACAAAAAGCAGTAGTGGTACATTAATCTAAGGAAAAGCAGCAACAAAGAGGAGATTACTCTTATATAGTCCAACATGTCTTCACCACCTATTCCTCTTTCAAATACAACTCAAAATCATGAGAGAAAAATAAACTTTTTTGTTTCAACTTGTTCCTGATCTGCTGGGCTGCAAGCAACAATAGCTGGAATGGTCAGACAGTCAACAGGGAAGGGGGAAAGACCTACCAGAGACCGGGCCGCAGGGAAGAGGGGGGCGGTGATCCCCCTAAACCACTTCAAAAAAGGTATATTTTCCTGGGGGCGGGGGGGGGGAGAAAACAAATAATTGCAGGAGTTAAGCACGGGGGGGGGGGGGGGCAGTCAAGTAAAAAAAAATTCCATTGGAAATAAAAAGGTTAAAACCAGAGAGGAGTGATGGTCGAAAATGTTTGTTGCTCTCCGGGACAAAACACCTTTGTAACAACGCGGTAGTGAAGGAGAGAGTACTCCAAAATGTTTTGTTCGGAGGGTAAGGGAAAGGGGGAGGAGGAAAGGGGGAAGGGAGGGGGGGAAAAAGATAAAGGAAGGGGAGGAGAGGATGAAGGAAGGGAGAGGAGGGAAGGAAAACACACAGGGGAAGTACACGGAAAAGTAGTGTAAAAACGAAACCTCTTCTGATGGAATGGGCCGTGGAAAGGGAGACGTGGAAGTGTTGAGAACACTGGCGTTACTGACAGTGAAGGAAGGGTAGAGGAGGTGGTGGTGGATAATGCGGTTTACCAGTTTCCTGATAAAGAGACAAACGGCAGAGAGAGAGAGAGAGAGAGAGAGAGAGAGAGAGAGAGAGAGAGAGAGAGAGAGAGAGAGAGAGAGAGAGAGAGAGAGAGAGAGAGAGAGAGAGAGAGAGAGAGAGAGAGAAGTAGTAAAAGTACAGACAGAGATAGGTGGGAAGGTCGAGACACAAGCCAAATAAGCAATAAACACACACACACACACACCAAGGTAGTGTATTTATACTTTATATTTCAGCCGAACTTATTTCTTATTTTTTTTTACTTTTTTAAGTGATGACCTCCACCAGAGCGTGGAAAGGCAGAAGTATAAAAAAAATCTAATTAAGAGCGAAGATAAAAAAAATCTAATTAAGAGCGAAGATAAAATAAATGTAACGCCCCAACAAACATGAAGAAAATTAAATTTCAGAGGAAGACAAATTTGGAAGATAATTACAGGAGAAATAAGAACACGTAATTAACAAATAAGACGAATTTCGGGAAGAAGAAGAAAAATGGTTAATTGGTGAGGGGATAAGATTAACAATGTCAATCGATGTGATGAATATATTCATTTCATAGAGAGTATAAATAGGTGGAATAGATGAAGTGAGAAGAAGTCAAGGAGGAGGAGGAGGAGGAGGAATAGCTCGAGAAGTAAGAGACGAAAAAAGAGGAGAAAGAAAACAAAACCAGAAGAAAATATAATATTTGAAAGAAGAAAATCAGTTGGATAAGAATACCAAAAAAAAAAATCAGGAGAATTAAGCATGTTTCCTTTCATCAAGAAAGGAGAACATAAACGTCTGATAAACGTCTTTCTCGAACGTCATAAACGTTCGAGAAAGGAGAACGTTTACCTGACATCACTCGAAGTTAACCCAGTGTGTTAAAACAGTTAAACAACCTGCCGCCGTTTGACAATATGGCGCTAGTGTACTAGTGACTCACTAATGACTCATTAGTGACTCACTAGTGACTCACCATCCACGCGAGTCACTAATTTGTGAAGCCCGTATGCAAAGGGGCTGTGCAGAGATCTCACACGCAGCGCCAAGTATGAAAAATATTATTATTAATTTGCACAAATTCCTAAGATATAATAATGCACAGGAACCCCCCCCCCCACCCCCCTGGTCGGAGGACAAAGAGAAGGGAGAAGTGAAAGGTAGAAAGGGAAGGTAGAAGGTAGAAGGGAAAGATGGAGAGTAACCCAGTGCTAGGGCAGTAGAAATAGAAAACACAAAGCGATGAAAATTGGGAGAAAATGAAAAGAAAAAGGTACGAGCGGTTTTTATGATGGAAGAAGGAAGAGGGAGGGATGCGAGAATAGGAGAAGGAAGGGGTTGAAAAAAAAAGGAAAAACGAGAAGAAAGTATGGGAGGAAAGACAGGAAGAAATGAGAGGACGGGGGAAAAGAAAGAAAGGAAGGACCGAAGGAGAGAATGAAGGAAGGTGGAAAGAACATTGGTTATTGAGGTAAGTGAAAGAGAAATTACAGGGAAGAAGCGGTGTTGGGAAGGGCGTCAAAGTGGTCCTTATGCCAGAGTTGAGGCTCGTGTGTGTGGTGCCAACTGGCGAGGCGCTCAGCACCTGCTCATGACCCCATGACGGCGGCGGGGGGGGGGGGGGGGGTGAGAGAGAGAGAGTGAGATGGCGAGGGGGAGAGTGAGATAGGGAGGGAAAGAGAGAGAGAGAAATAGCGAGCGGAGAGGGAGGGAGGGAGACGGAGGGAGACGGAGAGAGAGAGAGAGAGAGAGAGAGAGAGAGAGAGAGAGAGAGAGAGAGAGAGAGAGAGAGAGAGAGAGAGAGAGAGAGAGAGAGAGAGAGAGAGAGAGAGAGAGACAGAGAAAGAGAGAGAGAGACAGAGACAGACAGAGACAGACAGAGACAGACAGAGACAGAGAGACAGAGAGACAGAGAGACAGAGAGAGAGAGAGAGAGAGAGAGAGAGAGAGAGAGAGAGAGAGAGAGAGAGAGAGAGAGAGAGAGAACACAAACAAGAAACACTACCGTAGTGATGTATATGTATGTCCCTCGAGAGGGATGAAAAAATATGCAATTTTGAAACTTATTAAAGCTGAAGTTTGTCAAGTTGATGAAGTGGGCGAGGACCGACGGACTGCCGTCTGGGTGATGGTACACTGTACCCCACACACCGTATGGTGGTGTACCGCCACACTGCTGCTGTACCCCATGCTGTATAGTGGTCTACCTCACAACGTACGTGTACCCACCCCCCTTCACACCATTAAGCCAGTCAGTTAATGAGCCATCACACCACTAAGCCAGCCACTAAGCCAACCAAATATAGACCAAAACGCCACAAGCAAGGGGGGGGGGGGGGGGTCAATGAAGTCTTATCGGGCGGTACACACACACACACACACACACACACACACACACACACACACACACACACACACACACACACACACACACACACACACACACACACACACACAAGGGGGTTGGAAGAGTTCCATATCATGTGTGAATTTATGTGAAAATCTTGTAAATATCTGGCCAAGAGCTCTCTTCCAGTGAGGGAAACAGCTCATGTCTCTCAGTAATAGCGATAATGACCGTTGCCAGCACCCAAACAGCACAGAATCTGTTGAGGGAGAGGGAGGGAGGGAGGGAGGGAGGGAGGGAGGGAGGGAGAGAGAGAGAGAGAGAGAGAGGGAGAGAGAGGGAGGGAGAGAGAGAGAGAGAGAGAGAAAGAGAGAGAGAAAGAGAGAGAGAGAGAGAGAGAGAGAGAGAGAGAGAGAGAGAGAGAGAGAGAGAGAGAGAGAGAGAGAGAGAGAGAGAGAGAGAGAGAGAGAGAGAGAGAGAGAGAGAGAGAGAGAGACTAATTAACAATTCTGTAGAACCAATCCTTATCGAAGATTCATCCCATCCTCCTTGTTGGTTCGTCCTCTCCCTGGTTCTTCCTCCTCTTTCTCAATGTTGTGGTACAGCTTTGGCCACCAGCCAGTTGTATCCGGGCTCTCTCTTTCCGTCTCGGAGTAGTAAAGCTGCACCCTAATGCCCAACTGCCTGCGTCACCATCACCGCCTCAGCCACCACCATCACCACCACCACCATCACAGCCACAATCTCCTCCACCAGAGCTCCTCAACTCTCCACCGAGTGTAATTGTACGTACAATTTTAACGCAATGAAATGCATGCAAAACCCGACGCAATTACGGTTCCCAGATCATTGATTACTGAACGTAGTAATCTGATTATTTGTGTACATAACCCAATTTGGGAGTTAGGCCTTGGGTTAGATCTTATTAGGTTTGGTTAGGAATTATGCTAAGGGCTGTTAGACGTTAGTATAGATGTGCATCAGTTTCAGACGTATTATAACGCTTACTCAGACCCTCGTCACAAGATAAGAGGAAGTTAACAGTCTCAAACGTAAGTCCTTGTGCTTCTCATTTACATCTTTTCTCCTTATTCTCTCCTGTTGGCCTTCCTTCCTCCCTCTCTTATCCTCCCTTCTTCCTCCTCCTATCATATCTCACTTCCATTATTCCTGGTTCTCCCTTACCTTCCTACCCTTCTCCCTTACCCAAATATTAGTACCAAAATCTTCCCCTCTTCCAGGATCACCAATCCATCTTCTCAACGAGGTAGGGGGAAGGGGTAGGTGGTTGGGAAGGGGTAGGGGGTAGGGAAGGCCTGTCAACACATCCTTAACATCTTCATAATGACCCCCTTTTACCCCCCTCCTCGTGGGTAGGGGGGGGGGGGTTCCTTCGGGAATGGCCAGGGGAATTTAATAGCCCAAATTCAACTACATTTTGCCGCTTCCTCGTTATTTTGATGGAAGAGTGAGAAGAGAATGCGAAAGGTGAAAAGTATATTTATAGTGAAAAAAGTTCTAAACTTTCCTCTCGATGGAAACAAGCTACCTTTCCTGTCAGATTTGGTAGCCTCGGTGTCCGCATATCCATCCTGATCGCTCAAAGATCCTTTTTATCTTCGCGGATTATTTAGGTAATTTCGACCCACTGCACTACTAAGTGGGTATCTCTCACAGCTCTAGCACTCAGACCAGCTCATCTACAAGCAGTCAAACTAGAACAACCTGATCGTAAAGAAAGTAGCTACCATGTGTCGCTCGCCTCACAGCATCGATAGCTCCCCATGTTGGTGATTTTTTTATTAGCGATCCCATGTCAACAACAGTTATGTGTTTGAACCCCCAACCCAGCCTATCATCCTTACTTACGCTACTTCCTCAACCTCCTCTCCCCCACCTCTCACCCCAACCTCAGCCCCAGCCCCAAGGGGTCTCGCTAGCAGAGGTGACCCCAGCTATTAAGCTCACCGTCAGCTCGGCTTGGGCCCGGGACAAAGTTATACAAGATTTACGCCCTAAGTCCCTTTAAACCTGTCGGGAAGACGCGGCTTGACTTTAACTTAAAGGAGCCTTCAATTTTAAGTTTTCGGGCTTCTCACCCTGGCGGCCCGAGTGCCGAATCTATTTAAGCAACGCCGCCCGCCATCTCGCGTGTTTAAATTTCCATATTAAAACTCCGTGAAAGGTTCCTTTGAGGGAATTTGCAAATGGCGAAGAGAGAGAGAGGGGAAGAGAGAGAGTGGGCGGCAGAGCTCAAAGGAAAGGTAGAGTGAGAGGAAGAACAGGTGTTCCCTCAGTCTTCCCTCCTCTTCCCTCCCTGGAAGAACACTCTCGTCGTATTAGACGCATCTCCAGCAGTTTCCTGCTCTGCAAGGCGGCAGGAGTGAAGTGAATTAATAGTTTGCTTCAAAGATTATTGCAATGTTGAATCCCCCTCTATTCCCCCGACCTTAGTGACTGAGTGAATGTGGGACTGAGTGAATGTGGGACTGAGTGATTGTGGGACTGAGTGAATGTGGGACTGAGTGAATGTGTGACTGAGTGAATGTGGGACTGAGTGAATGTGGGACTGAGTGAATGTGGGACTGAGTGAATGTGGGACTGAGTGAATGTGGGACTGAGTGAATGTGTGACTGAGTGAATGTGGGAGTGTTGGAGAGGGTGGAACTTGCCTACTTCTAGGCTATAGAAAGCGAGATCTGGCTCTTGGGTACCACCTCCTAGTTCTCGTCATGTTCAAGCTCGCTGTCGTTACAGGTCTTCAAAGTGCGTAAGGATGACGTGGTATTAACAGGTTCCTGAGCCTATTGGGCATTGTGATACCTGGCTATGGGACGTGTGTGTTTGTATGTGTGGGTTCTCGTGTGTGTGTGTGTGTGTGTGTGTGTGTGTGTGTGTGTGTGTGTGTGTGTGTGTGTGTGTGTGTGTGTGTGTGTGTGTGTGTGTGCGTGCAGCGTGCGTGCAAGCATGCAAGAACGTACTCAATATCCTTGCTTAATGCGGGTGAATGATTATGTGTTGAAAAATCCCATGATGGAACACACGGATCATAAGGCCCCCCAATAGTTTCACCCCCCCCTCTCCTCCCCCCAACATTTCCCCCCTCAAAAAAAAAACATTATCCACCCTGAATCCTACACCCCCCCCTCCCCTTCCTCCCTTAACTTCCATTTTTATCTACACTACAGCAGTTAAGGGCAGAGAAGGGTCGGGGGGGAGGAGGAGGAGGAGGTGGGGGGAAGGGAGGTTGCGCTAAAGAATAGGAACTGGTAAACGAAAGAAACAAAGGAGCTGGGGAAGAAGGGACGTGCAGGCGGGGGAGAGGAAGAGCCAGGGGGGGAAATGGTTCGAGGTTCCGTGTCTCGACTGAGAAAAACCTAAGTCCAAATGGGTGATAAGAGGACAGGAAACATTTTTGGAAGACTAAGCGTATGGGAGATGTTAGGAGGAAGGTGAGGAAGGAGGATGGAGGACGATAAGCAGCAAGAGGGAGAGTGACTCTCTCTCTGGGCTGGGGGGGTGGGGAGAGGGATAGAGTATAAGAAGCCTGGGAAGTGTAAGGGGCAATGATAAGGGTTATCTTATCTTGAGATGATTTCGGGGCTTTAGTGTACCCGCGGCCCGGTCCTCGACCAGACCTCCACCCCCAGGAAGCAGCCCGTGACAGCTGACTAACACCCAGGTACCTATTTTACTGCTAGGTAACAGGGGCATAGGGTGAAAGAAACTCTGCCCATTGTTTCTCGCCGGCGCCCGGGATCGAACCCGGGACCACAGGATCACAAGTCCAGTGTGATGTCCGCTCTGATGTCTAATACCTGAAGTCTGTCACTACTTCTGCCTGAAGTACTTACCTAGTTGGACTTTCCTAGTTGTGCTTGCGGGGGTTGAGCTCTGGCCCTTTGGTCCCGCCTCTCAACCGTCAATCAACTTGTGTACAGGTTCCTGAGCCTACTGGGCTCTATCATATCTACACATGAAACTGTGTATGGAGTCCACCACATCACTGCCTAATGCATTCCATTTGTCTACTATTTTGACACTATTTGTCTACTAATGTCTCTATGGCTCATTTGGGCACTCAGTTTCCACCTGTGTCCCCTAGTGCGTGTGCTCCTGGTGTTAAATAGTCTGTCTTTATGTAGCCTATCAATTCCTCTGAGAATCTTGTATGTGATGATCATGTCCTCCCCCTAACTCTTCTGTCTCCCAGTGACGTGAGGTTTAATTCCCGAAGTCTCTCCTCATAGCTCATACCCCTCAGTTCGGGTACTAGTCTGGTGGCAAACCTTTGAACCTTTTTCCTTTCCAGCTTAGTCTTATGCTTGACTAGATATGGTATGCTGGAGCCGCATACTCCAGGATTACTGAAGTGTCAGTAGTGAAGACCTCTAGCTTATGGATGTCATCTAGACGAATTTCAACTTCATTTTGAAGTTGATGTTGATTCCTTTGTTTTGGTTTTAATAGAAAATGGTAGTTTGACCATAGTTGAAAAGGTCTTGCTGGTCCTGTGCAAGTTCACAGGTTGTAAAGTTTATGCCTCTGTCGTTTGGACGAGTTAACTGTCCACTGCTCAGAGCTGTCAACTTTCCTAGGGTCTTGGTTTCTACCTGTGTTTTATGTTGTAGTATTAGGTTGAGTATTCGTTAATGGCCTCTACACAGGCTTGAAACTACCACTGTTTAATATGCTTCGACACACATGCTTGACAGATAAGGCTCTTGTCAAGCACGCTCCTGTCAAGGGCTCCATTGCACAGTACGAGGCATATCTTATACGCAGTTCATTCCAGCATCCAAAACTGAGGTTCACTTGTGGAATTTAAGTGTCTTAATTTGTATACGTTCTCAGACCATCGTGTGTGTGTGTGTGTGTGTGTGTGTGTGTGTGTGTGTGTGTGTGTGTGTGTGTGTGTGTGTGTGTGTGTGTGTGTGTGTGTGTGTGTGTGTGTGGCATGCAGCACTTACCTTCAGAGAGCGGTGCCATGGAGACTCACTCCCCTGCTGGAATCCTTAATCCCATTTACTTATATATTGCATACCATCATTTTCAGGATTACCTTCATCGCCATAACTCTCACCATCTCCACTCATTACCCCACCAACTTCCTCCATTCGCCACCGGATACCGTCTACACCCCCCAACCCCCCACCACCTCATCCCCCTTTCACCCCACAATGCATCCCACTCAGTCGTACTTCATTGCCGCCTGCGCATGATCTCTCTGCTCATGCCACGACCCTACGGTTGAAGCTACGACCCTTCGGTTAAAGCTACGACCCTTCGGTTAAAGCTACGACCCTTTTGGTTAAAGCTACGACCCTTCGGTTAAACCTACAACCCTTCGGTTAAAGCTACGACCCTTCGGTTAAAGCTACGACCCTTCGGTTAAAGCTACGACCCTTCGGTTAAAGCTACGACCCTTCGGTTAAAGCTACGACCCTTTTGGTTAAAGCTACGACCTTTCGGTTAAACCTACAACCCTTCGGTTAAAGCTACGACCCTTCGGTTAAAGCTACGACCCTTCGGTTAAAGCTACGACCCTTTGGTTAAAGCTACGACCCTTTGGTTAAAGCTACGACCCTTTGGTTAAAGCTACGACCCCTCAGCTAAAGCCATGACCCCCCTAGGCTCCGCCACGATTTTTGGATCAAAGGGAGTCATCTATTTTCATCAGTTTTAAATTATCCTCTTCATGGCCTCCGTCAGCGGGATGGATGGGTCATGTGTGGGGGGTCGGGTGTGGGGTTGAAACGCTACACTTCAATGATGATGGGAATCTAAGAGGGTTGGGGGGAGGGGGTGAAGGGGCAGGTTTGGGGGAGGGAGGGGAAGGTTTGGGGGAGGGAGGGGAAGGTTTGGGGGAGGGAGGGGAAGGTTTGGGGGAGGGAGGGGAAGGGGGGAGAGGGCTGCATGGCTCTTTACGTTGCAGTATGAGACAAACTATCTTACCCTTCCCGATTCCTGTGACGCCCTGCAGGTGATTCTATAACCTCCAGTGACAATACAAGACAGCTCTGTCACCTCCAGTGACAATACAAGACAGCTCTGTCACCTCCAGCGACACCACAAGACAGCTCTGTCACCTCACAAGACAGTTCTAGCCTAGGGCCCCCATCACTAACCTTACCTAAGATCGTTGCCTTCCCCCCAGCAACTAAAATACAACTCTGCCCACTCGAACAACAACATAACAACCAAACCACCCAATAACCTCACAATGATAATCCCAGGACACTATAACATCTTAAGACGTTATAAGTCTCCGTGATGAGTCCCTCTCCCTTCCCTAATATATATATCTTATTAACAATTACAACATTTTATTTCATGCCGATCACGGCTTCCAAATCTCTGGTATTGTAGGTATCGCTTCCCGACCCGTCACCTGACCAAATACATCGTAATATTTAAGAAATCTACCAAGCAGTTCAGAATTACGACGCATTAGTTAAAAAATTAAGGCCCTGTAATAGTGACGCTTTTCTTGTTAGGCAAAACGTTTTTTTTTGGGGGGGACGGAGTGGCAAATCGGGAGATTGGAGATCGCTAGCAGCAGAGATTGGAGATCGCAAGCTGAGAGATCCTCCCACTCCCACACCTTAAGCAACGCTGGTTGTCAAATGCCTAACAAAAGCTGGCAGGTAGAGAAGCTAACATTCAACCCGTGTGTAAAACATGGGTCTTTCTCCCTCTAGCATGTCCACGAAAGAGACGACACGGGTAGCCAACACGACAACAGGCCAGCCCAGCTTCCGACACGACCCCACCACCATCACCCACTACTGACGACGACAACATTGCCAACACCCGTCGTGCCAACACCCGTTGTGCCAACACCCGTCGTGTCAACACCCGTCGTGTCAACACCCGTCCTTCCATCACATCACCACCGACGACAAAAAGCCCCTTTTTAATGACAACTTCGCCTCCAATTACCCCTCTTTTCCCCCTCACATCACCCTCTCCCTCTCCCCCCATAACCCCCTCCCTTTCCCTACAACTACTCTGCGCCAAGACATCTTCCTGAAGGGGAAAAAAATTAATCCTTGAGAAAGGGTCGCCAAATACGGAATAGGACCCGGTAATTTACTTGATTCATTATGATTCTCGCTAAAGGGGGGACACCTTCCTGAAGACGGTAAAAGGAAACGCCGGAAGAACAGCAGCAACAACGGGACAAGCAGCAGTAGCGAGGAAAGCAACAGTACCAGTAGCAAGAGCAGTCGTGAAAGTACTAGCAATTATAGTATTTATAGACACACACAGAGATCACACTAACGTGATGCATCGAATGAACAAATCCACAAGGGGATTGTGCCTCGGAATGGCTACGGGATCAAGTAAGTTCAGTAGAACTTTGGTTTCAACTCTTTTACCCTGTCGTAGCTCAGTCGATTAAGGCCGTGTCTGGGATGCTCCCGGACGCAGGTTCGAATCCTCGTCACGGCCCTTGTGGATTTGTTCATTAGTATTTATAGCCTTTAACAACAGCATCAGTAGCAGCAGTTGTGGTAATAGCACCCACAACAATACCAGTAGTAGCAGGAATGCAAGTGGTAATTGCCTCAAGTGGTGTAGAACAGTAGTTGCAACTATTGCAACATCAGTAGTAGTAGCAGCAGCAGCTGTTGCAGTACCAGTAACTGGAATTGTTGAAACAGCAGTAGTAACAATAGCAGCAACAGCAGTAGAAATAGTAGCAGCGGTAATTCTGATAGTTATCACTAATACCAGTAAAAGTAGGAGTGGTATAGTTACCAATAGTACTCACTTGTAGGTGTACTAACTTACTGCTGATTCGCCCCCTAGTGGCACCTCGACATTGCTACCACCAGTGACATCATCAGACATCTCCCTCTCCCTCTCTCTCTCTCCCCCTTTCTCTCCCTCCTCTTTCTCTCTTCCCGTTCGTGGCTATCCACCCTTACCCTTGCCTTGTTCACAATATATCCCCGGGCGTCTCTCGATAGAGCTGGTGCCATCAGTTTGGTTAATAGGCCTGACGGTCGTGATAATGATTGTGTAGGAACTGATTAACTCCCAGGGCCGAGGACCAGCTGCCTGCTGCTGCTGCCTGCTCTTGCTGCTGGGAGGAAGGGGTTAGTAGCATGCTGCTGCAGCTGGGGAGGGAGGAAGGGAGGGAGTGGGTGAGGGTTGGAAGGGTGCAGTTGTAACTAGTCAGGAAGGTAGTGGTGGCTAGTGTGCTTTTAGGTATATCTGCACTTAGGTAGCTACCCTCGACTATATGGAGGGGTGTGTAGTGTGTGTGGTGTGTGTGTGTGTGTGTGTGTGTGTGTGTGTGTGTGTGTGTGTGTGTGTGTGTGTGTGTGTGTGTGTGTGTGTGTGTGTGTGTGTGTGTGGTGTGTGTGTCAAGAGCTTGCTGCTAACATACCCCCATTACACAGGATGGGTAGTCGTACATGGGTAGATCACATGGGTAGATCATATGGGTAGATCACGTGGGTAGATTACATGTGATCAGTCGTAGTCTGCACTGTGAGGATATCATCATGAACACATTTTGTACTAATATGCCTTAAGTCAAACATAATTAGCTATCTCTTAGTGTATTTATTACATCCCTTCTTTCAATGGGAAAAGATAAATGAAAACCTATCCAGTCTATCCTGGTTCCTGGTCTTGTAAGGATTTACTTTAATTAGAAGGTTTTGAACCATTTGCTCTAATATTTTCTTAATGTAGATTATGGTATATGTTTCTCAACTTTGTTCTAATTAATGCAGTTCGAAGGATTTGAAACATTCCAAGTAATTTAAGTTTTTGAAAGAATGGATTCGGGGACGCATATATTCTCTTCCCACACTCCAGACCACCAACTGAGTAGCTTTAAATGGGGCAGTTAGACAAGACATACCAGTTAAAGAGAGTATAAGTAGGCTAAAAAAAGAGAGAGTATCTTCACAGTCTTGGCTTGTATAAAAGGATGCTATTGGGTTAATAATTTGTATTGCCATTGTGACTTTTACTTTTTATTTTTAGTACAAAAAAGTAACGGGACACTTACTTTTTGTCCCGTTTAAGAGCACTGCAGTGCTCTTAAACATTAAAACTCTCGGAAGATCTTACATGTAAGATCTTCCGATATCATTACTATCAACTGGCCTACGTTTTCCCCTCAGCTCTATGGGGTGATAGTGCCTTACATCCAGTTTCAAATAAAACAATTTTGATGGACTAACTGAAGATCTGTAATTGTTCTCTGTTGAACACCATACCGCTATCTGTGACCTATATTAAGTGGTTCATATCAGTATGGAGGGTTTGCAGGCGATGAGTCACAATAACGTGGCTAAAATAAATTGACCAGACCACACACTAGAAGGTGAAAGGACGACGACGTTTCGGTTCGTCCTGGACCATTCTCAAGTCGATTGAGGATGATACATATAATACTCGTGGGAATCGACTTGAGAATGGTCCAGGACGGACCGAAACGTCGTCGTCCCTTCACCTTCTAGTGTGTGGTCTGGTCAATGGAGGGTTTGTGTGTGTGTGTGTTCTTTGATGATACTTAATCAAACGACACTCCAAGGAGAAATAAAGGAGATATGATCCTGGTACATAAAATACTCGTGGGAATCGATGAAACAGAAAAATACTGCTTCCATCTTTAGTTTTAAAAAATGTATATGCGAGGAAACATGTGTGTGTCGGGCGCCATTGCATCAAGAGGCCAACAGTTGAAAATGAAGGAAAGGGGGGGGGGGGGGGGGTAGGGGGAGGGCAGGAGCTGACGTTCAATACATCATAACTCATCTAGGTAAATTAAGCAAATACTACCCCTCACATCACCATCATAATTATCCCCGACACCACTGCCACCGTCACCATCACTGACACCATCCCCTTCCCTACTACCAGCACCACCATCACCATCCCCACTACCACCCGCTGCTACACCGACCAGTACAACAACAATTACTCGTCCGCGCGAGGCGTCGAATATTTCCACTTGTTTTATCCCATGTACAACCCACTTCCCTCTCACCTTTCCGTCTCTTACCTTCCCTCACTAACTTTCCGGCCCTTACCTTACGTCCAATTCCCTTCCGTTCCTTACCTTTTGCCCCTTACGACTCCTTCCTTTCTGTCCCGTTTTTTTTCAGTTCCTTTCCTTACGTCTCCTTGCCTTCTGCCTCCCTCTTTGCCTTTCGGTTCCCTTCCTTTCCGTTCCCCTCTCCTTCCCTTCCACCCTCTCCCTTCTATTATCACCCCTCCTCCGTTCCTCTACTCAATTATTTGCCCTTTCCTTTCCCTCCCTTTCTCCCACACATCACCGGTCGCCTGAATCGTCACTCTAGGCAGCCGATTTGGACCTTGTCGTTGGAAGCCATTGTGACTTTTATCCCATTTTGGACCTGATAAAAATGATCTATTACAAAAAAAATCAGAGAAATCAACTGTGTGCTATACATTTTTTTTTTTAGCACCGTAAAAGCACTTTATCTCCGTAACTTAAATTCAGAGCACTATGTAAATTGCCTTTTTAACAAACACATGAAAGGTGTTTCACTCCACTAGCGGGCCGAACAAAGGTTCTCTAACACAATTACTCTCATGTCGAAATGCAGCTGCAGGATAGTCAAACCTGATATTTTAATCCTGCTGCTTTGCAGACGATGAAAACTCTTGACTGGACACAAGGAAAGGCGGATACTGGATAATATTACAGGGCATTTATATAGTTCTTGCATTTTATTAAAGTTATTTTCACAAAAATTTTGACTAATTATTTTCCTAGTCAACAAGTGCCATAATACCCATTGCATTTGGAAACTTGAGAGCCACTTGACATGGATATTCTAAGAACACCAACACACCCTCCAGCCTAGAGCTATTTAGAATCCCATCGCTGCCACCATTAGACCAGTCTGAGCTACTTAGAATCCCATTGCTGCCACCATTAGACCAGTCGGAGCTACTTAGAATCCCATCGCTGCCACCATTAGACCAGTCGGAGCTACTTAGAATCCCACCGCTGCCACCATTAGACCAGTCGGAGTTACTTAGAATCCCATTGCTGCCACCATTAGACCAGTCGGAGCTAGTTAGAATCCCACCGCTGCCACCATTAGACCAGTCGGAGTTACTTAGAATCCCAATGCTGCCGCTAGTTGTCTAGCCCAGAGCTTCAACCAAAAGGCCGTCACAAAGGAAGCATTCATAAATGATTTGCTTTTGGTGGAACAGAAGATGCCAATACCTCACATTTATAGTATTGTCTCGAGGTTTTGTATGTAGGTAAGGTGTGTTGGTTTTAGTGACAGCTATTTATATTTTCCCTGTTATTTAGAAGACGGAATGTACATAACAGCTTATTTGGTAACGATGTTCCGAACAATTGGTCAAACCTCGAACAACGGATCAAAGTCTACACCAACAGGCCCGTAGCCATGACTTGTCAGTAGCTACGACAAACGGATTAGATGGCCCAAACAACGACTTGAATCCTCCAATCATTAAATATAAATATCTAACATAGGCATCTGAGCACACCACCTGTTGTGATTGAACCATTTTAAGTGTTATCCCTCCACTACCTGCCGTAACATTTCCAGATAAAGTAATAATTCCACTCAAAGGCATTCATAAATCAAATTTCCAGTCGCCTCTGACGGGGCTAATCACAATTTCAGAAGTTTTCCAAAGCTCCAATTAAATTACACTCCCGAGGGATGTGCTGATGGCCGGCTGTTGTGTAGAGGGACTTGCGGCTACGTCGGAAAGTGACCTGTATAAAATGAAAACACGAGGCATACAAATAGCTTGGTTTGTATTCACTTCAGTCCTCTATAACAGCAATTGTAATTTTTATCGTCTTGTGACGCTAGAAGACAGGGCGGAGAGGACAGACTAAGTGAGGAGACGGTTTACAGAAAGACAAGGCTACGAGACGGGACGGGGACGACATACAAGGAGACGGGGATGGGGCTGTGTATGGATGTCTCATCCTCCCTGAGCTCTACCAATCAGCCTCAACTCTCTCACCCAGACTTCTGCGCCTGGCCATTTCTTTGCCACTGTCATCCAGCCTTTATATACATACATACACACACACACACATTATATTATATATATATATATAGTCTATCTGCCTTGTTTATCAGGGATGAAATTGAAGGACAAACCCTTCAATGCCCCTAACGTGTTTGCTGGAGCGCAAAATAAATATTATATAGTTTGGCTCGGAAATGTATTGGTTTTACTAACCCTCCTAACCAACATGTCAAAAAATAATATATAGACAATAAAAAAACAAATGTACCGACAACCCAAGAGCAAAACGTTGTTCCTCAGAGTACATTAAAACTAAAACTAAACTAAAATACTCGTTCAGAGTGTAAAACAGAACATTGCCCTCCAGAGTGTATTAAAGGCAAAACATTGTCCCTAAGGGTAAATTCAAAGTCGAACATTGTCCACTAAGAGTATATTAATTAAAAGGCAAGGCATTGTCCCTAAAAGTGTATTAAAGGCAAAACATTGTTCCTTACATTGTATTAAAGGAAAAACATTGTTCCAAAGATTGTATTAAAGGCAAAATAGTGTCCCGAAAATTGTATTAAAAGGCCCGAATTCCGTCCATTGTCTCTAAGAGTGTATTAAGATAAAAAATAAAAAAAACACAGCCTAATGGATACTCCAGCCCTAGCTAGCTATACCTGGGGAGGGGGGGGGGGGATAGCACTATCCCCTAGAGTGCAATGGCCGTGTTCTTGCAAACACTAACTTCACTTCTTGCAACACTCACACAAAGTGTTCTTGCCCCTATTCCCCCCCCCCCCAGTGCTACTCAATCCACCGCAATCTCACCATCAACCCTTCAACATCTACTCCACCCTGTGCTGTTTTTTTTTTTTTAGATTTAGCTACTCAGAACGAAATGAACCATGTAGCACGGGCTATGGTGAGCCCGTAACCACCCTGTGCACTTTATCTCCTGTATACGTCTCCCTAATGGTACAACTGACCTGCATTTGACCTGGAGATGGGACGAAACACCTGACCTGGTAGGAAGCAGCTGGTGGTGACCTTCGTCACACACTCACCTGAAAGAAAGAGGTCAATGATTAGTACCATCACAAACTATTGTCAATCATCAATATACATGTTAGTGTAAAATATAAGAAAACAGTAAAGATTAAAACACCACGTGCACAAGACCAAACCGCACGTGCCCAAGACCAAACCGCACGTGCCCAAGACCAAACCGCACGTGCACAAGACCAAATCGCACGTGCCCAAGACAAAACCGCACGTGCCCAAGACCAAACCGCACGTGTCCAAGACCAAACCGCACGTGCCCAAGACCAAACCGCACGTGCCCAAGACCAAACCGCACGTGCCCAAGACAAAACCGCACGTGCCTAGGACAAAACGGCACGTGTCCAAGACAAAACCGCACGTGTCCAAGACAAAACCGCACGTGTCCAAGACCAAACCGCACGTGCCCAAGACCAAACCGCACGTGCCCAAGACCAAATCGCACGTGCCCAAGACCAAATCGCACGTGCCCAAGACAAAACCGCACGTGTCCAAGACCAAACCGCACGTGCCCAAGACCAAACCGCACGTGCCCAAGACCAAATCGCACGTGCCCAAGACAAAACCGCACGTGCCTAGGACAAAACGGCACGTGTCCAAGACCAAACCGCACGTGCCCAAGACCAAACCGCACGTGCCCAAGACCAAACCGCACGTGCCCAAGACCAAACCGCACGTGCCCAAGACCAAATCGCACGTGCCTAGGACAAAACGGCACGTGCCCAAGATCATCGGCTCAACATCATAACCTTGTGGCAAGATACAACGGTGCAGACCGCCACGAAATGAAAAGTTGCAAGGATCAATTTTGGGATCTCTTACCTCAGCCCGTTCTACCCCCTCTATAAAAAAAAATGCCACAGTTTGGCCTAACCAGAAACGCACAAACCCAAGCAACCCCTCCTCCCCCACATCGATGCACAGAAAACGTCAATATTGCGGTTCTTTAATTTTTTTAATAATACATTTTAACGGTTTGGTTAATTCCGAAGCCGACAGAAGCAAGGCATTCTGTCAACCGTCCACCGACACAACAGTTAGATCATTCAAAATTATATTTCCGTCTATATTTAGGGCCCACTTTTCAATCTTATTAACAGATGTCACGATGTTGACCAGACCACACACTAGAAGGTGAAGGGTCGACGACGTTTCGGTCCGTCCTGGACCATTCTCAAAATCGACTTGAGAATGGTCCAGGACGGACCGAAACGTCGTCGTCCCTTCACCTTCTAGTGTGTGGTCTGGTCAACATACTTTAGCCACGTTATTGTGACTCATCGCCTGTAGATGTCACGATGTTACTAAGTTTAAAATAATCCTGCCTTAATTTGCTCAGGTAACAGAAAGCAGCTTCCCATGCATGAGCACCTCCCCCTCCCCCCTCTAGCACCTCCTCGCCCATGTTCGGTTACACACTCCGAGGAAGCAGCCCGTAGCAGCTGTCTAACTCCCAGGTACCTATTTACTGCTAGGTAACAGGGGCATCAGGGTGAAAGAAACATTTTGCCCATTTGTCTCCGCCTCCACCGGGGATCAAAACCGGGACTTCAGGACTACGAATCCGGAGCGCTGTCCACCCAGCTGTCAGGCGTAGAACATTCCCTTGCTAACTCATGGGAGCTACCAGGTATCAACCAGGTATCAACCAGGTAACCAGCTAGTAAGTGAGTTATAGCTAACTCATGGGAGTATATATACACTTTATTGGCCCTATATTATACACTATAATAGTGTATTATATATATACACTTTATTATTATATACACTTATTTATTGGTCAAAGCTGGAGAAATTGCTGACCTAGAGAGCGTGCAGAGATCCTTTACTGCTAGAATCCACTCAGTAAAACATCTAAATTACTGGGACCGACTAAAGAGCCTAAATCTGTACTCCCTTGAGCGCAGGCGGGAGAGATACATAATAATTTACACGTGGAAAATAATTGAGGGGCTGGTCCCAAACCTGCACACAGAAATAACACCACATGAGACCAGAAGACATGGCAGGATGTGCAGAATACCCCCGTTGAAAAGCAGAGGTGCAACAGGTACTCTGAGAGAGAACTCTATCAACATCAGAGGCCCGAGACTGTTCAACACGCTTCCACTACACATAAGGGACATAACTGGCCGACCCCTCACAGTGTTCAAGAGAGAACTGGATAAGCACCTCCAAAGGATACCTGATCAACCAGGCTGTGACTCATACGTCAGGCTGCGAGCAGCCGCGTCTAACAGCCTGGTTGATCAGTCCAGCAACCAGGAGGCCTGGTCGACGACCGGGCCGCGGGGACACTAAGCCCCGGAAGCACCTCAAGGTAGCCTCAAGGTAGGTAGGCCCTACCGTGCTCTCTAGGGTCAATATACGACGCAATCCATATCAAAATAATTCTAGAATCCATCATTGAAAGTTCTGCAATATCCGTGCCGGACTTCAGACACAAGCATAGTAAATTATATTTAGTGAGTTAAGAGCAGGGAAGGGAGATAGTGAGTTAAGAGCAAGGAGAGGGCAAAAGTGAGTTAAGAGCAAGGAGGGGGCGATAGTGAGTTAAGAGCAAGGAGGGGGCGATAGTGAATTAAGAGCAAGGAGGGGGAGATAGTGAGTTAAGAGCAAGGAGGGGGCAATAGTGAATTAAGAGCAAGGAGGGGGCGATAGTGAGTTAAGAGCAAGGAGGGGGCAATAGTGAGTTAAGAGCAAGGAGGGGGAGATAGTGAGTTAAGAGCAAGGAGGGGGCGATAGTGAGTTAAGAGCAGGGAGGAGCGATAGTGAGTTAAGAGCAAGGAGAGGGCAAAAGTGAGTTAAGAGCAAGGAGGAGCGATAGTGAGTTAAGAGCAAGGAGGGGCGATAGTGAGTTAAGAGCAAGGAGTAGCGATAGTGAGTTAAGAGCAAGGAGGAGCGATAGTAAGTTAAGCGCAAGGAGGAGCGATAGTGAGTTAAGCGCAAGGAGGAGCGATAGTAAGTTAAGCGCAAGGAGGAGCGATAGTGAGTTAAGAGCAGGGAGGAGCGATAGTGAGTTAAGAGCAAGGAGGAGCGATAGTGAGTTAAGAGCAAGGAGGAGCGATAGTAAGTTAAGAGCAGGGAGGCGCGATAGTGAGTTAAGAGCAAGGAGGCGCGATAGTGAGTTAAGAGCAAGGAGGGAGCGATAGTGAGTTAAGAGCAGGGAGGCGCGATAGTGAGTTAAGCGCAAGGAGGGAGCAATAGTGAGTTAAAAGCAAGGAGGCGCGATAGTGAGTTAAGAGCAAGGAGGCGCGATAGTGAGTTAAGAGCAAGGAGGGGGCGATAGTGAGTTAAGAGCAGGGAGGCGCGATAGTGAGTTAAGAGCAAGGAGGCGCGATAGTGAGTTAAGAGCAAGGAGGGGGCGATAGTAAGTTAAGAGCAGGGAGGCGCGATAGTGAGTTAAGAGCAAGGAGGCGCGATAGTGAGTTAAGAGCAAGGAGGGGGCGATAGTGAGTTAAGAGCAAGGAGGCGCGATAGTGAGTTAAGAGCAAGGAGGCGCGATAGTGAGTTAAGAGCAAGGAGGCGCGATAGTGAGTTAAGAGCAAGGAGGCGCGATAGTGAGTTAAGAGCAAGGAGGGGGCGATAGTGAGTTAAGAGCAAGGAGGGGCGATAGTGAGTTAAGAGCAAGGAGGGGGCGATAGTGAGTTAAGAGCAAGGAGGGGCGATAGTGAGTTAAGAGCAAGGAGGCGCGATAGTGAGTTAAGAGCAAGGAGGGGGCGATAGTGAGTTAAGAGCAGGGAGGGGGCGATAGTGAGTTAAGATCAGGGAAGAGCGATAGTGAGTTAAGAGCAGGGAGGGGCGATAGTGAGTTAAGATCAGGGAAGAGCGATAGTGAGTTAAGAGCAGGGAGGGGCGATAAGTAACACATTCAAGGTAAACAGTTTTGGAGGTATGGACACTTAAAGAGCTCAAGGAGGGACGATATACACACTTCAAACAACTGCTCCCCACTGGTGCCACCGGTGGTGCCACTGGTGGTGGCACCAGTGGCACCACTGGGCAAGGTAGTGGAGATAGGAGCCTCACCGCCTCCCTCGCTGGTCTCACGGCTGCGCACATCTCATTTATTTCAGTCAGCGTGATAAAAAGCAATTATACCAAACTGAAGAGCGTCTAATGTTTATAAATGAGGTGAGGTTGGTGGTGTCAGCATCGAGTGTGATAATAGGCAATTCTTGACACATGCTGTGATGAGGCAGAGTCCTGTTGTGAGGAGAGCATGGTGAGGGAGGCAGAGTCCTGTTGTGAGGAGTGGTGAGGGAGGCAGAGTTCTGTTGTGAGGAGAGCATGGTGAGGGAGGCAGAGTCCTGTTGTGAGGAGAGCATGGTGAGGGAGGCAGAGTCCTGTTGTGAGGAGAGCATGGTGAGGGAGGCAGAGTCCTGTTGTGAGGAGAGCATGGTGAGGGAGGCAGAGTCCTGTTGTGAGGAGAGCATGGTGAGGGAGGCAGAATCCTGTTGTGAGGAGAGCATGGTGAGGGAGGCAGAGTCCTGTTGTGAGGAGAGCATGGTGAGGGAGGCAGAGTCCTGTTGTGAGGAGAGCATGGTGAGGGAGGCAGAGTCCTGTTGTGAGGAGAGCATGGTGAGGGAGGCAGAGTCCTGTTGTGAGGAGAGCATGGTGAGGGAGGCAGAGTCCTGTTGTGAGGAGAGCATGGTGAGGGAGGCAGAGTCCTGTTGTGAGGAGAGCATGGTGAGGGAGGCAGAGTCCTGTTGTGTGGAGAGTGATGAGGGAGGCAGAGTCCTGTTGTGAGGAGAGTGATGAGGGAGGCAGAGTCCTGTTGTGAGGAGAGTGATGAGGGAGGCAGAGTCCTGTTGTGAGGAGAGTGATGAGGGAGGTAGAGTCCTGTTGTGTGGAGAGTGATGAGGGAGGCAGAGTCCTGTTGTGAGGAGAGTGATGAGGGAGGCAGAGTCCTGTTGTGAGGAGAGCATGGTGAGGGAGGTAGAGTCCTGTTATGAGGAGAGTGGTGAGGGAGGTAGAGTCCTGTTGTGAGGAGAGTGATGAGGGAGGCAGAGTCCTGTTGTGAGGAGAGTGATGAGGGAGGCAGAGTCCTGTTGTGAGGGGACTGGTGAGGGAGTCACTATTATACTGTGAGAGTAGTGATACGTACTCATTATGAAGAGGTTAGTGAGAGATACACTGTCATGTTGTGAGGGGCAGAGAGAGAGAGAGAGAGAGAGAGAGAGAGAGAGAGAGAGAGAGAGAGAGAGAGAGAGAGAGAGAGAGAGAGAGAGAGAGAGAGAGAGAGAGAGAGAGAGAGAGACTGTCATAATATAAGGGTGGAGAGGAAGTTACTTTCATGCCGCTCTGCAGCGTTAATCCACATTCAAATTGGAATTCAAATTGCACGATGAGAATGCATGAAAGTGAAATAAGTATATCCGAAAAAATATATCTGCGTAAATGAGATACGAATTTACATTCACGGAGCTTGATTTCAGCTTTGAGCCCGGATGCACTGTGCGTCAGAACAGACAGGTGACGCAACTAGACGCAAGTAGACGCTGACAGCTGTACCTACGTCGTTGGAGCAAACCCGTCCTCCTAAGGTCTCCCAACGTCAACAAAACGGTCAATTTAAAGTGTCCTGATCCTAATCTACCAGAGGACCCAAAACAGAAAACGGGACAGTACGTCACTTTCGCGAGCCGCTTCCATTTTCTAGTACGACAACTGTTTGGCATTATATAACGCATACGAGCTAAAAGCGACGTTCTTTGTAAGAGAACAGGTTGGTTGGAGACGGGCAAGCGAGGTCTTAGTGGAAAGAAAAGGTTCTACGTCCATCTTGTTCACCCTGGGGTTAGATATCATCATTTTGGAAACCCGAAAGAATGGTTTCTCGGGTTACCGAGACTGCCACATTGCAGAGCAACTGCAGTGCAATGATTCGCGAATCTATCCTCTTGTGCCTGACAGAGCACAGAGCGAGTGTATAGAGCCTACCTTCCTTAGTACTGGACCTGAACCTAGACTGTTTAGTTCCCCATGAGAGCCCATACTGCTGTTGTTTAAGATTCAGCTTCTAGGGAACAAAAAGTTGCAAGTAGCACGGGCTATGGTGAGCCCGTAGTGGACTTAGAGCGGGGCTGTAACCCCCATATTGCTAAGAGCATAATGGGATCCAAGAAGGTCGTCGTGAATCATTGTGAAGTCTGTCAACAAGGGCTGCCCCACAGTACACCCGGGACAGCATTGCTCCCGTAGTTGCTCGATTCGGATTAGCTGTTGTTGAGCCATCAGCCGTATGCAAATTGGTGATGTTGCACGCAACTGCAGCCCGAAAAAAACAATATTCCACAATAATCACCATCATTACCCCGTTTTATGAACTTGAGGAAAACAGCAGTGTAGATTCAGGTTATGAATAGTACAAACGAGAGAGAGAGAGAGAGAGAGAGAGAGAGAGAGAGAGAGAGAGAGAGAGAGAGAGAGAGAGAGAGAGAGAGAGAGAGAGAGAGAGAGAGAGAGAGAGATAGAGAGAGAGAGAGATATAGAGCAACCAAAAACACATTAGAGGGCGAGATTAAGTGAACAAATCAAGAAAGCGAAGCTAGATTGCAAAGACGAAAGAGGTGGGGAAAAAGATACACGAATCAACGGAAATAGGGAAGGAAAATAAATGGTCGAGGGAGGAGAGAGAGAGAGAGATGAGTAATGGCCAGGTGGAGGGGAGAGTGAACAAGGTAGGAGAATGGGGAGGAAGATGTATTGCACGGAGGGAGAGGAGAAAGGAGTGAAGGGAGAGTGACATGCAGTACGAGAAAGGGAGGAGGAGGAGGAGGAAGAGAAGAGTGATGGGTGTAGGCAGTGGGGGAGGAGAATGATGGGTGAATAATGAAGAATGATGATTTGGAGAGCGATGGAGGGAGAACGCGTAGAAGAGTGATGAGCGAAGAGAGAAAGAATAATGATATGGGAGCTGAGATCAGGGGAGAGAGAGAGACACGGAGGAATGACTATAGTGAAAAATGGAGGAAGGAGAAGTGTCACAGAGAGAGAGAGAGAGAGAGAGAGAGAGAGAGAGAGAGAGAGAGAGAGAGAGAGAGAGAGAGAGAGAGAGAGAGAGAGAGAGAGAGAGAGAGAGAAAGAGAGAGACAGAAGGAGGGAGAGACAAGAAGATTGATGACTGAACGAAGGAGAGGAGGAGGAGGACCAACACATACAACAAGGATACCGTCATGGTGGCAAGGGGGTGGTGGTAGATGCTGGTAGGTGCAAATGTATCACCTATAATGTTTATAGGTGATATTAGAAGCGGGTGAGTGTGTTGTGGTAATCTATAATAATGATGGATGGTTATGCACACCACCGGCTTCCTGTCCCCGTTAAGGCCTCTTGAGATGGTGAAGTTCAGGTAAATGGTGGTGATGGTGGTTGGTCACTTACCTAATAGTGACTACAGGAAAGTGAGATCTAGCTCTTTATGCTTCCTACTAGACATTTTGCACCTGTTTGCGTTATAATTTTATTATTCATTCGTTCGAATTCCTTGCCAAATTTGGCGTTAAAGTTGTGGAGTGAGGTGGCTTCTACAACTTCTCCTTCCAGTGGATTCCACTTGTAAATCGCTCGTACAGGGTACGAGAATTTCTTTACATTTCTTCTACTCATTTGGTGGTGGTGATGGTGATGGTGGTGGTGGTGGTGGTGGTGGTGGTGGTGGTGGTGGTGGTAGTAGTAGTAGTAGTAGTAGTAGTAGTAGTAGTAGTAGTAGTAGTAGTAGAAGTAGTGGTGGTGGTGGTGGTGGTAGTGTTAGTAGTGGTGGTGGTGATGGTGGTGGTAGTGTTAGTAGTGGTGGTGGTGGTGGTGGTGGTGGTGGTAGTGTTAGTAGTGGTGGTGGTGATGGTGGTGGTGATGGTAGTGTTAGTAGTGGTGGTGATGGTGGTGGTGGTGGTGGTGGTAGTGTTAGTAGTGGTGGTGGTGATGGTGGTGGTGATGGTGGTGGTGATGGTGGTGGTGATGGTGGTGGTAGTGTTAGTAGTGGTGGTGATGGTGGTGGTGGTGGTGGTGGTAGTGTTAGTAGTGGTGGTGGTGATGGTGGTGGTGATGGTGGTGGTAGTGTTAGTAGTGGTGGTGATGGTGGTGGTGGTGGTAGTGTTAGTAGTGGTGGTGGTGATGGTGGTGGTGATGGTGGTGGTAGTGTTAGTAGTGGTGGTGATGGTGGTGGTGGTGGTGGTGGTAGTGTTAGTAGTGGTGGTGGTGATGGTGGTGGTGATAGTGGTGGTAGTGTTAGTAGTGGTGGTGATGGTGGTGGTAGTGTTAGTAGTGGTGGTGATGGTGGTGGTGATGGTGGTGGTAGTGTTAGTAGTGGTGGTGATGGTGGTGGTGATGGTGGTGGTAGTGTTAGTAGTGGTGGTGATGGTGGTGGTGGTGGTGGTGGTAGTGTTAGTAGTGGTGGTGGTGATGGTGGTGGTGATGGTGGTGGTAGTGTTAGTAGTGGTGGTGATGGTGGTGGTGGTGGTGGTAGTGTTAGTAGTGGTGGTGGTGATGGTGGTGGTAGTGTTAGTAGTGGTGGTGATGGTGGTGGTGATGGTGGTGGTAGTGTTAGTAGTGGTGGTGATGGTGGTGGTGATGGTGGTGGTAGTGTTAGTAGTGGTGGTGATGGTGGTGGTAGTGTTAGTAGTGGTGGTGATGGTGGTGGTGATGGTGGTGGTAGTGTTAGTAGTGGTGGTGATGGTGGTGGTGATGGTGGTGGTAGTGTTAGTAGTGGTGGTGATGGTGGTGGTGATGGTGGTGGTAGTGTTAGTAGTGGTGGTGATGGTGGTGGTGATGGTGGTGGTAGTGTTAGTAGTGGTGGTGATGGTGGTGGTGATGGTGGTGGTAGTGTTAGTAGTGGTGGTGATGGTGGTGGTGATGGTGGTGGTAGTGTTAGTAGTGGTGGTGATGGTGGTGGTGGTAGTGTTAGTAGTGGTGGTGATGGTGGTGGTGATGGTGGTGGTAGTGTTAGTAGTGGTGGTGATGGTGGTGGTGATGGTGGTGGTAGTGTTAGTAGTGGTGGTGATGGTGGTGGTGGTAGTGTTAGTAGTGGTGGTGATGGTGGTGGTAGTGTTAGTAGTGGTGGTGATGGTGGTGGTGATGGTGGTGGTAGTGTTAGTAGTGGTGGTGATGGTGGTGGTGATGGTGGTGGTAGTGTTAGTAGTGGTGGTGATGGTGGTGGTGATGGTGGTGGTAGTGTTAGTAGTGGTGGTGATGGTGGTGGTGATGGTGGTGGTAGTGTTAGTAGTGGTGGTGATGGTGGTGGTGATGGTGGTGGTAGTGTTAGTAGTGGTGGTGATGGTGGTGGTAGTGTTAGTAGTGGTGGTGATGGTGGTGGTAGTGTTAGTAGTGGTGGTGATGGTGGTGGTGATGGTGGTGGTAGTGTTAGTAGTGGTGGTGATGGTGGTGGTGATGGTGGTGGTAGTGTTAGTAGTGGTGGTGATGGTGGTGGTGATGGTGGTGGTAGTGTTAGTAGTGGTGGTGATGGTGGTGGTGATGGTGGTGGTAGTGTTAGTAGTGGTAGTGATGGTGGTGGTGATGGTGGTGGTAGTGTTAGTAGTGGTGGTGATGGTGGTGGTGATGGTGGTGGTGATGGTAGTGGTGGTGGTGATGGTGGTGATGATGATGATGATGGTGGTGGTGATGGTGGTGGTGATGATGATGGTGGTGATGGTGGTGGTAGTGTTAGTAGTGGTAGTGATGGTGGTGGTAAGGCGTGGGAGAGAAACCACAGTAAGTATAATATCAGAGGTATTGGTTCCAAATCAGTTCACTTAAACAAACCATTTAGAGAGTGGGAAGGTATGAACGGTTATAAGCAGAGAGCTCAGGGGATCTCAACACCATTCCTCCAAAGGATGCTAATCCAAAAGGGGGAATCTAAAAACATTTCCAAAGAGTACCTGATCAACCGGGGCTGTGATGCCTGCGTTGGATTGCGGGCAGCAAGCGCTAACAGTCTGACTGATCCACAAACTGGGTGCTAATTGTCACAAGGTAAGAAGTCAAATTAGCAGGTACACTATAAACGGCAGAACACAGGGGGAGACAACTATTAGGAGACACCACAATGGAGGAAAATATTCAAATACACCATTAACCTTGATAATTAATCGAGAAAATTCAAGCATTTTCACCGAATGGTGAATTTTGAAGCATTTTCAATGGTGAATTTTCAAGCATTTTCAATGGTGAATTTTCAAGCATTTTCAATGGTGAATTTTCAAGCATTTTCACCGAATTTCACCGAATACCTCTTCAGAAGGCGTTTGTGCAAGAGGAAAGTGAGGGAAGGGGAAGCGAGAGAAATATGAAATGACACTTACCTATCTTACCTACTTTCCCACCTCCTCCCTGCGTCAAATTCCAAGGGAGCCGGTGAAGAGGTTGCAGCAAGAAAGCCAGACAAAAATTGTAATACCAATCTCATTACCTCCCAAGCTAAAAATGCTTAATTACAACCTTAGAGACGCTCTCTAAAACGCTATCAACGCCAGATGAGAACCTTTGTCTTCAGGTTCCGTGGGAAGGTCTTCTTATGCCTGCCAGAGAGGGTAGGTTCCTTTCTCTCTCTCTCTCTCTCTCTCTCTCTCTCTCTCACACACACACACACACACACGATATGATGATTGTTTGTAAGAAAATTCGTAACACTCTTCTAATATTTAACTTTTCAGTAACATGTAAAGGTTCATTTGGTCCACAGTATGGTTCGCCTCAGTGCCAAAGGATGGTTCTATTGAGGGTCAATTGATAGTTCTTACGAGTGCCAAATGACGGGTATCCTCAGTGGAAATAGATGATTGACCTCAGCGCCACTGGATAGTTCTTAGGCGAGGAGTCACAATAACGTAGCTATAAAGTATGTTGACCAAACCACACATTAGAAAGTGAAGGGACGACGACGTTTCGGTCCGTCCTGGACCATTCTCAATCGACTTGAGAATGGTCCAGGACGGACCGAAACGTCGTCGTCCCTTCACTTTCTAGTGTGTGGTCTGGTCAACAGTTCTCCTCAGTGTAATTATGGCTTCGCAGTACCAAGAACTGGTCTTAACAGTGTCATATTATCACTCCTCAGTACCTAAGGATAGTTCTCATCTTTACAGGGCAAAGATATACAGTCATTAACACTTGTAAAATATTAAGAAGGACTGGTTCCAAATCTGAACACTGAAATAATTCCTTGCGAGACCAATAATTCCTTGCGAGACCAGGAGGCATGGCAGGAAGTGCAAAATAGCCCCCAGTGGTTGATGCAATACACCGAGGGGACATATTTCGCCTGATCAATCGGACTGTGTTGCGTACATGCATCAGATTGCAGCGTCTAACAGCCTGATAGACCAGACCACCATCCAGGAGGCCATTAGAGGACATTGATCCCCGAAACCGCGTACACAACGAGTGTCAAATCGACAGAACGGGCTGCTGCAAGAGCCACATCCTCCCCCCTGATCGATAGTAACTATCTGCTCCCAGCCGCCGATCCATCTCTCACTAGAAGTTGCCTATCCATCCACCTAGGCTAAGTGGCCGTCCACAGCAAGAGCAATCAGCGCGAGCAGGTTGCAATCCTTCCTTCCTCCTGACTCCGGGCGCTTTAGCCTAAATTAACTTGTAGCGAGGATGAGGGTGGGAGAAGGGAGGTTGGGAGGGATGGTGGGAGAAGGGAGGGTGGGAGAAGGGAGGGTGGGAGAAGGGAGGGTGGGAGAAGGGAGGTTGGGAGGGATGGTGGGAGGGAGGGGGCGCGGGGTGGAGAAGGAGGGTGGGAGGGAGGGGGGGGCAGGGCGGTGGAGAGGAGAGGGATAGGAAGTTGTGGGAGAGGGGGAAGCAGGGATCACAGAGACAGAGGAAATGGAAAAGGGGAAATAGAACAAGTGCTAAATTAAGGAAGTTGATTGGGGTAAACTATGGGGTGAAAAAGAAAGTATGGGAGGACGCTGTGGTGAAGGGGGGGACTATGAAGGGGCACTTTGGGATGAAGAGGGAAACGGAAAATGTATATATAAAGGAATAAGGATGGTAGGAGGGACTATATCTAGTGTGAAATTACTTCATCCTCGCCCCCTTACGGGCTATTCATGCCCGTGCCACCTCTTGGGTGGCTTAATCTTTATCAATCTTCATTCTCGGTAAGTCCATTTATCGTCTCCTCCACCTCTTCTTCTTCTGCCACCACCTCCTCTTCCTCCTCCAGCTCATTCCTTACATTTCCTAAATCTTGGCAAATCTTCCCAATGCTCTCCCGGCAGTTCTGTCTACGGATCTTTTAATTAGATGTTAGCTACATGATTCAACCTCTCTCTCTCTCCAGATGCTTCAGACTCCCCTGGAAAAGATTACTTTCCTCGGAAGGAAAAAAAGGGGGAATTAACTTAAATTTTTTTCTTTTGCATATTTCAAGTTGAATATTAAGCATGCGGCCGCCTCCCCTTATTGCAAGCCGGGACGGGCAAGGCTGAGCCGCCATCACCACAAGGGTCGTTAAGCTGCATTGTTACAAGTGTTAGGTCTGCTTGAGACCTGCTTGATGGGGTTCTGGGAGTTCTTCTACTCCCCAAGCCCGGCCCGAGGCCAGGCTCGACTTGTGAAAGTTTGGTCCACCAAGCTGTTGCTTGGAGCGGCCCACAGGCCCACATACCCACCACAGCCCGGCATTGAAGGCGAGAGACAGATGAGATAGCTGTTAGTGTAAGCTCGTGCCTAGAGGTTTACCAACGGGAACTACACCAGAGGGAACTACACCAGAGGGAACTACACCAGAGGGAACTACACCAGAGGGAACTACACCAGAGGGAGCTACACCAAAGGGAACTACACCGAAGCTGGAGAAAGTCCGGAGGTATGCCCACCAGACTAGTCTCAGAGCTGAGAAGTATGAGCTACGAGGAAAGACTACAGGTTTTAAATCTCACGTCACAGGAGAAAAAAAAAGATAACAAATTAGGGGAGACATGATTACCACTTAAAAAATACTCGGTAGAATAGACAAGATGGTCAAGGATAGATTATTTAGCAGGGATAGTACAGGAGCAAGGTAGATACACATGTACACTAAGCAACTGTCCTCTCGAATAATACATCGCAGTTTGACGTTAAAATTCCTAACGGACAAAATATGATATACTATAACTTACACTGGCTCGAAAAGGTTCACGTTTTCTATGCGTGGGTCATCGGTTCGGTTCGGTTGTGTTTGGTTCGGCACTTAAGTGCATCATTTCCTCTCCGCTGAGACAACTCGAGAGGACGACTGAACTAAATACTCAAACAAGACAAGATTTTTGTTTTAAATATTTTTAAATTATCTCTAAATAACTCTCAAGGGATAGGTTTAAAAGTATCTTTAGTGGGGGATAGTTTCAAATCATAAGTCAAAATACTATGCTAAAGTACAAATATATTAAAAAATAAAATGTTGTATATTGTATAAAGGAATAATTTTAAGTGTATAATTTTTGAGTAATCCTTCTAAGGAAGAGTTCTTGAGTTGTTCGCTCAAGGGCGCGGAAGGAACGGGTATTCATTCCATCCCTTGAGCGCTAACATTACGCCTCTCGCTAATCAATCATTTTCCACCTTAAAGGGGCAGAAAAAAATAATGATTAAATGCTTGTCGTGAAAGACAAAAGATAAACTTACCTTTGGTGTTTCCCTTCATGCAGGCACAAGTATAAATGAGTTTCTAGGTGTAGGCTTCAGATGAGCTGAGGTAGGATAACAGCTCTTGCTTGCAGTTTCACTAGGTATGTTATTAGGCATCCCTTATGAATCCTAGTCTTAGTTTAAAAAAAAAAAAAAGTAGCGTCGTGTCTCCTCTTTTGTTGGTACTTTAAAACTCCTATTTCTTCCCCCTCCCCCAAAGACTATTTTCTCGTCCCCCATCCCTTCCCTATTCCCTTGTGTTCCACCTTGGGACGGTCATTATGTGTTCCTAATGATGTGTGGACGCTCCTCTTCTTCCCTCCACGACACGTCGTGCACCCTTTTTAATGACGACCCGTCGTGGGCCCCTTCAAATGACGACCCGTCGTGGGCCCTTTTAATGACGACCCGTCGTGGGCCCCTTCAAATGACGACCCGTCGTGGGCCCCTTCAAATGACGACCCGTCGTGGGCCCTTTTATTGACGACCAGTCGTGGGCCCCTTCAAATGGCGACTCGACGTGGGTCCTTTTAATGACGACCAGTCGTGGGCCCCTTCAAATGACGACTCGACGTGGGCCCTTTTAATGACGACCAGTCGTGGGCCCCTCTTCCAATGACGACCCGTCGTGGACCCCTTCTAATGACGACCCGTCGTGGACCCCACTGAAGTTACCTTGAGATGATTCCGAGGATCAGTAGCTTCGTGGCCCTGTCCCCTTCTCACGACTCGTCCTGAATCCTTCCCTTACCTTTCCTAAGGACCTGTAGTGACCCCATCCAGTCACCTCTCCTCTCCTCATTGACTCTTCCCCTTAACTATCCTCATGGGCTCCCCTCCCCACCCTCACCTCTCTCCAACCCGTCCTCTTACTAATTACGTCGTTTTTCGCTCGTATGCGTTATTAAGGCCAAAAAATTGTCGTACTAGAAAATGGAAGCGGCTCGCGAAAGTGACGTACTGTCCCGTTTTCTGTTGTGGGTCCTCTGGTTAGTTAGGAGAGGACACTTTAAATTGATCGTTTTCTTGACGTTTTGACGCCTTAGGAGGACGGGCTGGGCGGTTAGGATGGGACACACAGACAAGGCAAGGCTAGGCAGAGTGGGGAAGGAAGGAAAGACTTATGACAAAGAAGACAATAAAGAAGGCAATATAGAATGAGTAATAGAAAGAGCGTCAGAAGGAGAAATTTGTAGAGGAGAATTGTGATAGGGAGAATAATGAGGTAAATCTCGGAGTGAGTCTTATCTCACCTTACTACATACTTACCTTACCTTATACTACATATTTTGATTCTATTAGATCAACTACATATGTGTGTTGAATGGACGAGTTGTAACTTAAAAGCCATAAATAGCTCTACTGTTATTTTGTGGGAAACCACTGTTGAAAACTGTTATCATTAACAGAGAGTCTTGTCTGTAGTGTATAATAATATATCATTTATACACAGAAGTTGCTGTGAGTGAAGTTTGTTATCAGCTGTCAATGTAATTATAATGTGTACAGATTGAGTATGACTAACGATGTATACATTTCCGTTGAGGTCTGATTATGATCGTTTGTGACGACAAACCACACAACAGAAAATAGAGACACCACGACGTTTCTCCACACGACTCGATAGTGGTCCAGGACGAACCGAAACGTCGTCGTTTGTAATAATCTAAGATGAGGTCTGATAAAGACCTTTTGTGCCCTCTGTAATGCTTTTGCGCTACCGCTCACAGGATGAGTATGGGGTGCACAATAAACTAGCCGCCTTCGGCGGCAACAATCAATCAATCAAATCGTCGTTTCTCCATTTTTCTGACGAGTGGTTTGGCCATCATATCTTCAGCCACGTTATTGTGACTCGGTTGTCTGCATAAGGTCGTTTGTGCTCACCATAATTCTTATCCCTGAGCACCGGCTCACACGGCGAGTATGGGCTGCGCAATAGCCGCGTCCGCTAGCAACAATACTAAAAACTCTATCTTTCCAGCCTTACCTATCTCCACCAGAGTCTGAGAGCCGCCTTAGCCAATACAACCCCCAAACTCGTCTCTGTGGATCAACAACCACACCACACTCCTTCCGAACAAGACGGAATCCATCTCCTACAACCCTGAAATATCGACAATGCAAAGCTCTGTAATGGTATAATTATTTCTGCCTCGAACGACCTGACAATTCGAATCGCCGGCAATTCCATCACCATTATTTCCTAACTCTCAGCTTGACGCGACAAATTGGCAAGCAGGAACGCTAACACAAGGACATATGTATTTTGCCACGTCAATTTGTCCCCCCCCACACCCACCCCTTACCCCCACAACACAGCTGACAGGCCAGTTCAAGGGCCCAGTTGGCGGGTGATGGAGACTGGAGACAACAGTGAGAGGTTTTCCCAACGTCGTAATCTTTGTTTGGTCACTCAATGAGGTGAGGGCGCTGCACAGCTACACGTTAAGCGTTTCGGGCGTTTGGTGAGGTGTGTGAGGGTTGGGGAACTGGTTGTTGTTGTTGTTATAGATTCAGCTACTCTGAACAGGTTCCAAGTAGCACGGGCTATGGTGAGCCCGTAACTTACCCGGCACAGGAGCGGGGCAAATAGCACGGGCTATGGTGAGCCCGTAGTGGACTTACCTGGCACGGGAGTGGTGCCATCTCTCTGGGGAAAGTGGTGACACGAGTCTGGTTAAAACTCGAGGTTGGTGACTGACTGTTGGAGTGAAACTGAGGTGCAGTGAAGGGGAGTGTATGGGAGGGTTTGTAATTAACTATTTGTGGTTGCCGGAGGTGCTTGAGCTTGTTGCGTACCAGAGTGTGAGTGCGAGTGTATAAGTGCGTTAGTGGCACATAAGCGCGTGAGTGGCACTGAGTGTGTGAGTGTGCTTGGCTACGTGTGAGTGTGAGCAGTCACATGACTGCGCCTGAAGTCCTATCAGCTGTCGCTTCTCTCTTCCACAGGACCTGACCGACTATATTTACATCCAGCCCATTCACCTGTTTTGGTAGTACTTATAGTAACAATGTAACGTTACGTGGTTAATATCCATAGTATATATACCGACCTACAACGAAATTAGAACGTAGAAATCTGAACTATTGAGTTTGACAACCCGGAAAACTGTGTTTTACTTGTGTTGCTATGACAACCTAAACTAACCCTAAACCCAAACTAAAGAACTCCTTACTAGTCAGTATACTACTATCTAAAAGCTAAGAACGTACGAATTCTGACTATTGACGACCGTCACAATAGTTATTAAACAGGAGGATGGGTTGCAGCATCACATGAAATGTCTAACCTCACGAATGGAGTTAAATCTATATTACCTTCTTAAGTTCGTTACATTTCAACTACTCTTAGTCTATATCCATGCTTCCTCTTGGCCCTGTGGACCTTCTAGGGCCAGTTTCTCGCTGTAACCTCATGTTCCTGCTCATGAGAGAGATTGTAGCAGTTTGCCTTGTCTAGTTTTCCTGGTGTTGATACTGTCAGTTCTAAAATACAAGTCTTGCAGGTTTTCTAGAAATTTTCTTACATTTCATCTTGTACAAAATAAAATTAGTAATCAAAATTGCCAAAAAATAGTACTCATAAGTTTGCCATCTTTGGCCATGCTGGTGATGGGATTCTCTTGACAAGTGTCTTCGGAGACCCCTTTGGCACTGTGGCTATTTCTAAATCCTTTCCTATTTCTGATTACAGGAGCCGCCTCCCTTTCATTGATGTGCTGGTGAAAGAGGGAGGGAGGGAAAGAGAGGGGGAAAGAGAGGGGGAGGGAGGGGGAGGGAGAGAGAGAGGGGGAGGGAGAGAGAGAGAGGGGGAGGGAGAGAGAGGGGGGGGGAGAAAGAGAGAGGGGGAGGGAGAGAGAGGGGGGGAGGGAGAGAGAGAGAGAGAGGGGGGGGAGGGAGAGAGAGAGAGAGGGGGGGGAGGGAGAGGGGGAGGGAGAGAGAGAGAGGGGGAGAGAGAGAGAGAGGGGGGGAGAGAGAGAGGGGGAGAGAGAGAGAGAGGGGGAGAGAGAGAGGGGGGGAGAGAGAGAGAGGGAGAGGGAGAGAGAGAGAGAGAGAGAGAGAGAGAGAGAGAGAGAGAGAGAGAGAGAGAGAGAGAGAGAGAGAGAGAGAGAGAGAGACAGACTGCACTCTAGGAATGCAGCGTCAGTCCCGCCTCATTTATTATGTATATTTCTTAGTCCAGTCCTCATATACTACCCCCTCCTAGCCCGGCCCTATCACGCGTCTTCCACTGACCCCCCCCCCCACCCCCCATAATCCTTATACCCGAGAGGGGGGGGGGCACTTCGCTGCCCTCTCTTAAAATCCCTCCAAAACCCGCCCCTCTCTCCTGCAACACTCCATAATCCCTCTCAATGATGTGCGTCCCCTTTCAGCCCGCCCCCTCATGACCCCCACTCTTTTCAGACTTTGGTTCGAGGCTCGTCCAGTCCACTAGCATGTGACTGACTCCTTACCGGTGCCCCGAGATATTTGTCTCCTCTCACTGTCCGAACTGAAGACAAGAATATCTCCCGGTAACCTGAATGAGTGAGATCATTGGTGTTCTTGAACCGCATCGTCCCTACAGCCTGGTTGATCAGGCCACCCCCCCCCCCTGAAATAAACGTATCTACATCCCTTTTAATGACTTTCAAAACGAGTTTTGACTTTGTGCTCTGTTTGGTCTCCTCTCCTCGTGGTTGTAACCATCTTGCAACCCTTTTTACCTGTCTCTCCACCTCTTCTCATTTATCACTACCCCCCCTTCTTCCAGTCTTATTTATTAACCCACATTATCACCCTTCTCGGTTTCCCCCGTGTCCTGGCCCCTCTTTTTCCACCTAATTATTTCAATCCTAATTCCCTCCTTCTTGACCCTTCTCAATCTTCCATTACTTTCCGCCCTCTCTTCTCATAACTCTCCCCCTCTCTCTCTCTCTCTTTCCCACTCTATTATCATTGGGTCGCCGTAATCTCTCCCCTTTAGATAATATTTCATCATTTCTGTCCACCTTCACCTAATTTTAGCCTTTAAATAACCTTATTCACGACGACCAAACCACACATGAGAAAATAGAGAAACGACGACGTTTCGCCTTGAAAACGACGACGTTTCGACTTGAAAACGCCGACGTTTCGACTTGAAAACGACGACGTTTCGACTTGAAAACGCCGACGTTTCGACTTGAAAACGCCGACGTTTCGACTTGAAAACGACGACGTTTCGACCTGAAAACGACGACGTTTCGACCTGAAAACGACGACGTTTCGACTTGAAAACGACGACGTTTCGACTTGAAAACGACGACGTTTCGACTTGAAAACGACGACGTTTCGACTTGAAAACGACGACGTTTCGACTTGAAAACGCAGACGTTTCGACTTGAAAACGCCGACGTTTCGACTTGAAAACGCAGACGTTTCGACTTGAAAACGCCGACGTTTCGACTACATTTGGTCTAGGATGGACCGAAATGTTGTCGTTTCTCCATTTTATCATGAGTCGTTTGGCCATCATATCTTCAGCCGCGTTGATGTGACTCATCGTCTGCCCGATTCATCACTAGACTCAACCTTCTATTGACTCCGATAAAGACTTGTGTACCTGGCCAAGCCACACCCACCACACTCTCCCCTCACTGCTCTCACTCATCTCTCCCCTCCTCCACTGCACTTCCAGCCACTTCTCACCCCCCTCTCCACCCTCTCACAGCACAACCCAAACAAGTATCTAATATAATTTCTGGCAATTCAGACGCCCTTAGGTAACTCGAAAAAAACTCACCTCTCTCTCTCTCTCTCTCTCTCTCTCTCTCTCTCTCTCTCTCTCTCTCTCTCTCTCTCTCTCTCTTTCGCGTCATTCTCACTGTTGTGGGTGAGGAGAAATACGGCTACTATTAACTACTTTCTCCTCTTCTCCAACTTTTGTACTTCTCTTCCTCTTGTACCTCAAGTTATTACTTCTCTACCTATTGTACTTCAAATGTTGTGCTTCTCTTCTTATCTTATACTACTTCGCTTCCTCTTTCACCTATATTTTTAAGTTCCTTAAATTATTTCCTGTTCCTTTTGGTCTCTTTATTATGTTTTTTCTATCTTCCTCTCTCTCGTTCTCCAGTCTTCGTCGTCCGTCTTCTCTTCCACCACCGTTCCTTCATATTATCTCATTATAGTCAGCTAATTATTATCGTCTAATCACTCATCGGAGCGCCTCATCATGACTGCAATCCCTTGAGGCCGCGGGTCGCTTCTCAAGGCTCAGGAACCAGCGCTCAAAACTCTCCTCTCCATGAGGAAGTAGGGAGTGGCGTCGTCAGGGGTCGTTGTCGAGGTTGTGGACCCCATACCAATCCTGTGGGTGGTAGTGGACCCCATACCAATCCTGTGGGGGGGGTAATGGAACCCATACCAATCCTGTAGGTGGTAGTGGACCCCATACCAATCCTGTGGGTGGTAGTGGACCCCATACCAATCCTGTGGGTGGTAGTGGACCCCATACCAATCCTGTGGGGGGTATTGGACCCTATACCAATCCTGTGGGGGGTAGTGGACCCCATACAATTCCTGTGGGGGTTAATGGACCCCATACCAATCCGGTGTGGGGTAGTGGACCCCATACCAATCCTGTGGGGGTTAGTGGACCCCAAACCAATCCTGTGGGGGGGGGAGTGGACCCCATACCAATCCTGTGGGGAAGGGGGGTGGGGGGTAGTAAACCCCATAACCTTCCTGTGGGCGGCAGTGGGAAAGGTTACAGAGGCACATAATGGGCTCAGGAACTGAACCCCAAAATTAATTTAGCTAAGTAAGTTACAGTCTTGATAAGCTGGCTGTGAGAGGCAGTCCCCTTTTGTACGACTTTAAGAGGCCTCTCTCTCTTAAGTGGTGTGTGTGTGTGTGTGGGCGGGGGGGGGGGGATACGTCCCCACAAAAGTGGGTTGTTAGTGCCCACAGAGAAAACTCGTTAGCACGAAGATAAAATAAATCCGCTGAACTTTCGGTCAGAAGTGGAAAAAGATTGCGACAAGCCAAAGAACTTCTCAAAGAGTAGAGCTCCACCGAGACACAGGTAAAAGGGACTCCCTAGCCCTAGGGAATGGGGAGTCCTCGTCCCACTGAGAGAGAGAGAGAGAGAGAGAGAGAGAGAGAGAGAGAGAGAGAGAGAGAGAGAGAGAGAGAGAGAGAGAGAGAGAGAGAGAGAGAGAGAGACACACACGACTCCCAAAGAGGCTCATCAGACAACCTAGGAACCTCTCGCATGATGAGAGCAAATTGGAAGCTTAACAAGAAGGCCACAGTCAGGTGCTTCATAACCAGGTGCTCCCTGGCCGGGCCCCTTGACGTGTATGTTAATGGAATTACCAGGCTCTTTGAAGCCAGGAGACATCATCAGTCAAGTCATTCTCCCGCGCGCTCCCCATACTGTCTACCGGGACCATTACTGAATGTTCCATACCTCCCTAATTATCTATTATAAAGTAAGGCACGGAGGACAAAAACTGAAAAAGTTCACATACTTTGTTGGTTATGCTCTCTCTCTCTCTCTCTCTCTCTCTCTCTCTCTCTCTCTCTCTCTCTCTCTCTCTCTCTCTCTCTCGTCCATTGCGATACTGTTTACTCACTTTTGTCACTGCTAACCACGCAAAAACTAATGATTAAACCACCTCCACGCGCCAATTACCTATACTGATGACTCAACAATAAGCTCATTACTGATGGTCAAATAGTCATCAGAGAAGAATACCGTTGGCACGGCTGCGACACAGCCTGTAATTACCACCAACGCCAAACACCAACGTCATGTCAACTGGCAGTTACGTTTCTGGGGTAATATTGTGTGCAGTTTACCCTAGACAGCGCAGCCCGTTTTCTTCACTTGCCACAACGGACAAAGGGACGAAAACGCACAAACCCAAGCTAAACCCAAACCTAACCTAATATCATCGTACACATAGAAAATGTTGATGTTCACCTCCTGTAGGTGATGTTCACCTCCTGTAGGTGATGTTCACCACCTGTAGGTGATGTTCACGACCTGTAGGTGATGTTCACCACCTGTAGGTGATGTTCACCTCCTGTAGGTGATGTTCACCACCTGTAGGTGATGTTCACCACCTGTAGGTGATGTTCACCACCTGTAGGTGATGTTCACCTCCTGTAGGTGATGTTCACCACCTGTAGGTGATGTTCACCACCTGTAGGTGATGTTCACCTCCTGTAGGTGATGTTCACCTCCTGTAGGTGATGTTCACCACCTGTAGGTGATGTTCACCACCTGTAGGTGATGTTCACCACCTGTAGGTGATGTTCACCACCTGTAGGTAATGTTCACGACCTGTAGGTGATGTTCACCACCTGTAGGTGATGTTCACCACCTGTAGGTGATGTTCACCACCTGTAGGTGATGTTCACCACCTGTAGGTGATGTTCACCACCTGTAGAACATGTTCTCTCTCGTATGTTTTCTTATATACGATATACATTATATATTTCATATATATTTTCTTATATCTCTCTCGTATATTTTTTCTCAATAATTGCGAAACAGCTGTAATACCTGTAGCACAGTTGTCTACGTCCTTGGTCCCTAATCCAGGGACCCGGGTTCAATGCCCGGGCAGGACAAAACGGTTGGGCACGTTTCCTATCAACTGATGCCTCTGTTCAGCTAGCAGCAAAATAGGTACCCGGGAGCTATAGGTAAACGTCATGGGTTGCATATCCTGGGAAGGTCATTATATATATATGTCTAACCTACGCTTGAAACACTCCAGTGATCGCAGGTTTATTACGTTACCCGGTAATTTGTTCCATAGATCAACTTTATAACCCCGTTTCCAAACCAGTATTTACCCAGGTCTTTTCTGAATCTTAGCACTCCTGAAATTTGTAACCACTGTTTCGTGAGCTTTTTACGGCAGCTAGACAGCCTCAAGGGGGCACTGGGGTGAATAGGTACCCCGATTCGCAGCGCGTACACGCACGAAGACTGTGGGGGTCGTACAAGCACGAAAGCTGTGGTGGTCGTACAAGCACGAAGGCTCTGGGCATCGTACAAGCACGAAGGCTCTGGTGGTCGTACAAGCACGAAAGCTGTGGTGGTCGTACAAGCACGAAGGCTCTGGGCATCATACAAGCACGAAGGCTCTGGGCATCGTACAAGCACGAAAGCACCACAGGCAAGCAGGCAGTAGTTGAGGGCAATATGTTACCAGGCTCATATTGGTCTCGTTTCCTGTCAGTGCCACACCGAGCAATAAACTGGGTGCCAGACCAACTAAGCAAGCAATACACAGTGCCCTTACCAGCGTTACGACGGTGCCCCCCCCCCACCAAACAATACCCTAGTGCCCCCCCCCCACCGACCTCCAAACAATGCCCTAGTACCCTCCCTACCCTGCCCACTCTATCATCCCCCCTACACGCGTTACCTGTAATTTACCGGTTTAGATGTTTACGACTTCGAGAGTTCATCTACTCCAGGCCTTTCCAAACTTAGTGTCATGCTGTGTTGTAGCTGGCATTACAAACACACAAGCAATGCCTCTCGTCACCAATGCCTCCCACCACCACTAACAATGCCTGCCACCACTAACAAAGCCTCCCACCAGCACTAACAATGCCTGCCACCACTAACAATGCCTGCCACCACTAACAATGCCTCCCACCACCACTAACAATGCCTCCCACCACCACTAACAATGCCTCCCACCACCACTAACAATGCCTCCCACCACCACTAACAATGCCTCCCACCACCACTAACAATGCCTTCCACCACTAACAATGCCTCCCACCACTAACAATGCCTCCCACCACCACTAACAATGCCTCCCACCACCACTAACAATGCCTCCCACCACCACTAACAATGCCTCCCACCACCACTAACAATGCCTCCCACCACCACTAACAATGCCTCCCACCACCACTAACAATGCCTTCCACCACTAACAATGCCTCCCACCACCACTAACAATGCCTCCCACCACCACTAACAATGCCTCCCACCATCACTAACAATGCCTTCCACCACTAACAATGCCTCCCACCACCACTAACAATGCCTCCCACCACCACTAACAATGCCTCCCGCCACCACTAACAATGCCTTCCACCACTAACAATGCCTCCCACCACCACTAACAATGCCTGCCACCACTAACAATGCCTCCCACCACCACTAACAATGCCTCCCACCACCACTAACAATGCCTCCCACCACCACTAACAATGCCTCCCACCACCACTAACAATGCCTCCCACCACCACTAACAATGCCTCCCACCACCACTAACAATGCCTTCCACCACTAACAATGCCTCCCACCACCACTAACAATGCCTCCCACCACCACTAACAATGCCTGCCACCACTAACAATGCCTCCCACCACCACAAGCATTTCACTCACCAACCACAAACAACGCACCGTGCTAAAATAGTGTTTGAACTATGCCAAAGCAGAGAATAGAGTGCCAAACAATATATAAATATAGTTACAAGATATATAGTGACAAGAAAAATAGTGACAAGAAATATAGTGACAAGATATATAGTGACACAATTCAGGTCTTTGGTAAGTTTCAGTCATATGAAAAAGAGAGAGAAGGTGAGAGAGGAGAGGAGAGGGAGGGTGTAGGAGGGAGAAGAGGGAGAGAGAAAGAGAGAGAGAGAGAGAGAGAGAGAGAGAGAGAGAGAGAGAGAGAGAGAGAGAGAGAGAGAGAGAGAGAGAGAGAGAGAGAGAGAGAGAGAGAGAGAGGAGAATGTGTTAGGGGCAGATTAGTATATATAAAGATTTTTCCCCGACGCATTTCATCACATTGGAGATCTATATACATGCATGCTTTAATAATACGCTTATGTATGTATGTATGTATGTATGTATGTATGTATGTATGTATGTATGTATGTACATACATAAGTGCTCATGCAGGAACTGGAAATGTGTATCTGCTCTGTGTACATTCTAGACACGAACTCGAAGATCCTAGGGTCGAAGACAGACGCAATCTGCTGGGTACTTTTCCTTTCATCTGATGCCTCTGTTCACCTAGCAGTAACCTGGAGTTAATCGACTGTTGTGGTTTGCATCCCAGAGGAGGTCAGTAGGTGACCTAGGGACACCTCGATAAGCCTAAACACAGCCTCGGTGCCTGCGAAAACAGGAATCGGGAACAATATTGACCTCATGTCACCTGCACCATATTGACAAAATACTGATTCCCAGGAAAAGCAAAAATAAAATTTCCTCATTTTGGATTAGCTAAACAAAGAAAAAAACAGCCTGGATGACCAGACCACCAAACAATAGATCTGGTTAGAGAGCGGGCCGCGGCGATATTGATCCTCGGAACCACCTCCAGGTATTTAAGACATTATATTTATCTCCATGACTTTACCTACTGTCTGTCAGTCTCTCTCCCTCGCTCCCTCCTCTCTCTCTCTCTCTCTCTCTCTCTCTCTCTCTCTCTCTCTCTCTCTCTCTCTCTCTCTCTCTCTCTCTCTCTCTCTCTCTCTCACACACACACACACACACACACACACACACACACACACACACACACACACATACACACACACACATAAAAGATATCTCAGCTTCCCCTTCTTCTCCTCTCTTAACGTGTCTGCCCCTCCTCCATGTTACCAAAGTTGCTGGCTCTCTCTCACACACCGAAAAAGGTTTATATAATTTTTCCATCTGAAAACTTTGATCCCTCGGCAAAATTACCTCCTGTCTAGACTGGCGTCGGATTTACTGCTGGTCCGCGGCGGAGTTATTTGTAGTACTGTGTCGGGGAGGTGGCCAGGCGGTGTGGCCATGTGTGGGGAGGTGGCCAGGCGCTGGGGCCATGTGTGGGGAGGTGGCCAGGGCGCTGGGGCCATGTGTGGGGAGGTGGCCAGGTGGTGTGGCCATGTGTGGGGAGGTGGCCAGGCGCTGGGGCCATGTGTGGGGAGGTGGCCAGGCGCTGGGGCCATGTGGGGGGTGGTGGCCAGGCGCTGGGGCCATGTGTGGGGAGGTGGCCAGGCGGTGTGGCCATGTGTGGGGAGGTGGCCAGGCGGTGTGGCCATGTGTGGGGAGGTGGCCAGGCGGTGTGGCCATGTGTGGGGAGGTGGCCAGGCAGTGTGGCCATGTGAGGGGAAGTGGCCAGGGCGCTGTGGCCATGTGTTGGAAGGTGGCCAGGCGCTGGGGCCATGTGTGGGGAGGTGGCCAGGCGCTGGGGCCATGTGGGGGGAGGTGGCCAGGCGCTAGGGCCATGTGTGGGAGGTGGCCAGGCGCTGGGGCCATGTGGGGGAGGTGGCCAGGCAGTGTGGCCATGTGGGGGGAGGTGGCCAGGCGCTGAGGCCATGTGGGGGGAGGTGGCCAGGCGCTGAGGCCATGAGGGATTATAGGTGGCCAGAGCCTGTGGCAAAGTAAAAGAGAGAGAGAGAGAGAGAGAGAGAGAGAGAGAGAGAGAGAGAGAGAGAGAGAGAGAGAGAGAGAGAGAGAGAGAGAGAGAGAGAGAGAGAGAGAGAGAGAGAGAGTCAGTCAGTCATAGAGTCATGAACGAATCCTATTATCAAGCAGAATACAAGAGCCTTATCACGTGGACCCGTGAACCAAACAAATCAATACTACGCTCCCTACCGCTTCGTGTACACGGGTGTCGGGCTGGGCTCACATATTTACTTTCTGAAAATCGTAAAAAAAATGTTAAGAATCATTCTCTGATTACCTAAACACAGTCAGAAATATAGATTGGAGTTTACGTGGCCCAACTACCTGAACCTGGCTGGATAAGTAGCTGGATGGATGAGAACTACCTGGATAATAACCTATCCAGGTAGGTTATTATCCTGACAGGACAATACCCTGTGTGTATTAATTAGCAGGTGAACAACAGGTACATTAACACAAAACACAGTTTTTTTCTTGCTGACCTGCATCATATTAATGGAAAACTTGCAGACATTCTCACGGGAGCGTGAGTGTGTCTTGAGTCCGTAATTGAGTGGGTCCCTCACGCCCAGAAGTCAATAATATGAACGTCGACCCGTGGGCTTCCACGGGGAAGGTGAACAGTTGCTTGCAGGGCTTATACTATTGTCTGGGGGTAGATAACAGATCCCCGATATGCCCACATGACACAGAAACGCCCACATGACGCAGACACGCCCACAGCACGTCCCTCATGGCCTCAGCGCTCATCAAACAAATTCATCAAAGTTATGTTTTTAAATTTACAATATAATTTCTTTCAATTAACAAAATACAATAGTTTAATACATTGACAATAGTTTATATATATATATATATATATATATATATATATATATATATATATATATATATTAGTCTTTACCCTGTCCAGTTGAAAAGTTATTTGTATGTTTGAAGTTTTGCATGACCGACATTTACTTTTTTTCAAACCTTCGCGTATGTAACCCGGAAATACAGCGTGAAAAATAAAATGCTTCTTTCAGCATACAAATATTCTTAGAAAAATGCTTCCTTGGATCACCTATATTTTTTCCTAGTTATTCTAGGATAAATTAGCAAAGTATTAAATCGAAAATGCAATGACCCCAAAAAATACATTCTCCCATCTATCAATAAATGTATTCTAGAATTAATGGACAAAATATATACAAATAAATCAGCCCATCCTGCTGTTTTGTTAGTACTTATAGGAAGGATGAGGACTACCATAGTACACCATAGTACACCATAGTACACCATAGTACACCATAGTACACCATAGTACACCATAGGACCATAGGACCACATTAGTACATATACCGACGTATAACACAATTAGAAAGTAGAAATCGGTACTATTGAATTTAGACAAACCGGAAAACGATTTTCTACTGATGTTGCAAACACAAACTGAACTAACCTAATCAAACTTTCTTAAGCCTAATACATGCTATCTGAGGCCTAATATATGCATGTGTGCCAGAGTAGGTCTAGAAATATTTAAATTTTATATTTTGCTTCATTTTTGTCGGATTCTGTTAAGTGAATAGTACAAAATTCTACTATCTAATTGCTTAGTAAGTCAATGTTTGTACTATGGTGCACATAGTTACAAAAAGTATTATCTAAACAGGAGGATGGGTTGAAATAGACAGCTGATGGCAGGCAGCTCACCCAAGACTCAGATCAAACTAATATCATCAACTGGGATATACATTATAGGTTGGCTAACATGCACTAAGATATGTGACCTTGGAACCATTCAGGATCTTGTATAACACGTATGTCAGACCAGTTCTGCAGGGTGCTGCACTAGAGTGGAATGCTTATCTCACTAAACACAAAACAATGCTGGAGAATGTTTGGAGGCATGTTGCTAAAATAATCCCAGAGCTGAGAGGTATGCGTTATGAGGAAAGACAAAAGGAATGACACATCATGTAGCTGTAAGATATTAAAATTAGGGGAGACGTGATTACCACATGAAACATTATCAGAAGAATTAACAGGGCAGACAAGGCTAGATCATTTGGGATCGTGTACGCGTAAGAACAAGGGGACACAGGTGGAAATAAAAGTACCAAAATGAGTCAAAGTTAGTTGCAGCAAAAAAAAATTAGTTTGGTCAGAATACCAAACAGATGGAATGTTTCAGGAGGTTTAGTGGTTTAGGCAGAATCTAAACAAAGAATTAAATGTAGACATAACAGAGCCTAATATGCCTGGAAATCTGTACAGTTCGATTGAAGGTTGTGAGGTGGGACGAAAGAGCTGAGGCTCAACCATCGCAAGCACAATCAAGTGAGTACAATTACACGAGTACACCCCACAACACTCCTCACTGATATACACTATTCACTCCCACACATGAACGTCAACATAAACACTACCCCTGATTGGCTGAAGCTAAGTAAACAAACTTTATGATTGGTCAGTGAACTCGACTTTCCCATTGGCTTAGTAGTTTCGACATTCTGATATAAACTAACTCTCCGACTGGTAGGTTATGGGTAAACAAAGCTCATGATTGGCCAGCGAGCTCGTCACTGGCCTGGTAAACACACGGGACACATGAACAGCGTCTCCCGATGTTAGATGCTGAATGAACGAAAGCTGTGAATGGACAGAGGACAGACACCCTCTCATTCTGACGAAAACATGACTGGCAGAGGAGTAGGCGGACATCTCCTGGGCAGCTTATATAGTCGTCGTGGCTTGGCGCTTTCTCCTGATAACTCCCTCCTGGCCAGCTTGATCGACGAGCGGCCGTATGGGGGGGGGGGGAAGGTTGTCGGACGGATGGACGGACAGATGGACGGACGGACGGTACACAACCCCCCGCCCCTCAAGGAGTACAGGTTCCTTCAAGTTGAGAAGCACCATTCCTTCCCCCTGTCCCATCCCTAATCCTTATCCTGACCCCTTCCAAGTGCTATATAATCGTAATGGCTTGGTGCTTCCCCCTGAAAATTCCATTCCATTCCAAGTTGAGAACAACTGCAGAACCAGCAATACGGTCCAGCATCAGTGACTTCGTCTGCCTTCTTGTCTACGATTCCTCCTCTTCCTAACATCTCTTCCTCTTAAAAATTCTTTTCTTCCTATTTATTTTCCCTCGCCTTCCTCCTCACCCTCGCCAGCCTCACCAACAATGGACGCCTCATCACAACAAACAAGGCTCCCAACAAGGACCCATTTTTTCTCTTTTTTCTTTTTTCTTTTTTACTTTTACACAGACCACAATGGTGGGGCCCAGAACGTTAACAATCTAACACCAGCCTCTCGTCTCCCTCACTTCCCCCGGCTGCCTGTCTCCAAGCTCTCTTTGTAGGTCTCCCACTACCTATTTCTAGGTTTTAGAAAATGTATTTTTTTTAGAAATTGTGTTTTTGTTAAAAGTTACAAGGATTTGAGCTCATCAAGCAGCCGTTTTGGCTACTACCTTCACTGTGATATATCGTTTTGTTTGGCGTCTCGTAACTTAAGGTCACCTCGTAACCTAGTGGAACCTCGTAACCTAATCGAGTGCTATTTAAGCATATGGTTCAAAGGCACAACACACTCTACTTCAGCATTCTAAGCCCATATGACCGTCACAAAATTGTTTCTGTCTGGTACTTCGAAGCTCAAGAAGCCTATTCACAAATATATTTATTTCAGCTCCGTATGGAAATGTCTCCCTAAAAGTGACTTAGCTATCATATCTACTCATGGATACAATAGCCTGAAGGATCATATCTACAGACGTTTAGGAAGACGACGTATTCAACGATATCATAAATTATCTACCAGGATTTATCCTACTAAACCGACCATTAAGTTTTATCCTAATCAGTGGATCCATAAGGAGTTAATTCAATGAGTATATTCATCTAGATTTATCCTACCCCAGCAAGCACTACGGTGCCTACACAAACTACCGAATTGGCAGAGCCCTCGTACCACAGCCTGTTGATGGGGAAGGGGGAGCGGGGGGGGGGGGGGGTGTATGTATCCTGTGCTGAAACTTTCATTGCTGTGAAAAACTTCGATTCTCACCCGTAAGGAAGGGAGAGGGAGGGAGTGAGATAGCGGAGGGGGAAGAGGGAGGGGTAGGAGACACAGTGAGACACAGTGCGGATAAAGGTTAGTTTACCAAGGATCATGAAGCACCTCTCTCATCCAGGATGGAATTTGCATATATGATTGCGAAGTCCGTACATCAATTTCACAAACGTTTGCACAGAGAGGAGCATCCCTTCGTTGTCCACACAAATGAGGAGCCCTGCAGTGCCACCCCTTCTCCCCCCCCCTCGTCAGTACCACCCCCTCCCTCCTTTGTGCTCCATTCCCCCCTACAGTTAATCTTCTATAATACCCCCAACCCCTCCCCCCTCAGAGCCAATCCAACCCCACTCGTCTATTACCCAAACTGTACCAACCAATTTAACGAACGAACCCTGAATTAGACGCACACCTATACATAGGATAATTGGCACAGAGGCGCCTAGCGAAGCCCTAACTACTTAATCTAGCATTACAGGGTGTTACGGAACAACCCCCCACCCCCCCCCCCCCCCCTTCCCATCTCCTGCCCGACCTACCCACTCCAAAAACAGATTCGCAGACTACTGGTCGATCCGCACCACAAACGGGAATTCAATTCCCCACCGTGAATAGACGACCAGGCTAAAATCCACCTGTGTGAGTTAAACCTGGCAATTGTGCTATTACCTGTACTTGATACTAGAGTAATGAATTTAAATTGTGGGACGCAGATGGCGTCATCACCCCCAAGAAGGGCGATGGGGATATATATAAATTTATATATTTTGGTTGAATATGATTCAAAAGGTAAGATTAATGATTCTAACACGAATCTTTTCAATATTTCTTATGTTTTCCTTCACTGTCGGGGTAAGTTAAAAAATTAACTCTCCAAAGTTCATTTTCACACATTTATTTTTGGTCTGACGACTAGGGATGCGTTTCACAAGGTCACTCCTTACGTTCATAAAGACTAATTTACCATGCTTTTGCACAGGCTTGTATTTTCTTTGGGTGAGGTGGTACAGAACAAGTTGATGCATGGCATAACATAGGGGATAGTGACAGGTTATTACATGCATCAACATAAGCAGCTTATGTTCCTGCAGCTGCTTGTGTTTCAAAGCCAGGGTCATTGGATCCTGTCTCTGCATTGGCTCGGGGTCTTGAAGTGGGTGGGATGTAATTATGTGTTAACTGGTTATTGATGGCTGGTCTTGACTTTTTGATGTGTAGCGCCTCACTGATGTAGAGTCTTCTGTTGTCGTTGTATCTGTCGATTATTTCTATGTTGCTTGTTAAGATGTCTCTGGTGATGGTCTGGTTGTGTGAGGAGATTATATGCTCCTTGATGGAGCCCTGTTGCTCGTGCATTGTTAATCGTCTAGAGAGAGACGTTGTGGTCTTGCCTATATACTGAGATCTTTGGGGTCAAACAGTCCGCAAGTGGGCATGTGAAGGCATAGACGACGTTGGTCTCTCTTAAGGCGTTTTGTTTGGTATCTGGAGAGTTCTTCATAAGTAGGTTGGCGGTCTTCTTGTTTTTGTAATATATTGTTAATTGTATCTTCTGATTGGTGTCCGTGGGGGATTACGTCCCTATCAATAATATCTCTCAGGACTCTTTCCTCCGTTTTGTGCAGCCCGTTTTGAGAGCCGTGGAAAAGTAGTTTCTGTAAAACAGGATCAGGGGGTATGGGGGTTGTGCTAGTTGCTTCTTCATGGGTTGCATGGCGTGTCACCTTCCTTTTAATGAAGTCTTCAACGTAACCGTTCGAGAAGCCATTATTGAATGGGACCTACCTAAACTCTACAGAGTTCCTCGTCGACCTGCTTCCAACCAGAGCTGTGAGTGAGAGCTTGGTCGACGTAGGCGTTGACAACACTCCTCTTGTACCTGTCCGGGCAGTCACTGTTGGCATTAAGGCACATTCCTGTGTTTGTTTCCTTAGTGTTGACTGCAGTGTGGAAACTTCCATTTCTTTCCGTGACTGTTACATCTAGAAAGGGCAGCTTCCCATCACTCTCCATCTCGTAAGTGAAACTTAACACCTAATTTTGCTCGAATGCCTCCTTCAACTGTTGCAAACGCCCGACATCAGGTACCTGCATAAATGTCTTCAACATAACTGCAGTATATAGCAGGTTTTAAGTCCATGTCAACTAGAACCCTCTGCTCTATAGCACCCATGTAAGGATTTGCGAACAGGACATTTAGGGTAGAACCTATGGCGATCCCATCCACTTGTTTATACATGTGCCCATCGGGACTCAAGAAGGGTGCCTTTTAGTGCAAGTTTCGAGTAACTTCTTCAATATGCTCTCTGGTATGTCCAGAGTATCGCGATCCAGCATGAGATGGGGTATGAAGAGCGACTGAAGGAACTGAACCTGGCGACGTTAGAAAAAAGGAGGGAGCGGGTAGATATGATAGCAGCATACAAAATACTTAGGGGGGATTGATAGAGTGGAAATAGACGAAATGTTCACACGAAATAACAACAGAACAAGGGGGACATGGGTGGAAGCTGGAAACTCAGATGAGTCATAGAGATGCTAGAAAGTTTTCGTTTAGCGTGAGAGTAGTGGAGTAATGGAATGAACTAATGAAGCACATTGTGGAAGCAAACACTAATCATAGCTTTAAAACTAGGAATGATAGAGAAGGACAGGAGTCATTGTTTTAAACAACCGAAGGCTAGAAAGGCGGGATCCAAGAGCCAACGCTCGATCCTGCAGGCACAAATAGGTGAGAAAAAGTAGGTGAGAACACACACATTATTGATATTGAAGAAGGTTCAGAGGTATGCCACCCCAAACTAGAAGCCGAGCTGAGGGGTATGAGCTACGAGGAGAGACTACGGGAACTAAATCTCACGTCGCTTGAAGACAGAAGAGTTAGGGGAGACATGATAACAACATAAAAGATTTTCAGAAGAAATTGATAGGGTAGATAAAGATAGTTTATTTAACACAGGCGGTACTCGCATTAGGGGGACACAGGTGGAAATTGCGTACCCAAATTAGCCATAGAAACATTAGAAAGAACTTTTTTTTTTAGTGTCAAAGTAATTAACAAATGGAATGTATTAAGAAGTGATATGGTAGAGGCAGACTCCATACAAAGTTTCAACTGTAGATATGATAAGAGCCCAGTAGGCTCAGGAATCTGTACATCGATTGATTAACAATTGAGAGACGGGACCAAAGACCCGAAGCTCGTCCCCCGCAAGCACAAACTACGTGAGTACACAAACACACAAACCCACATACACAAAAACAACAAAGACGACAGGTCTCTTGATCATTCTCTTCATTTACTCCCAAATTGACCTATTTCCTCTCAGTTTTTCACCCAATTTGTGGGAAATAATTAGGAGGGGAGGCGAGGAATAAGATTCAGTAGAGGGGAAGAGCCAAGGGGAACCAGAGAGGGTAACGAACCAGTGGTGGCCCTCTTGCAGACGCTCCGGCAGAAAACCATGGACCAAAAAATGAATCCACGATGCCGATGTGAGATGAGGCTGATGAAGAACAATGCTGATGAAGAACAATGCTGATGAAGAACAATGCTGATGAAAAACAATGCTGATGAAGAACAATGCTGATGAAAAACAATGTTATCAAAGAATAATGCTTATGAAGAACAATGCTGATGAAGAACAATGCTGATGAAAAACAATGTTATCAAAGAATAATGCTTATGAAGAACAATGCTGATGAAGAACAATGCTGATGAAGAACAATGCTGATGAAGAACAATGCTGATGAAGAACAATGCTGATGAAGAACAATGCTGATGAAGAACAATGCTGATGAAGAACAATGCTGATGAAAAACAATGTTATCAAAGAATAATGCTTATGAAGAACAATGCTGATGAAGAACAATGCTGATGAAAAACAATGCTGATGAAAAACAATGCTGATGAAAAACAATGTTATCAAAGAATAATGCTTATGAAAAAATGGTCCTATTTCCCTATCATATCTAGTTTTAAAATTATGAGTAGTATTTGCTTCCACAACCTGTTCCTTAAGTGCATTCCATTTTCCCACTACTCTCACGCTTAAAGAAAACTTCCTAACATCCTTGTGACTCATCTGAGTTTCCAGCTTCCACCCATGTCCCCTTGTATGTATGTATGTATGTATGTATGTATGTATGTATGTATGTATGTATGTATGTATGTATGGATGTATGTATGTATGTATGTATGTATGTATGTATGCATTAAATAAATTAAAAGCAGCAGAGAATGATCTAATTAACTAATTAATAATGTAAATTACAGAACACAGTGCGTGCGAGAAATCAGAAAACGTCTCTCTCTCTCTCTCTCTCTTGTACTTTAACTCCAATAAGACTTCCGACCCGATTTTGAAATGGACGTGAAAGCAACTTAATTACCAGTGTTGAGTTGGAAGCGTGGTTCCTCTCCAAGTGGGGCTCGCCCTCTCCTTAATTGGTCCAGGTTCTCCAGTCACGAGAGCTGCAATTTAGTAGTGGGGGTGTTATATGACACCACAATGCTGACACACAACTCCAGACTTGATACATGCTTCTGCCCGTCCCTGCAGACCTTTTGAGCATTAAAGACCCCCCACCTCAGGATTTGAAACATACATACCCCTACCTCTTCCAGAAGCCTCACCATAGACCTTCCCTACACTCCCAGTCTTCAAACAAAGTCCTACCCTACACCCCCAGCCTTCAAACAAAGTCCTACCCTACACCCCCAGACTTCAAAGTCCTACCCTACACCCCCAGACTTTAAACAAAGTCCTACCCTACACCCCCAGCCTTCAAACAAAGTCCTACCCTACACCCCCATCCTTCAAACAAAATCCTACCCTACACCCCCAGCCTTCAAACAAAGTCCTACCCTACACCCCCAGACTTCAAAGTCCTACCCTACACCCCCAGCCTTCAAACAAAGTCCTACCCTACACCCCCAGACTTAAAAGCCTATACCTCCCGCCCCCCCCCCTACCCATCTCCACCACGCCAATGGGGGTCTACAAATCACCTGTGTTTTGTTTGTAATACCTCAGACACATGCGTCCTGCCAAATACATCAGCCGTGTATTCTTGGCACGGGAAATAACTGAGAAAATACTCTGTGTTAGAGGCCACCTGACTCTGTGAGTCTCCCTGATCTGACTACACCTTAACGCCTCCGCTGCTGCTCTCAACGTTCCTCGCTGACAACATATATCATCACGAAGGAGGGTAGAAATAGCCTAAGCTACTCTAGAAACTCTACTCTAGAGAAGCTACTCTACTCTTTATTTTGAGATGAGTTTTAGTGTCTTAATACACGTACTTGAACCCTTGAATCATCACGAACTGAGAAAAAGTCAATACCAGAGACGTTATAACAAGATATTTTCATAGTTTCTAATTATCGAAAGAAAAAACGATTAAAGATTTAGCTACTTAGAATTATTTACAGATTCGAGTTCAATTCCCCGATAATCAAGGTGAATAGTGTGTTATCAGTCAGAATAATATATATATATATATATATATATATATATATATATATATATATATATATATATATATATATATATATATATATATATATATATATATATATATATGTCAGATATTTTGAATACCAGCCTTCAGGTTATTTCCAGGTTGGGTCCATGATTTCATCACTGGAACTGATCAGAGAAAAGCCGCTGGCAACCCCGCACCTTCCATGCTTGTTAGTGAAGGGACAAAGCAGCTTGTGAGGGAGGCTTCCGCGCAGACCAAGAGCCCACGGCCAGGGGGGGCTTACCTGAGGGCTCACCTGAGGGCTCACCTGAGGGCTCACCGGAGGGCTCTCCCACAACCTTAAGCCCTTTCCGGGTCACCTCCTCTACTTACGCTGCCCTTAGTAAGCACTCTTCCCTGGATTCTGTTTTGAAATCAAAACAGAATCTAAAGCTAAGCTATCTCAAAGCTTCTTTTAGAAAACTAAGTAGTTTTTACTTAGTCGTTCCGTTCTGTGAGAGGTTCTACCTGCCTTGTTTGATCTGTGTGCTCAAAGCTCTCGCTTTTTGTTCGTAAAGAAGCTGCTGGATTGTCACTTATAACGTAATGTGTATTCGAAATCGGTATTCTCTGAAATATATATATTATAATTTTTTACAAAGACCTAGCTTAGGTGTCTAGGTTCCGTTGACAGTTATTTGCATTTGTAGTATGTGGACAAAGCATTTAATAGAGGTGCGATTCGAACAGCGGACGTGAGCAAAGCACTGTTCGAGAATAGTTCGAACACCATCGGTCGTGCGTCGTGTTTTTCATTCATAAAGAGCGGGTTTTGACGGCAGGATTAACGAGCATTTCTGGCCATGGTTAATATGTACGAGCCGCAGGTAGTTAACTACCTGTTAACTATTACATAATACATCCAGCGCCTGAGTGACTGGATAAAATCTCTCACACAGGGGAAACCTAACAAACTATATTCTTGTAAAACATAAATATTATTTTATGTTGCGTGGTTTATACACAGCTGGGGTGATACACGGAGCGTATATTTTACAGGCTGAGAGTGAATGAACCCGACAAACACACACCGAAACTACGACGTTGGTACAACGTTCGAACAAGTTTTAACACCTCCTAACCAGTTATAACAACCAATATAGCAAGTTGTAGCAACCTTCTAATACGTCATAAACACATTAAGCCAAGATGTCACAACTTTATTACAAGTTGTAACAAGCGGAAAATAGAGACAGTTTCGGTTTGTGTTTCCAGGGTCTTAAGCATGACGCGAGCCATAGATTCGAACACTAATCAGTTTGACCAATGTACGAAAAGCGACTATAGCCGACACTAATATGTTAGCATACGAATAATACCCCCATATGTTTTGCTGGTGGACTAGGATATTTTGTTGACTTAAAGGGGCAATCCGAAAAAAAAAGTTGATGCGTGCTAGTTTATAAAGCTAACATCTGCCTCCTCCTCCCAACCCACGCCCATCTCCCAGGATCTATCTGCCTATCTGTCTGTCTGTCTGTCTGTCTGTCTGTCTGTCTGTCTGTCTGTCTGTCTGTCTGTCTGTCTGTCTGTCTCTTTCTCTCTACCCCTCCCTCCCTCCCTCTCCACTATCCTGGGATTTATCGCTCAGTCTAACTTGATCCAATACTCTTTGTCAAACACTTTCGCTCGCAATAAGCTTAGCTCGGGACGTGTTCTTTCCCGCCTTTATTTCCTTCTTCTTCGCATCGATGAGGGAATAATAGCGAGCTCTCGTTTCCGCTCCCATTCACAGAGTGCTCTTTCCTTATTGTGTTTATTAAGCTTTCATGGACAATTTCGAAGTAAGAATTCCAGGTTCGCGCCTTGAAATGATAAAACTTAACGTTCGAGGAGTTTATGTTGAACATTGGAGGTCCTCCAGTGTGGGAGGAGGTCCTCCAGTGTGGGAGGAGGTCCTCTAGTGTGGGAGGAGGTCCTCCAGCGTGGGAGGAGGTCCTCCAGCGTGGGAGAAGGTCCTCCAAGGTGGGAGAAACTTCTGATTTTGAGACGTAAGTCCGTTCTTTGCGTCTCCGTGTTTGTTTAACAAAGATCTGTCCCGGGTAGAGAATGTGTCGTTTGAACACGGTGTGTGCCTTAAGTAGTTCACAGCCCGTTGGTGTGGCTAAGATCATAAGTGGTAGATTTAATAGGCTACTACAGCCACCGACATTGGGCAGTATCTATCCCCCCAGCAACCAACAATGGGCAGTAACCCCCAGCCACCAACAATGGGCAGTAACCCCAGCAACCAACAATGGGCAGTAACCCCCAGCAACCAACAATGGGCAGTAACCCCAGCAACCAACAATGGGCAGTAACCCCCAGCAACCAACAATGGGCAGTAACCCCCAGCAACCAACCATGGGCAGTAACCCCCAGCCACCAACAATGGGCAGTAACCCCCAGCAACCAACCATGGGCAGTATCCCCCAGCAACCAACAATGGGCAGTAACCCCCAGCAACCAACAATGGGCAGTAACCCCAGCAACCAACAATGGGCAGTAACCCCCAGCAACCAACAATGGGCAGTAACCCCCCCCCCCCCCACCCCCCACAACTCACAGCGTGGTAAGTTCATATGAGTTACGCCGTTTTCTACGCCGTTTTCTACGCCAACCACCGCAGAAAATTGCAATCTCTGGGGGCAGTCACACAGGAAATGTTGCCAACCACTATTTCACCCCTTTCTCTCGTTATCCATCTCGAGGGAAGGGGAGGCGCCCCCCCCCCCTTTCACGCAGAGGCGTAGCAACACTGTCTTGCGTATACTTATACAAGAAGAGCAACATTTATACAAAAGACAGAAATGACAGTGACAACAGTCAACAATGCCAAAAAATAATGGCATCTTTTTGCAACATTTGGATAATCCTTGACACCTACACACTAACAAATACCACGAGGGTGTTATAATCTGTGATTGACAATGTATACATATGTATACAATTGACAATGTATACACATTATTTATAATCATCATTTGAGGATATATCATATATCATAGTCATATATATGTATCATCATATATATAATAATATATAATCATATATATGCGCAATTCACTCTATATAATCCTTATATTTGGCCGGTATTTGTGATGATCTATGATTAAGAGGCGAAAATAATTAAGCAGACCTTCTTCAAGACGATTATAATATGCTCGGCCGCTACGTCTGTACTATCCAGAGCTCTTCGTCAGTCCGTACTATCCAGGAACCTACGGCTATCCGCACTATTCAGGGCTCTGTAGTACTGGGTCCTGAGACTGTAATATCCACCCCCGTCACTGTAATATTCTTCCAAACTAATCCACCTTGCTATCTCCCACTGTAATATTCCTTCTACTATCCTCACTCCCTCCCATCCTTAACCCTCTCCCATCCTCACCCCTCCCACTCAAATATCCCTCTCCCACCCTCTTCTGCACACTGTTATCACTCTGGCATTCCTCTCTATTTTATAACCCGTCTTTATGCCCTCTTTTATGGTCGCAAGTATCAAGTTGCATTCTTCAATTACTCGGATGTGCGTGTGTGTGTGTGTGTGTACTCACCTAATTGTATTCACCTAATTGTGCTTGCGGGGGTTGAGCTCTGGCTCTTTGGTCCCGCCTCTCAACCGTCAATCAACAGGTGTACAGGTTCCTGACCCTACTGGGCTCTATCATATCTACACTTGAAACTGTGTATGGAGTCAGCCTCCACCACATCGCTTCCTAATGCATTCCATTTGTCAACCACTCTGACACTAAAAAAGTGTCAGTAGAGAGAGAGAGAGAGAGAGAGAGAGAGAGAGAGAGAGAGAGAGAGAGAGAGAGAGAGAGAGAGAGAGAGAGAGAGAGAGAGAGAGAGAGTGTGTGTGTGTGTGTGTGTGTGTGTGTGTAAAGCACGCGTGAATAACCTTGTCCAGACAGTTGTAAAGCCTGTGTAATTACCCTGAGTGCTGTAACAGGTCTCCTCCTCCCTTCCGCCCTCCACCTGCCAAAATCCTCCCTAATTTGCCTCACAATTCTCTAAATTACAATGACGGATTTCCAAGGATAAAAAGATTTGCAGCCTCTCTCTCTCTCTCTCTCTCTCTCTCTCTCTCTCTCTCACTCTCTCTCTCTCTCATATTTCTATGGGGGTAATATTTCCACATTTTCACCAACAAGTTTATCCTACTTAGGCTGGCGAATGACCCTGAAAACCTGTTGAGGTTCGTTCCAGGTAAGCCCCTTGATGAAGGTAAAACGCTTTGGGGAAGAAAATACTGAAGAATCGGGAACAAAGAAGAGACGACAAAGGTGGTGGAGAAGGTACATGATGAGGCAAAGACCAAGGAGAAGACGGAGCCGGTTGGGCCGGTGGATGGTAGAACATTGTTGTGGTGAGAGAGGGATAGAGGCGTGGTGAGAGGGGGGATAGAGGCGCGGTTATGTATAATTAACTTCTTTATTGACAAAACTTAATTACAATTTTGCCTAATCTGTGTAATTCAATTAGTCTTATTAAAGTGAGGATAATGCTGGTATTCACTGTCACACAGGACAGAGGGTCATACATAAGACAATAGGTCTAAACTGTAGGCTGAAGCACATATATCATGGCTACAATCAATGTTTTAATGTATGTGTGAAAACAACTTTTTATTGTGCACTGCCACACAAGGGCAGGGATGGGTTCATAGGTGATGCAGCTTAAAAAATAAAATAAATAAAATTGTTCTTCATTCTTTAAAATGGACAAGAAAATTTGGGATAAATTGTTAGGATGTCGTCCAGAATACCAGATTCAATGAAATAGTTACACAGTTGGTGGTACAATAGGCCAGGAGGTCTAAAATCTTTTACGGTTTCACATTCAACAATATAGTGTTCTAGTGAATGCATTAAAGGGTCACAGAGGGTCATTAATCACAGAGTTTACAATCTGAGTATTCTGATAGTGGCTCAGCCTCACTAACCTGCCAGATGTGTCTATAGCCAAGGCGAATTACAGCACTGTGACTACATCACATTGCCTAGTCCGGTTACTGTGCTGACCATACAAATACCTATTATTACAAAACTTGTCATAGCTTTTAATACTGCAGCTTTCAGGTCTCTGGCCATTTCTTAGTCCTAAATCTGAAGTAATTTCTTTAATTTGTATGTTTCTAATAATTGCATTAGATAGTCCAAAGTCATAATCAGTGTTTACTTTCCTGCAAGCCTCATTGGGCAATCGATTTTCAGAGTCATGTTAGTCATCTTCAACATGGGATGGGATCCACACAAATTTTATACAAAACTTATTATCATTGGCAAAAATAACATTCCATTTAATACTATAAGCTACTTCAGGCATACATTGTGATGGGCTATTTAAAGACTGCAGAACGGTGAGAGATTGAGGCGGAGTGAGAGGGGTGGAGGTGCGCTGAGAGGGATGGAGGAGCGCTGAGAGAGGGATGGAGGAGCGCTGAGAGGGATGGAGGAGCGCTGAGAGGGATGGAGGAGCGCTGAGAGGGATGGAGGGGCGCTGAGAGAGAGATGGAGACGAGCTGTGAGAGAGAGACCAATTAATCGCTACCGACGCCACCAGATGCACACACCTCTCTCTCTCTCTCTCTCTCTCTCTCTCTCTCTCTCTCTCTCTCTCACACACACACACACACACACACACGCCCCGCTATCGAATAAGCATCAAAATTCCAGTGGTTTAGTCAAATTAAAAGCAACCAAATATTGACGTTTCCTATCACTAATAAGCACTAGTCACGATAGCTCCGGTAGTTGGCGCTGTTTGTTCAACACCTTAACATTTGACACGTCAGCCCCAATTAACAAGGTTCCGTCATAAACATTAGAGAATGAGTAACATTTCTCAAGGCAAACTTCGTCCTATATGGAGGGAACCATGCTGTAATAGGTATGGACCTCATATTAACAAGGAGGGGACCTCATATTAACAAGGAGGGGACCTCATATTAACAAGGAGGGGACCTGATATCACCACACAGGAGACCTGATATCACCACACAGGGGACCTGATAATACCACACAGGGGACCTGGTATCACCACACAGTGGACCTGATATTACCACACAGGGGACCTGATATCACCACACAGGAGACCTGATATCACCACACAGGGGACCTGATATTACCACACAGGGGACCTGATATCACCACACAGGGGACCTGATATTACCACACAGGGGACCTGATATCACCACACAGGGGACCTGATATCACCACACAGGGGACCTGATATCACCACACAGGGGACCTGATATCACCACACAGGGGACCTGGTATCAGCACAGAAGAGACCTCAACTTCACAACGACAACGGCACATTTAGAAAAGAAAAGAATACATTACATTTTTGCTCATATACAACTCTATAGATACCATTTAACAATGTTATAAATTGGTAAGTAATACCCAATTGCAAGCTTAATGGGCTGTTCCCCCCTATCAGGCACTATTATCGTAGCCTCCACAATTACAGATAATATTAATGGTAGTAATATATATAAGCCTTTTTCTTCCCTAGAGTCTTATCCGTTTATCGAGGCCTCGATTAACCGGCAGATATACATCACAGCATATATATATATATACACATACATCGCAGCATATATATACACCTAAGTCCGTAGATCAACTCTCAAGTATTTGTGAATGTTTCTCCGTGCATTTGCGGCGATATAATACAATTTATCATTTGTATCATCGTTCTATCTCCCATTTATCACTAGAAACAGGAGAGCTACGAGAGATGCAATGTAGTGCCAATAAAAAGGAAAGAGAGATCAGCGGCACTAAATTATAGGCCAATGTCTCTTGCTTGTCATGCAAAGTGAGGGGAAAAGACCACAACAGATAATAGGCACAATAGGGAGAAAAGAGAGTTCTTAACATTGTTTTCTAAAAAGAAAAGTGCCGGACCAACCGGGCTGTGGTGGGCCTGCGGGCCGCTCCAAGCAACAGCCTGGTGGACGAAGCTCTCACAAGTCAAGCCTGGCCTCGGGGCCGGCTTAGGGGAGTAGAATAACTCCCAGAACCCCATCAAGCAGATATCAAGCACCAACATGGGTTCTGGGATGGTAAATCTTGCCTCACAAACTTGATGAATAAAGTTGATGGATTAGTCCAAATTGGTGTCCTTATTCCGTTAAAACATAAAACGAAGCAGGAGACATGTCAAAGGTATATTTCCATTCAACATTCATTATCAACATCTTTCTGTCACCATTCATTATCGCCATCTCTTTACGACTCATTAATTCTCATCAGCCTATCATCCTTCCATCACCCATTCATCATCACCAACACATATTCGCAATTACCACCATTAATACAATCTTCAGTATCAATTAAATGAATATCACCATTAATTTCACGCTCACTATTTAAAAAGGAGCGGTGAAGAGGCCCAGGGGGATGGCTCCCTAAATCATGAAGGGTAAAAAGAGAAGGGAGGGGAAAATAGAAATGGAGGAATCGAGGAACTGAAAGGAAGGGGGGGAAGGAAAAGGAGAGGAATTATGAGAAGATAGGGAGAAGAGACGAAGGAGGGGTTATGTAAGGGTGAGTATGGTGGATAGATGAATATCATGGATAGGTGAAGGTGGAATGGGGAAGACATGAGGACGTGAGAGGGCAGAGGGGAATGGGAGAGGGAGATAAAGGAGGTAGAGAAGATGGTCATCTGAAGTGGAGAGCGATGGAGGGGGGGCGAACGAGAAAGAATAGGTAAAACAGATGAAAGAAAAACAGAAGTGAAAGAGAGAGAGAGAGAGAGAGAGAGAGAGAGAGAGAGAGAGAGAGAGAGAGAGAGAGAGAGAGAGAGAGAGAGAGAGAGAGAGAGAGAGAGAGAGAGGAAACAATACAGATAGAAAATAAAAACGCAGCAGGCACACAAAGAAACAAAAAACAAACAAAATAAAGCGACAAAGAGAGTGGTAAAAACATCGAAGAAGTTTATAAACCTAACCAAATCACCCCCCCCCCCCCCCGCTTGTCTCCATAGGCCGTTTACAGTAGGCTGTTCAGCATAGCGAGAGAGGGACGATAACTGCTGGTTCCCCAGGTCACGAGGGAAGACTCGTTAACGACGAGAGGGGGGGGGAATATGGAATGGAATTATCAGGAGAAAGCGCCAAGCCATTACGACTTATAGCCCTTGGAAGGGGGATCATGATAAGGATTTGGGATGGGACAGAGGGAAAGATGGTGCCCAACCACTTGGACGGTCGGGGATTGAACGCCGACCTGCATGAAGCGAGACCGTCGTTCTACCGAGGGGGGAGAGGCAAGTACTCCAAGTTAGGTGAAGTGGGGGGGAGGAGGGGATACGGATAACGAAGGGGGTGGCAGATAGTTACAGAGGAAGGAGTATAGCAGTTATAGTTAACGAAGAATGGTCGCAGACAATTAACGAGGAGAGAGAGGAGGGGGGGAGGAGACAGACAAGAGGGGGAATATAGATATAGTTATCGAGGCCTGGCCGTTATCGAGGCGGTGAAAATCAAAGGAAAGACGTTATGTGGGGGGGGGGAGAGGAGGCAGTTAGTTAGCTTGGTGGATGGGGGGAGGGGGAAGAGGGGACGATGACAGCTGATTAGCGAAACAGGGAGGGAGAAGGGGGGAGGATAAAGGCAGATACAGATAACGATGCAAGAGAAAGAAGCAGATTTTCGAGACCGACTCCAGTCGCTTAAAGCGATATCATTTACGACATCGCTGTATCACAAACACCGCGCGCAGGTCAGGTATATACGCTGGCCACGCCAGGTATATACGCCGTGATGTATATATGTATAAACAGCTTTGTATACATATAAACAGCTCTTGTTTACCTCCTTTAATACGCCATATACGCATTTTTAAAGGCAACTTTAAATACTCTCTGCATCAGACCTCATTTCTAATTTCTCTTTAAAAGGCGTAGGGAGTGCGTATTTAACGACGTTACACTCACCTGTGTATGGTGGCAGGGGCAATTAATTATGACAATACTGTTCACCAATGTTCATACGTGTTCAAACACCTCGAGACCGTTCGTATAGCTGTACAGGAATACAGCTGTATTCCTGTATTCGTGTACATGATTACAGCTGTATATGCCTGCTGAGGTCCACTTATGTGGCTCATCACTATACTACGAATACAGGCACAATCGTATTCTGTATTACTTGAGCGTATGATACTATTGCTGACCACATGATACAAAATAATTCATCTCATGGGCTTTTTCGTGTAGCCAACTAGAACAGTGACATCCTAATTTTTGGGAGGGAGAAGGCCCCGACCCGATACAAAAATCTTTTATGTGCATTACTCGGAAAGGGATTAGGGGATGTACCCCATTTTCTATTGCAGAGGGATAGGGCCCCGCGCTCCCCAACCCTTAGGAAGGCAGGAATGGACGCGCTAAGGGTTATCTCTATCTTGACAGGTTATCTTGAGATAATTTGGGGGCTTTAGTGTCCCCGCGGCCCGGTCCTCGACCAGGCCTCCACCCCGTGACAGCTGACTAACACCCAGGTACCTATTTTACTGCTAGGTAACAGGGGCATAAGGTGAAAGACACTCTGCCCATTGTTTCTCGCCGGCGCCCGGGATCGAACCCGGGACCACAGGATCACAAGTCCCGCGTGCTGTCCGCTCGGCCGACCAGCTCCCTGGTGGGAGGGGAGGTGGGAGGGGAGGTGGGAGGCAGGAATGAATCAAAATAAACAAATGGAAGGGAATCAAGACACAAGGCACAGGAAAAGGGACGATAAAGGGGAAAGGGATGATACTTTTCAGCTGTTAGAATAATTAGAAAACAATACCGACACAGGAAGTGAATAGTGAGGGAGAGGTGAGGCGGTAAACCACACACTGCAAGGGAATGACAAGAGAAGAGATAATGGCGGCTAGAAAAGGGGGGAAGAGAAGGATAAGGAAGTTATCTTAAGTGAAAAGGGAAAGTGGATAATAATTTCCCAGCTGGGACTCGATGAAGTGCGTGACAATGGCGGGTAATGAGCTTAAAACATCTGTATTCTCAGTATATCTTTTCCCTCTTACGGAAGAGGGGAAGGATCAGAAGGACAAGCCAAGGGGAATGGAACAGGAAATTTCTTAACAGATTTATTCATATGATAATTACTAGTTTGGTTACTACTGATACTATTCTTCCCTTTATTATTATTATTATTATTATTTCAATTATTAATATCATTTTGATTCATACTATTTTATTATTCTCATTTATGTGAAGTTATATTTCTCAAAGCTAAAGTTAAAGACATTAGTACTAATTAATAAACCAACTTCCATTGGTGACTTATCTCTCACTATTTCATTCAGTACTAAACTATGCCAATTAAACTAGCCTAGCTAAACCAAAGCTACCTAAACCTAAATTAACACAGTTGTAACTAACCTAACCTAACCTAACGAATAACTAATCTAACATAACTATACCACTCTAAACCTGACCTGACTATGATTACTCGTAACCTAACAACACTTCATCATATCTTTCCGCGATGAAAAAAACGCAAAAAAACATTTAAAATGCGACAAAAGTATAAATTTACATTTACATTTAAAGTCCAATATTTTACATTGGATGTGTCGTGCCGATAGGTTACAAATGTTATGCTAACAGTGTGCAACAAAACAGTTCTGCTGTATCCAGCGTCCTTTTAATATTACAAAATAAACTGTAATTTCTGGTCGTAAACATTAAAGAGAATCAATACATCAGTACACACTTATATCTTTTATGACTACAGGATAATGTAATATATATATATATATATATATATATATATATATATATATATATATATATATATATATATATATATATATATATATATATATATATATATATAAAACTGATAATTAAAATAAATTATAATATAATTAAATAAAAATATAATAAAAATATTTTTATAATAATAAAATATAAAAATGCGCTGATAAAAAACGCATTGTATTTTTACTCCTTATTTGTATTTTATTTACTTATTTATTTATTTATATATATACAAGAGTTCTTAGATTCATATACAGCCACTAGTATGCGTAGCGTTTCGGGCAAGTCCCTTAAACCTATCTTCTTATCTTGAGGTTATCTTGAGTTGATTTTGGGGCTTTAGTGTCCCCGCGGCCCGGTCCTCGACCAGGCCTCCACCCCCAGGAAGCAGCCCGTGACAGCTGACTAACTCCCAGGTACCTATTTACTGCTAGGTAACAGGGGCATAGGGTGAAAGAAACTCTGCCCATCGTTTCTCTCCGGCGCCCGGGATCGAACCCGGGACCACAGGATCACGTGTCCAGCGTGCTGTTCGCTCGGCCGGCCGGCCGGCCCCCTCTTCCCTGGAACACGACGCGAAAATCGCTCCAGGTATCCATTTTACTGTTGAGTTAAACAGAGGCTACAGTTAAGAATTTGCGCCCAGTAAATCCTCCCCGGCCAGGATACGAACCCAGGACAAAGCGCTCGTGATACGCCAGGCGAGCGTCTTAACCACTACACCACGGAGACTGCGAAGGTAGTCATTTACTATTTGTG
>NC_091190.1:22173955-22233955 GCF_040958095.1 Procambarus clarkii | reverse complement strand
CATACCACAGTGGCACATATACTGTACATGGATTACAACAGCAGATTCTAACTTTCAAAAATGTTCTGAACGACAAATTCAGAACACGACAGCACCTACGTGATACCATTCCTGGAGTATGCAGCACCTCAAAGCACACCCGACGTGTCTTGAAAATATACAGAGGTTTGCAACGATGCTCGTCGAAAAATTACGAAGGAAGGGATATGAAGAATGACTGAAAGAACTAGACCAAACGACGCAAGAAAAGTGAAGAAAAGAGAAGACAAAGAGACAGCGACATGATAACGACACAAAATTGGTGAAATCGAAAGGGTGGAAAAATGAAGGCAAGATTGAAATGAATAGCAATAAAATGAGAAGACACGAATGGAAGCGAGAGATAAAGATGGACATAGCGAGAGAGTTTGAAAAAAATAACTCCTTTATCGAAATCAAAACAAATATGAAAGCGACAAGGAGAAAGCAACTCGTTATACAACCTGGAAAGTCGGCGATGAGTCACAATAACGTGGCTGAAGTATGTTGACCAGACCACACACTAGAAGGTGAAGGGACGACGACGTTTCGGTCCGTCCTGGACCATTCTCAAGTCGATTATCAGACTGGACAATCGACTTCAGAATGGTCCAGGACGGACCGAAAAGTCGTCGTCCCTTCACCTTCTAGTGTGTGGTCTGGTCAACCTGGAAAGTCCACATGATATTAGACAAGTGGGATGAGAGTCACTGTAACAGGTGGGCGCCAATAGATGGAATAGGTCAATAGTAGCTTTCCATACGCGCTTCACTACACATCTATTTATCTTCAGGTTCATGGAAGCATCATCCCTCAACGGCCGTCACATCCTCCTTACACTGTTGTTGTTGTTGTTTTAGATTCAGCTACTCGGAACAAAAGTTCCAAGTAGCACGGGCTATGGTGAGCCCGTAGTGGACTTACCTGGCAACTGTCACAGTGTAATATGTAGCTTAAAAAAAGCACTTCACTCACCTTTTGTGGTTAACTTCCACAATAGCGGAGTATAATCTAACCCATGGAGGACGGGTGAGAATCAATATAAGCTATTTAGGATTGTAAAAAGACTAAATGCTTAAATGGAAATGGGAAAAAGTGATCACATCTCAAACGCTACCCGCCCTGGATCTTGACTTCCACCCCCCACCTGACAGCTGAGTGGACAGCGCTTCGGATTCGTAGACCTGAGGTTCCGGGTTCGATCCCCGGTGGAGGCAGAAACAAATGGGTCAGAGTTTCTTTCACCCTCATGCTCCCCCATGTTACCTAGCAGTAAATAGGCACCTGGGAGTTATAGACATCTGCTATGGGGCTGCTTCCTGGAGGTGTGTAACAAAAAAGGAGGCCTGGTCGAGGACCGGGCCGCGGGGACGCTAAGGCCCGAAATCATCTCAAGACCCACCCACCCTTCCTGTCCGCCCTCAATCTGATCCTCAGCCTCTTCCAGCACGCCCACCCTCTCCTATCTCAAGGTATCTTAACCACCATTCCCCTCTTTGCCTACACACCCATTCACTCTCTGCTCGCCAGGTTATACATTTTGAATAATATGCCAATTTCGAATTTCGGAAGTTTGCCGAAGAGGCGCTCCACTTACGACCAAACTCCGCCTGCCCGGGTCTCCGAGCGCACAACCCCAATTTACCGAAAGAGCCCTTACCTTAATACTCTATTTCCCTGGATCTACCTTTGTCTTGATGCCTGTGCCCTGTAGGTCGAGCCTTGCCTTCATGTTTTCCCTCCCTTACTAGACTCCCTTACTAGACCAAGCTTTGTGTTACTATATTATGATGTTCTTGATCTAACTTTCTCTCCTCGAAGTGATTACATGACTTAATATTCTCCCTTGTGTATATTATATATATATATATATATATATATATATATATATATATATATATATATATATATATATATATATTTATTGAAGACATTGAAGTGTTTATGTCCTACCACGGACATGCAGTGCTGACCATCCTGCATAAACAGGATTGTTGATCTGCTCTACATATGGCGTAGTGACCCAAGAGGCCTCTAGTGGTCGCTGACGAGGGTTTTCTCAACTAGGGGTTCCTTGGACCCCCAAGATAACTAGGGGTTCCTTGGACCCCCAAGATAACTAGGGGTTCCGCAAGGTATAGTGATAAATCAGCTATTTCTCATCATATATGCAAATGTATTTTTTGAGTCTTTTTCATGTCTAATTTCTCTCATTTAACCACCATCACGAATCTCCTTTCAAATGATAATGAAATCCGTGGGTGCTTACCTCAAGAACGACCCGAAATTGAGTGTTTCGTTCTATAACAGGAAAGTTATTCACAGCTTGGCCAATTACGGTACTTATATATATTAAGATCACCGGAGAGAAAAAACATTTCGTTATTGGTACCTGACGTTGATTGATGGAAAGGTCATCCATGTCGGCAGCGTTAGTAATTTATATAGTTTATTACGCGAACTTAATCGAAAACCCATTTATAATAAACGTTATTTAATGGGTACGTCAGTTATGGTAATTTAAGGCATTTTACGGCATTATAACCTGAAAATGGGCAAGAGGTTTATTGAAGTTTATGTGAGCCAGTTGGTGGATGGTAGTTGAGGAAGCTTAGTGGGAGGCTCGTTAATGGTAATTTATATCGTTTAATTTGAAGGCCATTCAACGAGGCTTCAGAAGAACTTCGCCCACAATTCATCGACTGACTCATGCCAGGAGCCATCCACTCTTAACATGGAATAGCTAATGCTCCCTCCTCCTCTTCCCCCCCCCCCTCCACATGCCCCATTCACCCCCACATATCCCCATTCACCTCAGCACCACATACCCCACTCCCAGAGTAACTTATCTACCCAGTTTTCCATGTAAAAAAAATCATGCAAAACGCCCCAAAAAAGATGACTTAAAAGAAAAACGCTAATTTTTTAGCATAGGGCGTTTTTCCCATTAATCTTGTTTACGTTTCAGAAATGTATTCTACGCGTAAGAGGAGGAAGAAAAAAAAATGGGAATGGGACGCCATTGAATTAAGGAGCAGGCGGCCAAAAATGAGCATTGAGGATACAGATCACCTCGTCCGCTTTACCGCCGTACAGTCCTGGGAATCACCGCTATCGATAACCAGCGAGTGGAGAGAGAGAGAGAGAGAGAGAGAGAGAGAGAGAGAGAGAGAGAGAGAGAGAGAGAGAGAGAGAGAGAGAGAGAGAGAGAGAGAGAGAGAGAGTGAGTCTAGCGTAATACATGCTAGACTCTATCTGGTGAGATGGGGGTCACAGTTTATAAACCGCAGACATGGAAAAGGAAATTAATGAAAGAGGGCAGGAGGCAGAGAGGGCAGGAGGTTGAGAGGGCAGGAGGCAGAGAGGGCAGGAGGTTGAGAGGGCAGGAGGCAGAGAGGGCAGGAGGCAGAGAGGGCAGGAGGTTGAGAGGGCAGGAGGTTGAGAGGGCAGGAGGCATAAAAAATAAAATTTCACTCTAAAAAAAAATTATAAACAACAAAAACCTAACCAGGCTTCTTCTATGCCAAATATAATCCACCCAATGCACAATATACTCAAAATTAGGCTGAATTCAGTACCTATATCCGGTATACTACACCTACTAGAAGTTCGGGACCTACAAAAAGTGAATAATACAAAAGTAGACTTTCCAAGTGCAACAATCAACATCTGGCAACATACTCCAGAGCCCACTATATGCACTATAATTTTTGGAGGGTACACAGTAATTGTATAGGCCAAAGTATACTGCACACAAGTAACAGTGAAATTTGATGAGGTTAGCAAACTAATACAAGTATTGAAATTGAAATTGAAATTGAAATAAGTTTATTGAGGTAAAATACACACAAAGGGATGAGGTAGCTCAAGCTATTCTCACCCCGTTCAGTACATCGTGTTAATACATACATAGACACACATCACAAACAATAAACATATTACCAAACATTCTGAGAGATAAACATCTACATTTCCTCCTTTACACAAGTAAACACAAGTATGATGCCATGCAAACGAACTTTACTCATTCCACATCACAACTATGCTAACATTACTCAGCAATATGTATTAGAATACATAAATTACTGGATTTTTTTTTTTACAAAACAGCTGAGGCGTTTACACCGACAGCATGAGTCTTCCAGGGTTCCTAGGCTCAGCATTATTAAATACATTTGTGGATGGTCTACCAGCATGCATTGAAAATTATGTTAGAATTTAAAAATTTGGGGAAAACAAGTGGAAAGTTAAATAAAATATAATGAAAAATCTAGATCAGAAGGATATCTTGAGGTTATCTTCAGATGATTTCGGGGCTTTAGCGTCCCCGCGGCCTGGTCTTCGACCAGGCCTCCTTTTTTTGTTACACATCCCTGGAAGCAGCCCGTAGCAGCTGTCTAACTCCCAGGTACCTATTTACTGCTAGGTAACAGGGGCATCAGGGTAAAAGAAACATTTTGACCATTTGTCAACATCGGAGGAGCTGACATCACATTCAGTAAATCCAAGACCATCTTCGGATATGAAATATGTAAGGTGTTCGCCTTCCACCGAGAACAAACATACAAATAGCCCCTAAGCCGAAGCCAAAGTCAGCAGACCTCAACAGTTCCAAACACGTTCCAGGTAATACAAAACTCCGCTGGTACACAATGTCGAGTCGAGTACCTCCAGTCGAGTACCTCCACTCTCACTGATTACAGAACAAAAATAGCAAAACTACAGAGTGCAGAACACTTGGATGTGCTGTAGACGTTACAGTAAATGATCGAGTGGGACACCTTTACATACTTTTCTATATTACAAACTGAACCCCATAAAATCTCACACTGTACACCCTCTCCTTAAACAGCTGTACACAATTAAAAGCACGCATGCACGCACGCACGCACGCACGCACACACACACACACACACACACACACACACACACACACACACACACACACAACACCACTTACAACACCACCGATTATAGCACTAAGAACCTTCACAGAGGACACGCACATCAAACAAAGGCTAAGTAATCTGCCTGACGACGAACCACAAAGTGACCCATATATATATATATATATATATATATATATATATATATATATATATATATATATATATATATATATATATATATATGTGTGTATATCACGAAAATAAACACGTGATTATATATATATATATATATATATATATATATATATATATATATATATATATATATATATTATATATATATATATATATATATATATATATATATATATATATATATATAATATATATTTGTATATATATATATATATACAAATCCGAAATGGTTTGACCACAACCCTTTGTCTTTCTCCCCCTAAAGTCCCGTCTCGCTGCCACAGTCATTTACACCCTATCTCTTCCATCTCTCCAATTTCCCTCTCACCCCCTCTTCCTTTCCCATATTTCGCTCCCCCCAATCTCCTACCCCTTCCATCCTTTCCACAACGTCCTAAACCGGCTTTCCCTCTCGTGGTTCTCCCGTTTCCTCTTTCTCCCCTTGACGTGTACCTCGGAGGCAGTTCAATTCCTGCAGGCGACACCGAAGGAGATAAATGACTCTAATCATCAATTCTCAACTGACAAGGAGGCTCTTGCAGGCACTTCTTTGTTGATAGTGACATGGGAGTTCAAAACTATCTGGAGGAGGCACTGAAGATGTCCTGACAAATGAGCTTCTGAGGGTGTCGAGTTCTTGTTGCTAGCGAAGGTTTTGGTGCTCTTGTTGGCATTGTCATTGTTGTTGTTGTAGGAGATGGTGGTGGTGGTGGTGGTGGTGGTGATGGTGATGATGGTGATGCAGGTGGCAATGATACTGGTAGATGCTGCGGTAAGGGACACCAGTGCTAAGATCAAACTCTTAATAAATCCCTCAGAGTTCAACACCTGCAAGAAAGAGTTTTAATTCCAGATCAAATATAAAAAAAATTCTAGACGAAATTGCTTGAAGACTCAAGGCGGACAACAGGTCCGCTATTCTGGAGGGAAAATGGAATCCACCTCCTGTGTGTGTGTGTGGGGGGGGGGGGGCGATTCTCCCGTTCATGCTGCCAACAGGATTTCCTTGATATCAAAGGGCATAGTCGGAACGACAATCTGTAGAACGCTATTTCCTGACTTACAATATGCAGTAAATACATTTCTGCTTCATCCCGCGGTCTCCTTTCTTTGAGTTCCGGAAAGAAGAGAGGAAAGTGTTGGAGGGGAGGAAAGTGTTGGAGGTTTGGAGGGGAGGAAAGTGTTGGAGGTTTGGAGGGCAGGAAAGTGTTGGAGGTTTGGAGGGGAGGAAAGTGTTGGAGGGGGGAAAGTGTTGGAGGGGAGGAAAGTGTTGGAGGGGAGGAAAGTGTTGGAGGGGAGGAAAGTGTTGGAGGGAGGAAAGTGTTGGAGGGAGGAAAGTGTTGGAGGGGAGGAAAGTGTTGGAGGGAGGAAAGTGTTGGAGGGAGGAAAGTGTTGGAGGTTTGGAGGGGAGGAAAGTGTTGAGGGGTTAGAGAGGCGGGTAAATGTTACATTTCGGCAACATTTTATACCGACGTACAACGCAATTAGAAAGTAGAATTCGGTACTATTGAATCTGGACAAACCGGCAAACGATTTTCTACTTATCTTGAGGTTATCTTGAGATGATTTCGGGGCTTAGTGTCCCCGCGGCCCGGTCCTCGACCAGGCCTCCACCCCCAGGAAGCAGGCCGTGACAGCTGACTAATTCCCAGGTACCTATTTACTGCTAGGTAACAGGGGCATCAGGGTGAAAGAAACTCTGCCCATTGTTTCTCGCCGGTGCCCGGGATCGAACCCGGGACAATAGGATCACGCGTCCAGTGTTCTGTCCGCTCAGCCACCGACTCCCTATGTTGCTTACTTATGTTGCAAGGACAAAATATCCTAACGTAACCCTAACTTTCCTAGGCCTAATACACGCTATCAGAGGCCTAATATAGTACATATGTGTGCTATAATAGGCATAGGAATATTTATGTTCGTTTGTTAGCTTCATTTTTTGCGGACTATAAGTACAAAAGTGTTGCTTTTTGGTTAGTACGTCAATATTTGTACTATGGTGAATATAATTATAAAAAAGTGCCATCTAAATAGGAGGCTGTGTTGGTGAATGTACTCACCTAGTTGTACTCACCTAGTTGTACTTGCGGGGTTGAGCTCTGACTCTTTGGTCAGGTGTGTACTCACCTAATTGTACTCACCTAATTGTGCTTGCGGGGGTTGAGCTCTGGCTCTTTGGTCCCGCCTCTCAACCGTCAATCAACTGGTGTACAGATTCCTGAGCCTATTGGGCTCTATCATATCTACATTTGAAACTGTGTATGGAGTCAGCCTCCACCACATCACTTCCTAATGCATTCCATTTGCTAACTACTCTGACACTGAAAAAGTTCTTTCTAACGTCTCTGTGGCTCATTTGGGTACTCAGCTTCCACCTGTGTCCCCTTGTTCGCGTCCCACCAGTGTTGAAAAGTTCATCCTTGTTTACCCGGTCGATTCCCCTGAGGATTTTGTAGGTTGTGATCATGTCCCCCCTTACTCTTCTGTCTTCCAGTGTCGTGAGGTGCATTTCCCGCAGCCTTTCCTCATAACTCATGCCTCTTAGTTCTGGGACTAGTCTAGTAGCATACCTTTGGACTTTTTCCAGCTTCGTCTTGTGCTTGACAAGGTACGGGCTCCATGCTGGGGCCGCATACTCCAGGATTGGTCTTACATATGTGGTGTACAAGATTCTGAATGATTCCTTACACAGGTTCCTGAACGCCGTTCTGATGTTAGCCAGCCTCGCATATGCCGCAGACGTTATTCTCTTTATGTGGGCTTCAGGAGACAGGTTTGGTGTGATATCAACTCCTAGATCTTTCTCTCTGTCTGTTTCATTAAGTACTTCATCTCCTATTCTGTATCCTGTGCCTGGCCTCCTGTTTCCACTGCCTAGTTTCATTACTTTGCATTTACTCGGGTTGAACTTCAACAGCCATTTGTTGGACCATTCACTCAGTCTATCCAGGTCATCTTGTAGCCTCCTACTATCATCCTCTGTTTCAATCCTCCTCATAATTTTTGCATCGTCGGCAAACATTGAGAGGAACGAATCTATACCCTCTGGGAGATCATTTACATATACCAGAAACAGTATAGGTCCAAGGACTGACCCCTGCGGGACTCCACTTGTGACGTCTCACTTGTGTGTGTGTGAGTGTGTGTGTGTGTGTGAGAGAGAGAGTGTGTGTGTGTGTGTGTGTGTGAGAGTGTGTGTGTGTGTGTGTGTGTGTGTGTGTGTGTGTGTGTGTGTGTGTGTGTGTGTGTGTGTGTGTGTGTGTGTGTGTGTGTGCGTGCGTGCGTGCGTGCATGTATCTGTTTGTCACGTATCAACAATTTTTCAATCACTGAGAGGCAAGGATTTGCGAGAATTTTAGAATCAAGAACAAAAATTGTGGAAAAACATATTCGTCAGCAATTCAACGCTGTTCCAATACAAAACAAATATATGTTTTGAGTTTAAGGATTGAAAAACGTGCCCGCGTTAATTGTAGTGAAAATCATCCACATAACGTTTTCTTTCACGCACACGGAAAAAAACAAACATTAAACAATCAAATGCCATTAGTGGTCCAACACGTTGTGTCCAAGCCTGTGTGAGACGCAATGAGGGTGTGTAAGACGCAATGAGGGTGTGTAAGACGCAATGAGAGTGTGTTAGAGGCAATGAAGATGTGTAAGACGCAATGAGGGTGTGTGAGACGCAATGAGAGTGTGTTAGAGGCAATGAAGATGTGTAAGACGCAATGAGGGTGTGTGAGACGCAATGAGAGTGTGTTAGAGGCAATGAAGATGTGTAAGACGCAATGAGGGTGTGTAAGACGCAATGAGGGTGTGTAAGACGCAATGAGGGGTGTGTGTGACGCAATGAGGGTGTGTGTGAGACGCAATGAGGGTGTGTGTGTGAGACGCAATGAGGGTGTGTATTGTCATCTCATTTGTTTCTCCTTTGACGGGATAGGAAAACTGTCCGGTATACCTAGACCCATCAGAGGCACCAGAAATACAGACAGAGACCATCAGAGTTTAGACCATCAGAGGCCAGAGACTGTTCAACACGCTTCCACTACACATAAGGGGCATAACTGGCCGACTCCTCACAGTGTTCAAGAGAGAACTAGATAAACACCCCCAAAGGATCCCTGATCAACCAGGCTGTGATTCATACGTCAGGTTGCGAGCTGTCGCATCCAACAGCCTATAGTTGACCATTCCAGCAACCAGGAAGCCTGGTAGGGACCGGGTCGCAGGGACATTGCGACCCGACCCCCCCCCCCACTAGTACACAACTGGATATTTCCCAGGATCCAACGCACAACAGCCGAGTAAATCCCAGGCAGCTATTATGGCAAAATACTGCGGTAGTAAAATGGGATCGAACTCTCGTCCCTGGATGTGACCTTACAGTGCTTGGACATCCCACGAAGACCAGGGGCCAGATTCACGAAGCAGTTACGCAAGTACCTACGAACGTGTACATCTATCCTCAATCTTCGACGGCTTTGTTTACGTTTATTAAACAGTTTAAAAAGCATGAAAACTTCCCCAATCAACTGTTGTTATTGTTATAAACAGCCTCCTGGTGCTTCGGAGCTCATTAACTGTTTAATAATTGTAAACAAAGCCGCCAAAGATTGAGAAAAGATGTACAGGTTCGTAAGTACTTGCGTAACTGCTTCGTGAATCTGGCCCCTGGTGCCCAAGAGAGCGCCAGGATAAAGAGAGTGCGTGAAGCAGAGGACCAGCAATAGAGGCCAGCAGTCCACCCTCACTACACAAGACTCCACAAGGAGACAATGAAAGCCTCTACACCAGGGGATATATATATATATATATATATATATATATATATATATATATATATATATATATATATATATACATACACATATACTTGAGGAGTTTATATCCTCTATGTATATGAGGGGTGTATACTCCCTATGTATATGAGGGGGGGTGTATATTTCGGTGTATATACACTGAGTATGCATTTTAGTCCAGGTGTATATCTTCAGAACTAAAGTATACTTGCTGCTTGGTTAACAGCCTCACTTTAGCCTTCCAGAGGCTAATAGGACCATTCATCTAGTTAGGCTTAAGTCTTTTTACTAGCCTGCTAATTTACTAGACTTTACTAGTTTACCAGGCTCGTTTACTAGCCTGTACTCAACCAATGATAATCCTGTTTCCATCTCACGTGCCTTAATTAACGTGTGATATTTTAATTAAAGCACAGGGAAGAGGTTAATTATTAACGCCATTTAGTGCAGGTAAGATACCAGCGGAGGTACTAATTGAACCTTATTACGTCGTATTTATATAATGTAATTGATCAATCCGTCTGCAATGCGACTTATTAGTGAAAATATAAGTACAGTGATACTGGCGTTTTCTATGCATCGGACTCAATAGGTTATTGGTGGGGTTTATATTACAAGACAAATAAAGGTCAAATACACCTCACCTTGTGTTGATTCCGGGGATCAATTTCTACTCGGCCTGGTCTCTGATCAGGCCTCCTGGTTAGTGGTCTAGTCAACTTGGCTGTTAGACGCAGCTGTTCGCAATCTGACTTATGAGTCACAGACTAGTTGATCAGGTATCCTTCGAGAGGTGTTTGATTAAGTTCACTTTGTGAACACCGTGAAAGGCCGGCCAGTCATGCGAAGAGTGTTGAAAGGCTTCGGCCAATGATGTTGATAGAATCGTCTTTCAGTGTACCTATTGCACTTCCTGCCATGTCTCCTGAGCTCATCAGGAGTTATATCCGAGTGATGATTTGAAGCCAGTCCCTCTGACATTATACAAGTGTAAATTGCAATATTACGTATATCTCTCCCCTGCGCTCTGGAGATACAGATTTAATTATTTTAAGCGGTGCCAATAATTTAGATGTTTTACTGTAGGGAGTCGAGCGGTAAAATATCTCCCTGCACGTTCTCCAGGTCAGCAATTTCTACAGCTTTGAATTGTATTCCAATATTCCATACTAGGGATCACTAGTGTCGTAAAAAGAATCTAGTGGTCTGGCATCTCTTGTTTCTCCTGTTTGAGAGGTTTTATTTATCCAACCTGTTATTTTTCATGTAGCTGTGACAGCTACTTTATTGTGTTCTTTAAAGTAAGGTCTTTGGTGGAAGTGATGGCTTCCAAATCTTTGATGTTGCTGTTTCGTTTTATAGTGTGAGTTCACTTCGTTTTAAATGGTGTTCGTTTTAAAAAATTTATTTTTACCATGGCACATGAGCAGGACATGTGTACCACAGTGGGGCAAATATACCACACAGGACAAATATACAAGAGAACAAATACACCACACGTATACAGTACTTCACATTTTATGAACAACTTGAGACAAAAATTCAGGCCATCTTGGGTAGGAGGTGATAGTGGAAGACAAAGGGATGGGAGGTGGGAATGGAAACAAAAAAGAAATAGGAAGGAAGATGGATGATAAAAGGCAAAGGAGAGAGGGGTTGTAACAAGTTAGAAAACACACACACGAACAACTCAAAAGGTCTTGGACAGTCTTGGCGCCCCAAGCACGCCTCCATGGTTGAGTTATGTTCCTTCTAGGGCTCCGCCCCACCCTCTTCTTATACTCTTCTCGATCCTCTTCTCCTCTACTCCGGCTTCCTTCTCTCTCCTTTCCTCTTCTCTGAGCCTTTCAGCCTCTGCCCTGGCCTCCCGACGGGCCATTTGCCAATGGTGACAGAGATCGTGCCAGCAACAGCAGGGAAAACCTCCCTCCTGACTGACTGAGGAGCTCGAGCAAGAACGCCAGGCCGGATTAGACACTTCGCTGCAATCTTAGATTAAGTTGTCTACTTCAAGAAGAGATTTGTACGAGTGAAACAAAATCTGGAGCGCTGGGTGGGCCTTTTGTGGGGCGGTGAGGGAGGCGTGGGAAGTGGGGAAGGGTTACTTCTTGCTGGCTTATTTTGTGAAAGTTCCGGGAATCAATGTCTCCACGGTCCGGTCTCTAACCAGGCCTCTTGGTTGGTGGTTTGGTCAACCACGCTGCCAGAAGCCGCTGCTCGCAGTCTGAAGTATGAATCACAGCCCGATTCATCAGGTATTCTTGAAAGGCGTTTGTCAAGTTCTCATTTGAACGCCGTGAGAGGTCAGCTAGTTATGACCCTTATGTTCAGAGAGGGTTGAAAAGTCTTGTGTCTCTTTTAGCGTGCCACTTACACCTATGCTTTTCATAGTGGCCAACTTGCACTTCCTGCCATGCCTCCTAGTCTCATGAGGAGTTATTTATGTGTGCAGATTTGAAACCAGTCTATCTAATATTTTCTAAGTGTAAATCATGGTGTATCTCTTTCGCCTGCCTTCTAGATAATAGTTTGAGAAATTTTAGGCGGTCCCAATAAATTAGGCTTATTGAATGGATTTGAGCAGTATAAGTTCTCTGCACGTTCACCGGGTCACCAACTTTTTCAGCTTTGAAAGGGAGTGTTTTTGTGCAACAACGTTCCACTTTAAAGAACACTAGTGTCTTTAAAAGTACCATCAGTGCTATAGTAACTCGTTTGAAATGATATTCTTATCCAGTCTGTCATCTTTCTTGCAGGTGTAAGAAAGTTTCGCTAATACGGGTGTCATTCTTCCTGCCTTTACTTGGTCTTCACTTGTCCTCATTTTGTGTCAAGAGTCATTCAAAACCTTAGTTACTTATGTGAATTTCTTACTTACCTTGTTAGCCAGATATACAATAGAATCATGTCAATAAATATGAATGTCTGTGTCTGTCCAAAGTTAGAAGCTAGATGCTTGAGGATAGCCTCACCCAATTTTCAACAGTAATTGTCATTGGGTACGTGCACAACATGGGTGGGCGAGGTTGGATTCGACGAAACGAATGCCACTTAACACATTACCATTACTAGTCCTACAACGAATCATTCAATACCATATAACTGGACTCTGACATTATAGTAATAAAAAAATAATTTAAACATTAGACACTGATGTCCTCAAAATTAAAAAAAATTCTATGTATCATGCTTTGCCTATAATAGCCTATGATATGTCATCATGACGTCATTAACACAGCATCCTCAACCAACATCCCCTGATACCCCTGATACCCCTGATACCCCTAATACTCTCTCTGTCTTTCAAGTGTCAAGCCTCCATGTACATACACGTCGTGTCGCAAACGTTCCGAGCCTACACACTGGTGCCAAGAGACGGACACATAGGGCGACAGAGATTGTGTATCTATATGTGTGTAATTACTTAAGTGTAATTACAGGATGTTACTTATCCCGGTTCGTGGTGTCCCGTCTTCCCAGTACTCTTTGTCGTATAACGCTTTGAAACTACTGACGGTTTTGGCCTCCGCCACTTTCTCACTTAACTTGTTCCATCTGTGAACCACTCTGCAAGAAACAGTGAGTGTAATGTAGTGAGTGTGTGTGTGCGCGCGCGCGTGCGTGCGTGTGTGTATTTATTATTTGTATTTACTATTTGTCTGCAGAATCGAGCTATTAGCTCTTAGACCACCCTATTCTAACCCATCTATTTTTCCTCAATTATATCTACTACATATATTTCTAGCACACATACATCCCCAGGAAGCAGCCCGTAGCAACTGTCTTAACTCCCAGGTACCTATTTACTGCTAGGTTCACAGAAGCACCATGGTGAAAAAAACTCTCCCCATTTGTTTCTGCCTCTGCCGGGGATCGAACCCGGGCCCTTGGAACTACGACCCCACAGCGCTGTCTACTCAGCCGCGAGGCCCCGTGTGTGTGGTGATTCAGAAGGAGATTTGCGGTGTCCTCGGTTCGTGCCCTTAATCATTCATTGTCCACTACGGGATCACCATAGCCCGTGCTACTTGAACCTTTTTGTTCCAGGTAGCAAATCTTTAACAACAACAACATTCATTGTTATCACCAACTTGCAACTTTTACAAATAGATAAAAAGAAAGTTCTGAACATAAGAACATAAACCGGCAATAGTAGGGGAGGGACCAACAAAATTCCCCCGAATGGGTGTCAGGAAAGCAAGGGAAGAGCAGAGCCGTGCTCAGGAAGTACGAATCAGCCAGGCACGCCGCCACTGTACGCCAGCGCCCGTGCAGGAGGAAGGAGAGGGAGAGAGGGTGCTGGCGGCTACCTGCTCCCTTATCCTTCATTCAGGACCCTGAAGGGTGATGGTGACTGATACCTGCCACTATCTATATATATATATATATATATATATATATATATATATATATATATATATATATATATATATATATATATATATATGACAGTGTCAAACCACGGAGGAAATTTGAAACAGGAATTTCCTTAAGTACTTTCGTATATTAATACATCTTCAGAAGGAGTCAATTTGTATTAATATACGAAAGTACTTAAGGAAATTCCTGTTTCAACTTTCGTCCGTGGTCTGACACTGTCACATTTTTAATCATGTGTTTATTTTTCGTGATTTACACACACACACACACACACACACACACACACACACACACACACAAACACACACACACACACACATATATATATATATATATATATATATATATATTATATATATATATATATATATATATATATATATATATATATATATATATATATATATATATATATATATATATGCCTAATTTGCCTAATAAGCAAGAGTGATTTTCGTTATTAATTAAAATTCAAATTAGTTTATTTGAATTTCTAGCATATTATTATTGTAAGATCATGAATTAATGACTTAGTTATATTAGGTTAGGATAGGTTTAGTTAGCTAAGGTAGGCTACTAGGTTAGGTTTGGCCATATTTCTACGTTAGTTTTAACGCAAATTAAAACTATATTTAACATAAAGGAATATTTATAATTCCATAAGATTTTTTTTACTTGAAATTTAAAATTTCAGATAAACTAGGCTTGTTAGGCAAATCGGGCCTTGCATACTAGGCTAAGTAATGCTTTCTGGTTAATAGATACAACATTTTTAAATATTTCAAATATTTCTTTCCAGATTTATTCTTTTCTAACAATAATAATCTATTATATTAGGATAATGAATTACTGACTTAATTAAATGTTAGGTTACGATAGGTTACGATAGATTTGGATAAGTTAAATTTGATAAAATTTCTATGTCAGGTTTTGACTCAACATAAAACTGCAATCATATATTATACAATTAAAACTATAAGTTCATAAGAAAAACATTTAAAAAAATTAAATATTTCACAAAAATTCGGCTTATTAGGCAACTCTGGCTATCAGATACGCCATATGTATAAATATGTCGTAAAACATATTTTGACCCGTCTAAGATTTGAACCTGGCCGACCAGGGGGCGCCACCCCATTGGCGCCCCAGTATTAATACCACTCTCTCATCGATTGCCTCTATATAAATCAGTTTTTATATATGTGTGGGACTGTAAGCCAGTGAATACACAGCTATCACCAATCCTATGTCAGTCTTGCATTCCATCTAGGATTTCAATTTATTAGCCTTACGTCTCTATTAAGCGCGTTCACACTTCATCATTTAACCTGACAAGCTTTTAAACAGATTGATTATAATCCATTTATTATCTAGCACCGTTCAATAGACTCAACTCAATTCTCCAGATACTTTTATCTTGCTTTAACCATTTTGCTTAGTAAAGTTATGATTTATTTTCTTTCTGGAATTTTTTCAGCACTTTCAATAATTATTGATCGTCTTATGAAGTGTTTTCAACTGATATATTTCAATAATAATTTTGACAACATACTCGCTAATTTCATTTATGTTAAATTCTTAAAAAAAATCTATGTGGCAAACTAATATTTTTCGTTAACAACACTCAAAAGACAAGATTTTATAAATGTATGTATGTATGTATGTATGTATGTATGTATGTATGTATGCGCATGTGTACTCACCTAGTAGTGCTTGCGTGGGGTTGAACCTGCTCTTTGGTTCCGCCTCTGAACCGTTAATCAACTGGTGTACAGATTCCTGAGCCTACTGGGCTCTATCATATCTACATTAGAAACTATGTATGGAGTCAACCTCCACCACATCACTGCCTCATGCATTCCATTTGTTAAAGACTCTGACACTGAAAAAAAGTTCTTTCTAATGTCTCTGTGGCTCAATTGGGTACTCAGTTTCTACCTGTGTCCCAATGTTCGTGTACCGCCCGTGTTAAAATGTTTATCTATATCTACCTTGTCAATTCCTTTTGAGAATGTTGTAGGTAGTGAATCTTTCCGGAACACGACTAATAGTCTAAATACAATCTGCCCAACAAGACTTGCCTTCCCTGAACCCATGCTGGTGGTGTGTTACAAAGTCCCTTCTCTCCAGATGTGCTGTCAGGTGTGTGTGTGTGTGTGTGTGTGTGTGTGTGTGTGTGTGTGTATGTGTGTATGTGTGTGTGTGTGTGTGTGTGTGTGTGTGTGTGTGTGTGTGTGTGTGTGTGTGTGTGTGTGTGTGTGTGTATGTGTGTATGTGTGCGTGCGGGTGCGTGCGGGTGCGTGCGGGTGCGTGCGTGTGAGGAAAGCTGTGGTTTCAGTGATGACTATCGGTATTTCCCAGCGACACTTTTTTTGTTTTTGTCAATCTGGCATCCTCCCTCGGTTTTCCCCTCTCTCTCCTGCGAGGTTTTACGACGCCGCTGGTTAAGGGGACACGAGAAACCCGTTGAGGAACCGGTTGCGTCAGCAGTTTTCCCCCCTCCCCACGCCCCAGTCACGGCCCCATCATTCGCAGGGCGAAGAGACCCCAAAATTACTTCTTTTTTTTTAACTCCTAAGTTTTTCCCTTTATTTCCAGAGTTTAGCTTCAGCGTTGCCCCCCTCACCCTCTGTGAGTCTCCCCTCGTCGTTCTGCCTCAACTGCCACGCTATAACCCAACAATAGACGGTTGGGCATACAGCACGAATTGCTGCTGTAGTTTTCAGTGTAGATGCAAGTTGGTGTTTGGGGTGGTAAAGAAGCCTTATCCTGTCCTGTTCCCTCTCCTCTTGTTTCAACTCCTGCGCCTGATTTTGACGTGAACGTGGCTCCCAATTTATTGCTTATGTGTAGCAATTGCTACACTTATTGTTGAATTTATTTCAGCTTAAGCTCATGCAGTTCCAAAATGCGAGAATATGCTGCGGATATACTGCTCGGGTTCTGCAAAGTTGTTCTTAGTAGCATGTGTTCAGTGCTTAATGAAGGCTTTTTTTTCACCTAGGGTGCCTTGTTTTGCCTGTGTTGTTTCCATTTATCATCGAATCACTCCTTGCCTTGTTTCCTGGGGGCCGGTATCCCAGAGGACCGGTCACTAACCTAGTTGATCTGGCACTCTTTCGAGGTGTTTATCATCTTCTCTCTTGTGCACAATTATAAGTGTACTATTAATGCATAACATATTAAGCAGCAGGGTGAACATTTAAATTCCATTAAATTTGCAATTTAATGTTTATAGAATTTTCTTAAAAGTACATAATGCATTCGTTATCTTGAGATGATTTCGGAGCTTTTTAGTGTCCCCGCGGCCCGGTCCTCGACCAGGCCTCCACCCCCAGGAAGCAGCCCGTGACAGCCGACTAACACCCAGGTACCTGTTTTACTGCTAGATAACAGGGGCATAGGGTGAAAGAAACTCTGCCCATTGTTTCTCGCCGGCGCTTGGGATCGAACCCAGGACCACAGGATCACAAGTCCAGCGTGCTGTCCGCTCGGCCGACCGGCTCCCTATCTCGTACTTTTAATTTTTTTATAGAAACTCTATCATGCTTCCTGATCTCATAAGGTATTATTTCAGTGAACAGAACCAGTACATTTTATATTTTTTAAAATGGAATTATGTAATATTTCTCAAGCCTGTGTTCCAGAGAGTACATCTTGAAGAAGCGCAAGAAGCATAATTTAGGAGTTTTAATCAGTGGTTTCGGGTTGAGAAAGTTTTGTGCACGTTCACCAAGTTACCAACTTCATCAGCCTTACAAATAGAGCAGTTAATATGCAAGAGCTTTCCTCCCTAAATACTGTCTTTAAAAGTGCCATCATAGGTTTGGTGTCTCTTGTTTTTGAAGGTTCTTATTGCTGTCCGGCCGATCACTGGCTTGGTATCTCTTCTTTGGAAGGTTCTTATTATCCAGCCATCATTTTCATACTATTCTGACAGCTACTTTATCGTAATCTTTAAAAGTGTTTTTAAAGGTAAGATCTTCAGACGTGATTGTTCCCAGAGCTTATACCTTGTCCTTTCACTCGCCATGATATATATGTGCTTCAGCCTACAGTTTAGACCAATTGTCTTATGTATGACCCTCTGTCCTGCGTGACAGTGAATACCAGCATTATCCTCACTTTAATAAGACGATCAAAATCCTCAGATTAGGCAAAATTGTAATTAATTTTGTCAATAAAGATGTTAATAATAATAATCCTTCCACTCGACGCCTGAAACTTTTATTTATCACCAATCTTGCTGTTTTAACGTGTTTGTGTTATGTATTTACTCGGAAAATCTTCACGTTACATAGTTTCGGTTTTATTTCTTGTTTTGTTTTTTACTCTTCAATATTCTTTTCGTAATATCTTTATTCTACTTCGTGCTTCACATTGTAGATTATCATCTAAACTTTCTTCTGAAAGCATTTCTTATTTACGATCTATATAATGTTTTTAATTATTTGGCTCAAGATGAGTTTATCACAATAGCTGCAGGGAAATGCCAAGATTATTTAGTTTTCAGTATGTACTTTATATTCTTCTCCAAGGCAATGATCCTCAAATCAGTACTAGAGGTAGCATATATATATATATATATATATATATATATATATATATATATATATATATATATATATATATATATACACATCTAGAAAGAAAGAAACCAAGAAGGCATAGACAAAGGAACGTCTATGCCTTCACATGCCCACTTGGGGACTGTTAGCCCCAAAGACCTCAGAATATAGGCAAGACAACAACGTGTCTTTCTAGGCGATTACCAACGCACAAACAACAGGGCTCCATCAAGGAACATATAATCTCCTCACACAACCAGACCAACACCAGAGAAATCTTAACAAGCAACACAGAAATTATCGACAGATACAACGATAAAAGGAGACTCGACATCAGCGAGGCCCTACACATCAAAAAGTCAAAACCAGCAATCAACAGCCTATTAACACATAATTACATTCTACTCACTTCAAGACCCCGAACCAGCACAGAAGCAAGAAGATAAGACACGAAATATACCCATTGTTTCGTGTTCTGTCTTTTCCCATTGATTTGTGTCCTGTCACCTCACCCAAAAACATTTGTATCCTATCACCTCACTCAAAAACATTTGTATCCTATCACCTTACCCAAAAACATTTGTATCCTATCACCTCACTCAAAAACATTTGTATCCTATCACCTCACTCAAAAACATTTGTATCCTATCACCTCACTCAAAAACATTTGTATCCTATCACCTCACCCAAAAACATTTGTATCCTATCACCTCACCCAAAAACATTTGTATCCTATCACCTCACCCAAAAACATTTGTATCCTATCACCTCACCCAAAAACATTTGTATCCTATCACCTCACCCAAAAACATTTGTATCCTATCACCTCACCCAAAAACGAATATAAGCATGATCTGAGTATGTAAAATTGTCTTTGAAAATGTAAGAAGTACCACAAGGTCTCCAAGCACTAAGCTAAATCATGTAAACAGTGCTTGCAAGCACTGGTAAGTTAAACAAGGCGTGCGTGAAGATAAGGAATAAAGTGGAATGAGTTAGTGAGTGGCAGCACACTCCAGCCCTACATGCCCCTCCGCTGGATTAGTTGAGCTTCCAAACGGAGAGCTTCCGGCTGTATAATACATCAAGGGAAATATATCGTCCGAGTATATCACTTAAATATGCTACCTGCGCGTTCTCCTTTATGAGGCCCACCTGAGGTTCTCTCCTGAATATGCTTTAGTGGAGAGCGTACGGTGCGTAGGTTATGAGTGGGATCTGGGTCGTTTGTAGCGATTTATCGCTTAGTTTCACTTAAACACCTGCCGCTGACTCCCAACCGTGTATTGTATAAGTAGCCTGACCGAGTTCAGGTTTTAATATTCGTTTTGCAATTTTCTGAGAGTTCGTATTACAATTTATTTTACACGTACGTTGATAAAATGTTTTAGACGATATGAAGCTGTAGATCTGGCGCAGGTTGTTGTCATTCTGTGTTGCCTCTATGTGATGCCTTTATGTGATGCCTCTATGTGATGCCTCTAGGTGGTGCCTCCATGTGATGCTTCTATGTGATGCCTCTAGGTGGTGCCTCAATGTGTTGCCTACATGTGTTGCCTGTGTGCGATGCCTCTCTGTGTTGCCGTTATGTGATGCCTCTATGTGTTGCCTTTATGTGATGCCTCTATGTGATGCCTTTATGTGATGCCTTTATGTGATGTCTTTTTGTGATGCCTCTATGTGATGTCTTTTTGTGATGCCTCTATGTGATGTCTCTTTGTGATGCCTCTATGTGATGCCTCTATGTGATGTCTTTCTGTGATGCCTCTATGTGATGTCTTTCTGTGATGCCTCAATGTGATGTCTTTCTGTGATGCCTCTATGTGATGTCTTTCTGTGATGCCTCTATGTGATGTCTTTCTGTGATGCCTCTATGTGATGTCTTTCTGTGATGCCTCTATGTGATGTCTTTCTGTGATGCCTCTATGTGATGTCTTTCTGTGATGCCTCTGTAATGCCTCTATGTTATGCATATGTGATGCCTCCATGTGATGCCTCTGTGTTGCGTCTGCATTGCCTGTGTGTGATGCCTCTCTGTGTTGCCTTTATGTGATGCCTCTATGTGATTTCTCTTTGTGATGCCTCTATGCCCCTCTTCGACAATCGTTCTTCCACTCCGTGTTCCGAATTCTTCATCGCTTATTCTCCCCCCCCCCCCTTGCAAGCCTCTCCAGAGGGAAGGAAGACATCTAACTACTTGGATTGATCGGCACAGCAAATGGCTTCACTTCTTGCTGGTTGGACACCATTCTTTACTTCCCTCTTATCCCAGTGCCACTCCCAAGTGCTATATGAAGACAGTGGCTTAGCGCTTTCTCACCTATCTACCTAATTCCTTATATCTTTTCCACCTCATCTGTGCATAATCATTTAATTTCAGCTCTTAAAAATATAAGATTATCACTTTTAGGTACAGCAAGATTTCTGTAAAGAAACCGGTCTAATCAAAGACTTTATTCATATATGGTTGCGAACAAGCCTGAATGGTCCCCAGGCACACATGGGCAACTGAAAACTCACACCCCAGAAGTGACTCGAACCCATACTGCCAGGAGCACTATGCAACTGGTGTACAGGGCACCTTATCCACTCGACCATCACGACCGGACAATATGGTTGTACGTATGTAATTGGACTCCATAAACTCCTGAGAAGTTGTATCGAACACTATATCACGGCATCCTGGGCTATCCTATTCGGATGACCTCCAGCATCCTACGATCTAGGCATCCTGGCTCATCCTATTCAGATAACCTCTAGCATCCTACGCCCACCGGCATACGTATGCCACTCAAGGCAAAGACCAAAACTTTTCCCCTTTACTTTATGAAAAAGAGATTTGCTAGTGCATGGACCTGAGGTGTTCAGGGGGGAGGCGCTCCATCGCCTCGCTCTGATTATGTCTGGAGCTCCACAGGATCACACACCTGGAGCTCCACAGGATCACACACCTGGAGCTCCACAGGATCACACACCTGGAGCTCCACAGGATCACACACCTGGAGCTCCACAGGATCACACACCTGGAGCTCCACAGGATCACACACCTGGAGCTCCACAGGATCCACACACCTGGAGCTCCACAGGATCACACACCTGGAGCTCCACAGGATCACACACCTGGAGCTCCACAGGATCACACACCTGGAGCTCCACAGGATCACACACCTGGAGCTCCACAGGATCACACACCTGGAGCTCCACAGGATCACACACCTGGAGCTCCACAGGATCATACCTGGAGCTCCACAGGATCACACACCTGGAGCTCCACAGGATCACACACCTGGAGCTCCACAGGATCACATACTTGGAGCTCCACAGGATCACACACCTGGAGCTCCACAGGATCACACACCTGGAGCTCCACAGGATCACACACCTGGAGTTCCACAGGATCACACACCTGGAGCTCCACAGGATCACACACCTGGAGCTCCACAGGATCACACACCTGGAGCTCCACAGGATCTCACACCTGGAGCTCCACAGGATCATACACCTGGAGCTCCACAGGATCACCCACCTGGAGCTCCACAGGATCATACCTGGAGCTCCACAGGATCACACACCTGGAGCTCCACAGGATCACACACCTGGAGCTCCACAGGATCACACACCTGGAGTTCCACAGGATCACACACCTGGAGCTCCACAGGATCACACACCTGGAGTTCCACAGGATCACACACCTGGAGCTCCACAGGATCACACACCTGGAGCTCCACAGGATCACACACCTGGAGCTCCACAGGATCACACACCTGGAGCTCCACAGGATCACACACCTGGAGTTCCACAGGATCACACACCTGGAGCTCCACAGGATCACACACCTGGAGCTCCACAGGATCACACACCTGGAGCTCCACAGGATCACACATGGAGCTCCACAGGATCACACACCTGGAGCTCCACAGGATCACACACCTGGAGCTCCACAGGATCACACATGGAGCTCCACAGGATCACACACCTGGAGCTCCACAGGATCACACACCTGGAGCTCCACAGGATCACACACCTGGAGCTCCACAGGATCACACACCTGGAGCTCCACAGGATCACACACCTGGAGCTCCACAGGATCACACACCTGGAGCTCCACAGGATCACACACCTGGAGCTCCACAGGATCACACACCTGGAGCTCCACAGGATCACACACCTGGAGCCCCTTAAATACCAACGTTAACGGCAGCCAATTTATTTTTTACCGAATAAAAGTAAAGTACATCAGATACTTTTCCCAACAAGGATTAAGAGGCTTCGCAGGTCCTCAACCCCTTTCCTAGTGCCGGACCCGCCCCACCCAGTGCCGGCCCTGCCCCACTCAGTGCCGGCCCCGCCCCACCCAGTGCCGGCCTTGCCCCACCCAGTGCTGGCACTACCCCACCCAGTGCCGGTCTGCCAGCCCCGCCCCATCTCCGCCTGATCTACCCAGTCTCCGCCCAGTCATCGCCCCACCCAGCCTTTCCCCGCCCGATTCACCCAGTTTCCCGCCCGCAACGCCTCCGCCCCCAGCCGCCCGTCTCCGGCTGTGATTTTAGCCGTCGGAGCACGCGCCTGCCGCCTCCAGCATACTAATGGCGATGAATCAAACACCTTTAAACTTCCTAAGTCCTTTAAGACCCTCTGATCCTCCTATCGGGTCTAACTCAGCGCCCTTGGAGCCATCACCCAATGTTACGACCTCCATCACGCTCCCTCTCTCCATCATGCTCCCTCCCTCCATCATGCTCCCTCTCTCCATCACGCTCCCTCTCTTTATCCCAGCCCCCTCCAAAGGCACCCAAAAACAAGATAACGTCAGCGGTAAAAGATAAAGCAGAGAGCATACAGACACAGCCTCGATCCAAGACCCCCAGAGCATGCAGTCCAGAGATGAGTTTTCATCTCAAGAACCACGAACCACTAGTCAATATACAGAGGTCAGAACGGGACTGGTCGCCGCCGTACCTCAGGGGAATTAAACAAAAGATTATTGATATAATAGAGCATTCAACAAATGTTTTCAATGAACAACGGTAGAACGAGCGAACGTGGATGTATAATAATAGACACAGAGGAGCCATATAGGTGAGAGATTACTGCATTAGGAGTGTGTGTTAGGACAAGTGCATGAATGAGACGAGAATGGTATCAACAGCTAAATCAATACATAGTTTCAAAGGGAGACGTGAAGGCTGCATTAGCCCTTCAACAGCTGGGAAAAGTGGAGGACAGAGCTGAAGCTAACCACTACAGGTGGTTAGCTTCAGCTATATGTAAATATATATATATATATATATATATATATATATATATATATATATATATATATATATATATGTACAATATATATATTGTACCATTAGGTAAGTACACCGCCCTATCAGACACACACATATTAGATTGGTTAAGGAATCTCAATGCACAAAAACAATTAAGGGAAACATAGTGGAGGACAGAGATATTTTGCACATCTAGGTTTCAAGTAACCTACACTACACCGCACGCACGCACGCACGCACACACACACACACACACACACACACACACACACACACACACACACACACACACAAAGAAACTATTCAGAGTCCACCACCGAGAACCAGATTTACTACTCCTGTGTGTCTGTGCTTCACATTATGCAAAACCAAACTTAACTGTTTAACTCGGCTCTTTTCCCTGGGTAAAGAGAATTATAGCTCATGTTCTCCACTCTTGCTTCCTAGCTTTGTCTCTTGTTCTCTCTCAATGTATGTCGGAAGTAGCTTGTAATATTAAATGGAATGTAATTTTTGCCAATGATAATAATTCTTGTATAAAATTTGTGTGGATCCCATCCCATGTTGGAGTTGAAAAACATGACTTTGTAGATCAATTGGCCAATGAGGCTTGCAGGAAAGAAAACATTGATTATGATTTTGGACTATCTAATGCAGTTATTAGAAACATACAAATTAAAGAAATTAATTCAGATTTAGAAGAACTAAGAAATGCACAGAGACCTGAAAGCTGCAGTATTAAAAGTTATGACAAGTTCTGTAATAATAGGTATTTGTATGGTCAGCACAGTAACCGGACCAGGCAATGTGATGTAGTAATTGCGCGAATTCGCCTTGGCTATAGACACATCTGGCAGGTTAGTGAGGCTGAGCCACTACCAGAATATTCAGATTGTAAACTCTGTGATAAACCTTTAATGCATTCACTAGAACACTATATTGATGAATGTGAAACCGTAAAGGACTTTAGACCTCCTGGCCTATTGTACCACCAACTGTGTAACTATTTTATTGACTCAGGTGTTCTGGACGACATCCTAACAATTTACCCAAAATTTGCTTGTCCATTTTAAAGAATGAAGAACAATTTCTACTTATATTCTAAGCTGTATCACTTATGAACCCATCCCTGCACTTGTGTGGCAGTGCACAATAGAAAGTTGTTTTCACATATCCACACATTAAAACATTGATTGTAACCGTGATATATATGTGCTTCAGCCTACAGTTTAGGCCTATTGTCTTATGTATGACCCTCTGTCCTGCGTGACAGTGAATACTAGCATTAACCTCAATTTAATAAGACTATCAAAATCCTCAGATTAGGCAAAATTGTAATTAATTTTGTCAATAAAGATGTTAATAATAATAAATCTCTCTCTCTCTTTCTCCTGTTCCAACTCGTTGCAAATATACCAGCAACAAAACTGTAATTTATACTATTTGAGCCTGATAGTAAAGTTACAGTTTGTGGTTGATTTACTTACAACATGTTGTAGATGTGCCGTAGGTGAAGGCTGCCTTGTTGCAACCGGAGGTGCTGGTGTCTCAGTTCAGTTAGAAATGTATGGATGGTAACCATGGGGACACGAGAAGTAAGGCTATCTCCCTACTTTGCTCGTAACCTCTGCCCCACACCCTCAAGCCAACTTCTGCTCCACACCCTCAGTCAACTTCTGCTCCACACCTACAGCCAACCTAACTCTCCTCTAACCTACAGTTAGCCTCTCCTCCACAGCCTAGACAAGATCAATCTCTTCACCGTAATCTACTACGGGCTCACCATAGCCCGTGCTACTTGGAACTTTGTTCCAGGTAGCGAATCTTTAACAACAACAACCTCCACCGTGTTGTTGTTGATCAACTCTCTCTCTCACATGTTGTGAGAGGAGAGGGTAGAGAGTGTGGAGATGCCTCACCATTCCTAACCCACATCCATCTGCCCCTCACCCGAGGTTTTTGAGTAGGGGGTCTAACATCTGAGTAATATTTGGCCTAAACGAACTTAACCTCACGAAAATAAGAGATTAAATTTTTCGTGTTTTCATTTATCTATTTCAGGTGCTAAGTCCGGTGAATCAAGGCGTTCTTGGGGTGCTTAAGGTTGAGAAATAGGCTGATGGTAAGTGTTGGTCTTTTTGTTGGCCGAAGGTGCGTCTATAAGCCTCCCGTAAACTAAGTGTCATGCTTTGTAACACTTTTCTTGCAGCTCTCCAACACTTACCTTGCTTTTTTCTCCTACCTTCCCTGTCGCCAGAGCTTTCCCTGTACCCCAGCACTTCCTCACCCCCAGCACTATTCAAGTGCCCCACTGGCATCTTCCCTGCCCCCCCCTGGCATCTTCCCTGCCCCCCCTGGCATCTTCCCTGCCCCCCCTGGCATCTTCCCTGCCCCCCCTGGCATCTTCCCTGCCCCCCTGGCATCTTCCCTGCCCCCCCCCAGAACTTTCCCTGCCACCTCCCCCCCCCCCCTGGCACTTCCCCTGCCCCCCTCCAGGAGCTGGTGAGTGATGGGGAAACTTTAGGCGGCATGAAGGAACACAAAGGCGGTGTCTGGGGCGCCTGACACCCGACCGGAGGAACGGCGGGTATGCTGTTCTTGCTGTCGCAGCTGCACTCTGCTGCTACTACTGCTGTTGTGCACTCCCGTTGCTGTTGTGCACTCCCACTCCTACTCCTGTCGCAGCTGCACATTGCTGCTGCTGTGTACTCCCGCTGCTGCTCCCGTCGCAGCTGCACATTGCCGATCCGGTTGTTGTTGCTGATGTAGACTCTGCTGCTGTTCCTGCAGTTGATGTTGCGCACTGCTGTTCTTCTTGCTGCAGATGAACAGTGATGCGTCTGTTGTTTGCAAGGTTTGTGTTATTCAGTCTTGTATATTTCTTGCAGCAGTCAGTTACTTTATTGTGTTCTATTACCAGTTCTGTCACGTTCGGCCTTGTTATATCTCCGTTGTCTCTTGTATACGGTTCCGGTTATAATCTCCTCGTTTCTCCCACAGTGAAACTTTTAAAAAATTTTCCCCTCACTTCTGAAACTTTTCTTCAGTTATCATATCGCGATGACGTCTCGATAACGTGTCGTCGTGTCTTGATAAGGGGGTCCAGGAGTGTCTGAGACTTCGTTACGTCTTGATAAGGGGTCCAGGACGGCCAATGGAGACAGAAAGCCCAAGATGAGGCTAATTCCTGTCCACCAAAGACATTGTTTTTCAGTAGAACCAAAAGCCTCGTACACAGCATATTTAAAACACAACATTTGATCTAACCTGCGTTAACTTAGGACAGCTTAGGAGAGGTTAAGTTGGTATAACCTAAGGTTGAATTAATGCAATAACCTTTACAAAGGGCTCACCATAGCCCGTGCTACTTGGAACTTTTTGTTCAGTGGCTGAATCGAAAACAACAACAATACAATAGCGATGACGTAGAAGGGGTACATAAATTTCTCAGGCCTTAGGCACTACTCCATCTTTTAGCAAGAGGAAACGAAGAATGACAAGATTTATTAGATCACTTTAAAGAAATGCTCACTTGGTGGTGCGTACAGTGTAGAGATTCAGCTCCTGGGACTCGCCTCTCACCTTATGTGCGCATGCGTGGTGCGTGTGTACGTATAATTTGCATATACTAATATATTGTGTAAATCAAAGCGTATATGCTGGTCTAATGGCTGATAGAGGTCTTCTGGATATTGACGACGCAATATGAACTATTCCTGTTTTTGCGAAATGTGTGAGGGAGAGAGAAGGGGTGGGACGGAGAAGGAGGGAGGGGGGGAGAAGCAGGGGAATAGGAGGGATAGGCTGGGAAGGGATAGGTGGAGGTGTGGGGAAGAGGGGTGGGACGCGATTGTTCTGCCCCTAGATACAAGCACTCCTTCAAACACCCTCGCTCACTCCTATCACCACCCGCGCGCGCCAACACAACCCCAGCGCGAGCGACGCGACAAGTGCCGCGGCGGCGGACACAATACACGCCGCCAGGAGGCATATCAGTCTTCCTCAGTCGCGGATTACGCCACCATTAATATCATCTGCATATTTCAAAGGAGGTTGTAATATCAGGCTATCACCGCTGATGAATTTCCTGGAAGCCTCCCCGCGGCCATCCATCGTCCTTGCTTAGCTGTGTCGACATGTCCCCCGCCTCCTCTCCTCCTCCCCCCACAGTCACCACCCCCCTCTCGCTCTAGGGAAGGGAGGGGGGGGGAGGGGAAGACACAGGGATAAGGAGACAGGGGAGGGGGCGGCACACGAAATCAGACAACAAGGGCTTATAGAGCCTTAGAGTGAAGCGACGACGGGAAGGGGAGGGGGAACTGAGGGAAAGGGGAGATGGGAGTCAGGGAGAGAAGGAGAGGAGGGGTTTGGGACAGGAGGAGGAGGAGGAGGGGTTGGGATGTGGGACTAAGGAAGAGCTGTGATCTGGGGGCTGAGACAGCTAGCGGGAGCGTGGAACCTTTGGGGACAATGGGGCTGAGAGTGAAGGATTGGGACGGAGCTGCAGCAACTGGAGACTAAGAGACGGGGAGAGCAGGATGTGGAACAGGGCAAGGGGGTAGGATGAGAGACAGAGAGGGGCAAGGAACAGGGTGAGACAGGGAGCACAAAAACAGAGAGAGGGAGAGGGAGACGGGGATATGAGGACCCCCCCACCCTCACGAGGACACCAGGGGCATTCTGGGAGGACAAGGGAGAGACAAAATGATATAGGGAGATAAGATAGGGTAGGGGAAGGTGTGTGAGACACAGAGGGGAGAGACAAAATGATACAGGGAGATAAGAGAGGGGTAGGGGCAAGTGTGAGAGACACAGGGCAAGGACCAAAACAGGAGTGGGGGGGGGGGGGCTGGAGAGAGAGAGAGGGGGGGGAAGAAAGCAGCCCACTCAGCCACACGCCCCCCTCGCAATTATCGGAGCGTCCGCTTGACTTGTCAGGGGTGAAGTCAAGCGAGTAGGGGATTGTTAGCCGGACAGGAACCTCCCCCCCTCCTCCATTCCCCCCCCTCTCTCCCCCTACACGCTCACTCCATCTCTACCCAAAACCGTCTCATCAACTACCCACCACCCCAACACCTCTCCCCTTCCCCTACCCATTCCCACACACCAGAGAGGAAGGGGGAAAGCTGTTAGCGAGCCTCCCCTACACCAGAGCTAAACGATTCAGAAGAGACAATGGTTGAGTTCAGAAACTGCCAGGAAACACATAACGTAACGGCAGCATTTTTTGAACGTTGTAATAACGTAAAAAATAGTAAAATTAACGTTGTAATAACGTATAGATAGTAAAGCTAACGTTGTATTAACGTAAAATTACTAAGACTAACGTTGTAATAACGTAAAATTAATACAAATTAACGTTGTAATAACGTAAAATTAATACAAATTAACGTTGTAATAACGTAAAATTACTAATACTAACATTGTAATAACGTAAAAATAGTAAAACTAAAATAATGTAAAAAAATAGTTAAACAAACGTCGTAGTTACGTTATTTACTGGGTGATCTGGGCATCCACAGCATCCAGGACGGACGGAGGTATGGACAGAGCAGCTTGGGCTCACCTGCAGGACTGGCAGGTGAGCCCAATTGATCAGCTGACTGTTACTCACCGGACACTCCACCCACAGTAAGACTGGGAGAACAGAGCACCACATGGAGGTACAGCTACACGAAGAGAAGCTAAGTTGACCAGACCACACACTAGAAGATGAAGGGACTTGATCGACTCTCAATCAATCTCTCTCATTCTCAATCGACTTGTGAATGGTCCTGGACGGACCGAAACGTCGTCGTCCCTTCACCTTCTAGTGTGTGGTCTGGTCAACATACTTTAGCCACGTTATTGTGACTCATCGCCTGCACAAGAGAAGCTAAACACGTGACAAGGAGAACCTGAGTCAACATGTCATGGGGGGACCCACAAGAATGACAGATTAATGACGAAACAGTTAGATCCCCTCCCCCCACCGGGATAAATAACACTGTTACAGAAACTCTAAATACAATAAATGAGTATAACAAATTATTAAAAGCGATTCTGAAGTTGGAAAGCAACGATTAGGCTCCTTGCACAATGATCTTTATGTGTTCCAATTACACACATAAACTATTTAACAAAAACTCCAGCTCCCCAAAAATTTATTGTATTAAATATATATATATATATATATATATATATATATATATATATATATATATATATATATATATATATATATATATATATATGTCCTTGCTCAACTCAATCGTCTCTTTAAACAATGGAAATCGTGAATACATATATATGTATGTATATATGTATATATATATAGGAGAGAAACATTGTGGACCCACACGAAGGCTCGGGACTCGTTCACTAACACAACAAACAGCTGTCCTAAACTGAGTTAACACTCGTGACGAAGCGAAAATGAATCAAACGATACGTGTATGAACAGCAAATAATGTTCAAAAGGGAGCGAAGTTCATGACAAAACAGTAGTGAAATTGCAGCTTGCGTGAGCGACCCCCCCCCCACCATCCACCCTTTCTACACACACACACACACACACACAAACACACACACACACACACACACACACACACACACACACACACACACACACACAACACACACACACACACACACACACACACACACACACACACACACACACACACACACACACACACAACACACACACACACACACACACACACACACACACACACACACACACACACACACCAGAGATGCTCCAGGTTGAAGCTGGAGACTCAGATGAGCTACAGGAATGTAAGGAACATCTGGTTCACTGTGAGAGGAGTGAACACGTGCAGTGAAGTGGACAAAGACACTGTTGAAAATGCATCCAGAGCTACCCCCTCGTGCAGATCCATTCTTCTGTGTGATTAACCATTCTGCGTGATTGGGGGATTGATTAGTATCATCATGGTGGCTCTTGGCACACACTATGTAACCCTTCATGTAGTCTAGGGTAGCTGTTCAGCTACCTTAGTATCACAAAGCTTACTCTTGGCACACATTATGTAACCCTTCATGTAATCTAGGGTAGCTGTTCAGCTACCTTAGTATCACAAAGCTTACTCTTGGCACACATTATGTAACCCTTCATGTAGTCTAGGGTAGCTGTTCAGCTACCTTAGTATCGCATAGCTTACTCTTGGCACACACTATGTAACCCTTCATGTAGTCTAGGGTAGCTGTTCAGCTACCTTAGTATCACAAAGCTTACTCTTGGCACACATTATGTAACCCTTCATGTAGTCTAGGGTAGCTGTTCAGCTACCTTAGTATCGCATAGCTTACTCTTGGCACACACTATGTAACCCTTCATGTAGTCTAGGGTAGCTGTTCAGCTACCTTAGTATCACAAAGCTTACTCTTGGCACACATTATGTAACCCTTCATGTAGTCTAGGGTAGCTGTTCAGCTACCTTAGTATCGCATAGCTTACTCTTGGCACACACTATGTAACCCTTCATGTAGTCTAGGGTAGCTGTTCAGCTACCTTAGTATCACAAAGCTTACTCTTGGCACACATTATGTAACCCTTCATGTAGTCTAGGGTAGCTGTTCAGCTACCTTAGTATCACAAAGCTTACTCTTGGCACACATTATGTAACCCTTCATGTAGTCTAGGGTAGCTGTTCAGCTACCTTAGTATCACAAAGCTTACTCTTGGCACACATTATGTAACCCTTCATGTAGTCTAGGGTAGCTGTTCAGCTACCTTAGTATCACAAAGCTTACTCTTGGCACACATTATGTAACCCTTCATGTAGTCTAGGGTAGCTGTTCAGCTACCTTAGTATCACAAAGCTTACTCTTGGCACACATTATGTAACCCTTCATGTAGTCTAGGGTAGCTGTTCAGCTACCTTAGTATCACAAAGCTTACTCTTGGCACACATTATGTAACCCTTCATGTAGTCTAGGGTAGCTGTTCAGCTACCTTAGTATCACAAAGCTTACTCTTGGCACACATTATGTAACCCTTCATGTAGTCTAGGGTAGCTGTTCAGCTACCTTAGTATCACAAAGCTTACTCTTGGCACACATTATGTAACCCTTCATGTAGTCTAGGGTAGCTGTTCAGCTACCTTAGTATCACAAAGCTTACTCTTGGCACACATTATGTAACCCTTCATGTAGTCTAGGGTAGCTGTTCAGCTACCTTAGTATCACAAAGCTTACTCTTGGCACACATTATGTAACCCTTCATGTAGTCTAGGGTAGCTGTTCAGCTACCTTAGTATCACAAAGCTTACTCTTGGCACACATTATGTAACCCTTCATGTAATCTATGGTAGCTGTTCAGCTACCTTAGTATCACAAAGCTTACTCTTGGCACACATTATGTAACCCTTCATGTAGTCTAGGGTAGCTGTTCAGCTACCTTAGTATCACAAAGCTTACTCTTGGCACACATTATGTAACCCTTCATGTAGTCTAGGGTAGCTGTTCAGCTACCTTAGTATCACAAAGCTTACTCTTGGCACACATTATGTAACCCTTCATGTAGTCTAGGGTAGCTGTTCAGCTACCTTAGTATCACAAAGCTTACTCTTGGCACACACTATGTAACCCTTCATGTAGTCTAGGGTAGCTGTTCAGCTACCTTAGTATCACAAAGCTTACTCTTGGCACACACTATGTAACCCTTCATGTAGTCTAGGGTAGCTGTTCAGCTACCTTAGTATCACAAAGCTTACTCTTGGCACACATTATGTAACCCTTCATGTAGTCTAGGGTAGCTGTTCAGCTACCTTAGTATCACAAAGCTTACTCTTGGCACACATTATGTAACCCTTCATGTAGTCTAGGGTAGCTGTTCAGCTACCTTAGTATCACAAAGCTTACTCTTGGCACACACTATGTAACCCTTCATGTAGTCTAGGGTAGCTGTTCAGCTACCTTAGTATCACAAAGCTTACTCTTGGCACACATTATGTAACTCTACATGTAATCTATGGTAGCTGTTCAGCTACCTTAGTATCGCATAGCTTACTCTTGGCACACATTATGTAACCCTTCATGTAGTCTAGGGTAGCTGTTCAGCTACCTTAGTATCACAAAGCTTACTCTTGGCACACATTATGTAACCCTTCATGTAATCTAGGGTAGCTGTTCAGCTACCTTAGTATCACAAAGCTTACTCTTGGCACACATTATGTAACCCTACATGTAATCTAGGGTAGCTGTTCAGCTACCTTAGTATCGCATAGCTTACTCTTGGCACACACTATGTAACCCTTCATGTAGTCTAGGGTAGCTGTTCAGCTACCTTAGTATCACAAAGCTTACTCTTGGCACACATTATGTAACCCTTCATGTAGTCTAGGGTATCACAAAGCTTACTCTTGGCACACATTATGTAACCCTTCATGTAGTCTAGGGTATCACAAAGCTTACTCTTGGCACACATTATGTAACCCTTCATGTAGTCTAGGGTATCACAAAGCTTACTCTTGGCACACATTATGTAACCCTTCATGTAGTCTAGGGTATCACAAAGCTTACTCTTGGCACACATTATGTAACCCTTCATGTAGTCTAGGGTATCACAAAGCTTACTCTTGGCACACATTATGTAACCCTTCATGTAGTCTAGGGTATCACAAAGCTTACTCTTGGCACACATTATGTAACCCTTCATGTAGTCTAGGGTATCACAAAGCTTACTCTTGGCACACATTATGTAACCCTACATGTAATCTATGGTAGCTACATAAATGCAGATGTACATACGTTAAAAGTAATATAAAAGAAGAAAAAACTTTTCACAATAAACCGCAATTGTCACGGGAAATTCTGAGTACATTTACATATCATATTAGATTGTGACGAGGCAAACAAGCCCTAATAGTTAATTGCACAAACACAGACAGGTACGCACATACACAACCATACAGACCTTCTTGAGGTTATCTTGAGACGATTTCGGGGCTTTAGTGTCCCCGCGTCCCGGTCCTCGACCAGGCCTCCACCCCCAGGAAGCAGCCCGTGACAGCCGACTAACACCCAGGTACCTATTTTTGCTGATAGGTAACAGGGGCATAGGGTGAAATAAACTCTGCCCATTGTTTCTCGCCGGCGCCTGGGATCGAACCCAGGACCACAGGATCACAAGTCCAGCGTGCTGTCCGCTCGGCCGACCGGCTCCCCAAAGCAGGAGATCATTCAAATTCATCCTATTTCAGACCAGCTCAAGAATAAACATGTCTAAACATAGAAACTAGCTCTCAGCCCACTATAATCACGTCCCGTATAAATCCAGTGTATACCACCCCGTGCCTAATGCCAGTAATTGAAACACTGTGACTAAATATAGACGGTAATATTGCAACTTAATTGCCACAGGTTGCAAGAATTTCAGATGCAGGAAGAAAGGTGGAAACGAGCAATTAAATATTTCGAAAGGGCCCCGTTTTCTAGATCAAAGTAAATGCATCAGCTCAAGAGTTTGAGATCAAAGGTGTTGATTTGTATCATCTTGTAGACGTAAACTACCAGACACTGTAAATGATTAATGCCAAAAAATACTGGGAAAAGCAGCTCTTCAAATACGGCCCTAACTTCCAGCCCTTGACGTCACCCTGGAATATGTAAGACATATGTACTCTTCACGTTTGCTGTCATGTGTTATAAGCAATATCAACTCGTGTCAACATTGCCAGAGGCGTAAAAGGTGTTCAGGCCCCTCTTTCGCCTTTCCCATTAGATCATCAACCCTTAGAGTACTCAGACTGAATTTACTTACATTCCAATAAATTCAGGAAAGCGATTCTCCCTCGAAATATTAGACTGTCTAGTTATATAACGTTGGAGCCTCGTAAGGGTCTCCACTGACTGTGTTTAACTAGAAACACAAATGAGTCGAAATAAAGACATAATCATGAACAAATCCACAAAGTCCGTGATGAGGGTTCGAACCTACGCACGGGATATTCCCAGATGCGTCTAAGTCAACTGTAAGTCAGTCAGTCAGCTTGGTAATGTGTAAGGACACAGTCGTATCCTACACGGGTGGTTAGCAAGTGTAATGTACCGAACGAAGTTGCAGTAGCCACCTCCATCCATAATTTTAATGGCACATATTTAATAAAGAATTCAAACATCAGAATAGTTAAACTATAACGCCAGTAGGCGGGGGGACAGAGCTAGACCTTACTTCCCCAACAGCTTGGGCTGGACGGTAGAGCGACAGTCTCGATTCATGCAGGTCGGCGTTCAATCCCCGAGCGTCCAAGTGGTTGGGCACCATTCCTTCCCCCTCTCCCTTCCCAAATCCTTATCCTGACCCCTTCCCAGTGCTATATAGTCGTAATGGCTTGGCGCTTTCCCCCTGATAGTTCCCTTCCCCGTAGCCAGTGATAGGTAAGCACACTCTCGTGCTGTGAAGGAGGCTGCATCTGTGGAGGCGAGAGCGGGAGAAGTGGCAAGGTGGCCCGGTGTAAACAGCTCTACTACAGAATAGTCGACAGCAAAGCGCTTTTAGGTACATGCAGATTACCGAGCCTTGCTTTGACGACTTAATTCAATTGGTGAGGGCAGGTGGGCGGAGTGAATGAGGGAAGTGTGGGTCGAGAGAAGTACGAAGAGAGGGGACGGAGAGGCTATTGAAAGGGAGATAGGTGTAGAAGGAAAAGAGAAGGACGAAGAGAATGTGGGGTTGGAAAGATGGGATAGAGAGGTAAGAGAAGACAATATATATAAATCCACGAGTTGTTAATCTGTCAGTGCAGTAAAGAGACACTTAACGACACTACTACACATAGGGGGTGTTGTTGTTTGTTGTTTAAGACTCGCTACTTGGAACAAAAAGTTCCAAGTAGCACGGGCTATGGTGAGCCCGTGAGGGGGGTGTAGTATACTCGGGAGTAGCGGGTGTATATATACTGTAGTCCCGCCTCTCACAGTTGAGAGGCGGGACCAAAGAGCCAGAGCTCAACCCCCGCAAGCACAACTAGGTACCTGCTTGATGGGGTTGTGGGAGTTCTTCTACTCCCCAAGCCCGGTATAGGTGAGTCTACTTATCTATGTAGATAAGTAGATGTATCTACTTATCTACATAGATGATGTATGTATGATGTATCTACTACCTTCCGTGTAGATACATCAGGACAGAACAGGTGAAGGCTCTCTAACATCTAGCGTCTGGGATGCTCTCGGACGCAGGTTCGAATCCTCGTCACGGCCCTTGTGGATTTGTTCAAGGCTCTCTAACCTCCCTGCACCCCCTCCGGTTTATGTTGCAGCCTCCAGAGTAAATGTAGCACCGAGGCCTGGTCGAGGACCGGGCCGCGGGGACGTTGAGCCCCGAAATCGTCGCAAGGTGTGCCACAGTGACAAGCAACTTGGAAGATAGAATACTAAGTCTTACAACTGCAGCAGTAGTAACAATAATGGATAGAAGGATAGAACTTCTATCCAGCGACATGATTACAATCGCTGTAGCTACTTCTGCTACTAGCAAAAGTAGCGACACTTCCTACTAGTACTTATATACTACTAGGACTAATACAACCTTAATCTCCATTCCCCCATTATCACTCAACTCTATATGTCGTGAAGCACAAATGTGTTTGTTTCATCAAATATTTTCAAAATACCTATTCAGCAATTTGCAAAGGTTCTGTGTTCAATCTGGACCGAAGACATCATTTGGCTGTTTACTCTAATGGTCCACAACTCTGCAGACAAAGAAACTTGCCCCCACATTAGTTGCGCCTTTACTCCCCTTTGAGTGTCTTAAAATGTTTATATAAAAATCAAAATTGGCCTCATCTCAAAAAATTCGATATCATTGTTATCGTTAGCAGGTTCGATACCATTGAATAAATTAAGGTACACACACACACACACACACACACACACACACACACACACACACACACACACACACACACACACACACACACAGGATTGGAATACAGTTGCGCATTAAGTGTCCTATTTAAGACCAGTAAAGCTGCTGACCCGGAGAAGCAATTATCAAAAGAAAACGCTCTTTCGATTCTGGGGGCAACTGCCATACTCACACAGCCCAAGCTCTCATGGAGCAGACAGGAGGGAGTTGTAGGGAGGCACGGAGGAGAAATTAAGATGTGAACAGGATGGGAGCTTGGTAAATTGGACGGGGGTGGGGGATAGAGGAAGATGGGACGGGTGGTAGACAGGACGGGGGACCGAAACATGAGACAGAAAGTGAAGCAGCGAGCCAAATATAGTGGTGGTGCTTACAATTATATCTGACAATTTCTCTTGGCTTATAACCTTCCAAAGCTTTTTTTTTAAAACGCCTGACAGGCTCGTGAGTATAAGGACTATATGGAGGGTGAGGTGGGTGAGGCAGGTGGTGGGTAAGGCAGGTGGGTAAGGCAGGTGGGTAAGGCAGGTGGTGGGTAAGGCAGGAAGCCGAGGGGAGCATGTGGGAAGAATCGCTGCGGCGTCCTGATACATACACCAAATTTTCTGCTGATGTAGTCCAAAATTCTGAGTAAACACGAGCCTACGAGGCTGTTCTACTGGGTGATTTGTGGCATATTTAATCTCGCGGGAGCAGGGGTGTATGCGAGGAGGAGGAGGGGAGAAAGGGAGAACAGGAGGAGGAAGAAAGAGAAGGAGGAGGAAGAAAGAAAAGGAGGGAGAGAAAGAAAGGAAAAAGAGAAGCAGGCTGATACCTGAGGCTTCTGAAACCCTGACTGGGCTTCAGTTAGAAGCCTTAGGACTCTTTAAGAGGATTTATTAACCCATTTTTGCAATGGAAGGGAAGGGACCTATCACGAGAAAGCGCCAAGCCATGACTATTATATAGCACTGGGAAGGGGGTCAAGATAAGGATTTTTGGATGGGACTGGGGGAAAGGAAAGGTTTCACAATGAAACAATCAAACAAACCTGAATACCTGATTGTTGAATACTAAATAATTCTACTTAGTGTCCCATACGGCTTATTACAAGACAACTAAAGCATGGAATTTACATTTTAAAAAAACAATCACACATTAAGCACACATGAAAACGCAGTATTCAATCTCACTCCAGAGTTCCAGGAACTCTAAAGCCCATCTGTATGTACCGAGGATTACAACAGAGTGGTTTAACAATGCCAGTTAAACAGTGGGTACGCCTATTGTCTCAACATTTATAGCGACTTGGGTTTACATAATCCTCTACCAGGGGTGGGAATATTATTATTTATGGAGGGAGCCGGTCGGCCGAGCGGACAGCACGCTGGACTTGTGATCCTGTGGTCCCGGGCGCCGGCGAGAAACAATGGGCAGAGTATCTTTCACCCTATGCCCCTGTTACCTAGCAGTAAAATAGTTACCTGGGTGTTAGTCAGCTGTCACGGGCTGCTTCCTGGGGGTGGAGGCCTGGTCGAGGACCGGGCCGCGGGGACACTAAAAGCACCTAAATCATCTCAAGATAACCTCAAGATCTCAAGATAAGATGGCCAAAACCCTGTGTGTATTAAGTGGGTTTAGGCAGAGTATATACTTGCTCGCTCGATCTAGAAATCCAACATTCTTCTTCGCACTCATTTTGTATGTACTTTTCCCTAAATAAACATTATTATTTTTATTATAATTGACTAAATCCTTTACGTCATTTTTTCCCCTTCAATCAACATTGGATTTGTTATTATACAGAATTTAATAAGGTCAGATTTTTATTTTTTAAATTATGATATTGATAAATTTGGTATTCTTTTGTAAGCTGTGATTTTATGTTCATATTTAAATTTGATATTCATGAATAGACTGAATTATTTTTCATAAAAAAAAAACGGAATAGCCAATTCATCCAAAAGATGGAAACCATATTGCAAGTATTCTTTCCTGTGAAAAGAATACGGTTAAAGTTAAGAGAAAACTAAACTTGGAAAGTGTGTGTCTGGTCCACTGGGGAACATGTTTATCATCTCAGATTAGGCAAAATTGTAATTAATTTTGTCAATGAAGATGTTAATAATAATAAATCATTTCTGGCTGTATGACGCAGCCTCAGCAAGGCACCCAGACTCCTTCTCTCCCCTTGCCAATTTATTTTATTTTTCTGGCCCAGCCAGGACCATAGGAACCCTAGCCACCTCACATATGTACTAGTCGTTTAGATACATACGACAGCGTTATGTGGGCCTGTGGGCCGCTCCAAGCAACAGCCTGGTGGACCCAAGCTCTCACAAGTCAAGCCTGGCGTCGGGCCGGGCTTGGGGAGTAGAAGAACTCCCAGAACCTCATCAAGCAGGTATCAAGCGCTCTGTATTCTCGTAACGGCCGAGCGTATGCAGTAAATATGCTCCAATGCCGACCACTTCATAATGTGTATATGGGGGCTTAATGCCTCACACTTCTCCCCCCCCCCACACACTCAATACCACACTTTTTTCCCTTTGATATCTCGAGCTCTATCACCGAAACTGTCCAGGGGAAAGCTGTAGTTTGGGCTGGAGGATAGAGCTACATCAGAGGACAGAGCCACATCAGGGGACAGAGCCACATCAGAGGACAGAGCCACATCAGGGGACAGAGCCACATCAGGGGACAGAGCTACATCAGAGGACAGAGCCACATCAGGGGACAGAGCCACATCAGAGGACAGAGCCACATCAGGGGGACAGAGCCACATCAGAGGACAGAGCCACATCAGAGGACAGAGCCACATCAGGGGACAGAGCCACATCAGGGGACAGAGCCACATCAGAGAATAGAGGCACATCAGGGGACAGAGCCACATCAGAGAATAGAGCCACATCAGGAAACAGAGCCACATCAGAGGACAGAGCCACATCAGGGGGACAGAGCCACATCAGAGGACAGAGCCACATCAGGGGGACAGAGCCACATCAGGGGACAGATCCACATCAGGGGACAGAGCCACATCAGAGGACAGAGCCACATCAGGGGGACAGAGCCACATCAGGAAACAGAGCCACATCAGGGGGACAGAGCCACATCAGGGGGACAGAGCCACATCAGGGGGACAGAGCCACATCAGGGGGACAGAGCCACATCAAGGGGCAGAGCCACATCAGGAAACAGAGCCACATCAGGGGGACAGAGCCACATCAGGGGGACAGAGCCACATCAGGGGGACAGAGCCACATCAGGGGGACAAAGCCACATCAGGGGACAGAGCCAGAGCAGTGCGCCCCTGGCGGCTCTCCAAACCGATAAACCCCCAAGTTCTAACTGGAAACGATATTGCTGTTTCACTGACACGACTTAAATACAATAATTATCCCCTACCCCCCTTGAGATTCTTCCACGACCAACAGCTTATCTGAAGCAGGAAACACTTCCGTTTCACCAGCACTTGTAGAGATGAAAATTTAATAGTTTAATGTTTTCTAAAGATTTACTAAAGTATACCAAAGCCTTCTGATACTTTCCTTGCCTCATCATGCATGACTACCGGTATGTAAATAGGCAGAGAGGCGAATTGAACCAGCATCTCATAATTAGGATCAACAACATTCATCTCCTGACCTGACCAACTCATAAGGGCATCCTTCCAAAACAAGGTGTCTCTGCTAACAGGTACAAAGGATAACAGGGGAGTCCCATGTAACGGGAGTCAAAGATAACGGAAGCCCCAGGTAACGGGCTTCAGGGTAACTAGTGGAGGAAGGTAAACATGGGACGATCAACAGTAAAGGCAACACCCTTAATGAACTTCACCAGCCAAGGGCGTAAACAAATATTTGGTTTGGTTTTGGGAATCGTAGTAACTACTCAATGGGAAGTATAACTACCCCCCCCCCCCCACTTCTGAGGCCTTACATGAGTCACGGAGCTATTATTCAACCATCCTTCCCCACCTCGTTAGCCCTGGAATGTATGTTCCTTGGACCCTCCTTATCTTATATGTCACAGGACATTGGACCTGATTCACGTATGAAGCTCTGAAGCAGCTGTCATAGCAACTCCTGAAGCCCATATCCCCCCCCACCCTTTGCTGCCATTTTTCCAAGAACTAATCTATCTGTAACTGCTGTAGATGTGGTTCACCTGCCTGGGCAGGGTAGACTTTATCTACGTACCAATCTTGGGAGTCTGGGTCCACCTTACCTGGAAAGAGGAAAGAAGACTATTAAAACTTTGCAAATAATAAGCTTGAATGTGCACGGCTTTTGTGTGTGTGTGTGTGTGTGTGTGTGTGTGTGTGTGTGTGTGTGTGTGTGTGTGTGTGTGTGTGTGTGTGAGAGAGAGAGAGGTAATTATGAGGAGATATATATGTACTATGTTCTGGATTAAAATATTCTTGCTGGTTAGTCAATAAGCTATTATGATACCTTTTCCTTTTCACAGGTGCGTACAGGACCAGCCAAATGCTGACTCCTGTTAGCATGCTGAAAACTTTCCCTTTCCCCACAGCTCATGGTAAGCTTTGTCCTATTCATTTTCCCTGAAATACGACCCGCCAATCAGTTAAGAACCAGGTACACAATTACTGCTGGATGAACAGAGGCGAACAGTTAAGGATTAACGCCTAGTTACTCCTCCCTGCCCAGGCCTCGTACCCAGACCAAATTGTTGGCGAGGTAGGGAACGAGTGTGTTACCACTGAGCCACCATGGATTTAATAACCATCTAGAGGTTGATGTAGACCTTCAGCCAAACCGCCAATCCCCACACCTTCCTCCTTCACCAAGATTCCCTCTCTATCAGGCACGTAACAATTTTGTAATGGGTGGAGTAACCATTACAGCCGAGGTGGATACAGCAGCCTGTGAGTGTATGTGTGTGTGTGTGTGCGGGGGGGGGGGGGGGAATACGCTAATGTCCGTGTGCAGATACCCCTCGTGGTGGTGGTTCATTGTTATGTTATTGTTCATTGTTATTATTGAAAACTGCAGCACATGGCTTGGGGATTGTTGTGGTGGAAGGGGATCGGGGATGGCTGGGATAGGGCGGAGAAGACCGGGGATGGTTAGGGAGAGGCACCGGCCCACCTGAGAAAGTACCAATTTAAAATGGGAAATTCTGACTATTATTAAGTGTTAATTTCAGAATTTCAGTAAGATAAATATGGCACTGAAGAAAGTAATTGAGAGAGAGAGAGAGAGAGAGAGAGAGAGAGAGAGAGAGAGAGAGAGAGAGAGAGAGAGAGAGAGAGAGAGAGAGAGAGTGTGTGTGTGTCTCCAGCAAGCAAGACGGCCCCCTGAAGACACTTCGTGTCAGGCATTCCCATTACCCGAATGTTACTATTATCGGAAGCCAAATAACATGTGTTAGGGTCAAAACATGCCTATAAGAGTCTGACTTTTACCTCCCCGCTGCAGACCCATTAACCGGAGACGCACCACAACTTTCTTTACCCACTAGGCGAGGAACACAGAACAACAAAAGACAAAAATTAACAATCAGAATTTTTGTACCATCAAGACTAAGAGGAACAAGCGACATAAGCACCACTACCCCGCTTCCGGAAACTATGTTCGTATATGTATGAAACTATGTATGAAAGTTACAGTCATGAAACATATGACTGTAACTGCACTACTGCGCCATGTGTCCCGAGAACACCCTGGTATATCACCCCCATATATTAAAAACAGCTTTCTCCCCCCCTCCCCCATTATAGCTATAGTCGTAATGGCTTGGCGCTTTCTCCTCATAATTCTCTCTCTCTCTCTCTCTCTCTCTCTCTCTCTCTCTCTCTCTCTCTCTCTCTCTCTCTCTCTCTCTCTCTCTCTCTCTCTCTCTCCCTATTATATACATGATCGCTCAATTGCGTTTTTACCCAACTGCGTTTTTATCCTCGCAAAACCGTTTAACGGGAAGGTTTTCCATGACTCGAAGTGTAACTCTTACCCTAGCATATCGGGTCCAGGCCATGATTCATCAAGCATTTAAGACTCCTCTTACGAAACCGGTACATCTTTCCTCAATTTTAGCGGCTTACTATGTATTTATGAAACAGTTTACTATGGCTCCGAAACACTACGAAGTTCGTAAGTGGACACATAAATACAATAACACTGCATATATAAATCAACCCTAGGCCTAATTTACCTGAGGGGCCACTATAACTAGTGGCATTGATGAGGACAGGAAGCCGGCCGCTTGTCAAAGGTCCTCCCATTTGAACTGATGATCTTTTCCAGCTGTATTTTATTTAAAACTCAGCAACATTTTGGCGTTTACGGCTTCGGCGGGTAGGCGGTTCCACGGGTTTACAACCCTATGGGTGAAAAAGCATCTCCTGTTTTCTGTCCTACATTGTGGTTTGTTGAACTTGAATCCGTTGCTTCTTGTTCGTGTTACATCTGACATTTTGAAGAAATTGTCCGGAACGACGTCCTCCAAATTGTGCAGTATTTTGAAGGTTTCGATGAGATCCGCCCTCTCATGCCTGGTCTGTAGTGTTGTTAGCCCTGTGGCCCTTAACCGTTCCTGATACGTGAGATGACTAAGCTCTGGGATGATTTTTATTGCCCGGTGTTGCACTTTCTCCAGAGCAGCTATATTTATTTCTGAAGATGGTCTCCATGCCTGGATGCAGTAATCCAATTAATCCACATTCCCTACCTCCCTACATGACGACCCCTACCTTCCCTACCTCCCTACATGACGACCCCCCCCCCCCCCGCCTTCCTCTCCCCCCCCCCCCCAACTCTCAATCTGAGTCGCTGCCCGAAAGGGGGTGAGGAAACGACCACGCAATTACCGAAATGCTTCAATTACGGAAATTATGGAAAGAAGGAGATGGGAAGAGGAAGTGAGGAGGGGAGAGCTGGGTGGATGGGGCGGGAATCACGAGTAAAGACGGAAAGGATTGGAGGAGGGAAATGGAAAGGATGGGAGAGGAGTGGAGTTTTGAGGAGTTTTGTAAGATTACTTCGGGAGGAGACACTGAACAACTCGGGATGATATCAATAAAGTATTCGATAGCCAACTGAAAATGACATGATGTTTAACAGCGATAAATTCCAGATATATCTATGATAAAAATGAATTTAAACAAAATACAAGATACAAGCACAAATAGATCTACTCATAGGAGAAAACAACATGAAAATGATCTGGTAATAATGATATGAGATGACCTAACGTTTAGTAAACATCACGAAGCAAGTATAGCGTCAGCCAAGAAAGTGACAGGATGGATTATGAGAACCTGCAAATCCACTACAAAGTTATTGCTTTTGAATCATTGGTACTGTCCCGCCTTGAGTACTGTTCGGTTTTATTATTAATAACATCTTTATTGACAAAATTAATTACAATTTTGCCTAATCTGAGGACTTCGATTAAGTCTTATTAAAGTGAGGATAATGCTGGTATTCACTGTCACGCAGGACAGAGGGTCATACATAAGACAATAGGTCTAAACTGTAGGCAGAAGTACACATATATATTATGGTTACAATCAATGTTTTAATGTATGGATATGTGAAAACAACTTTTTACTGTGCACTGCCACACAAGGGCAGGGATCTTCTTGAGATGATTTCGGGACTTTAGTGTCCCCGCGGCCCGGTCCTCGACCAGGCCTCCACCCCCAGGAAGCAGCCCGTGACAGCTGACTAACACCCAGGTACCTATTTTACTGCTAGGTAACAGGGGAATAGGGTGAAAGAAACTCTGCCCATTGTTTCTCGCCGGTGCCCGGGATCGAACCCGGGACCACAGGATCACAAGTCGAGCGTGCTGTCCGCTCGGCCGACCGGCTCCCTATGTTCATAAGTGGGTTCATAAGTGATGCAGCTTAAAAGTAATATAAATAAAAATTATTCGGTACTTATTTTTCCCTGTTTTCCAAGCACGAGAGATTTCTGAAATACAGAGAATATCCCTTCCTCCTTTCATTCGCTCCCCTTTCCAATCCTCTCTTTCTTCTTCCCTTCATCCTCCTCTAGCTCCTCCCTTCTCCTTCCCTTCCAGTTACTTCTCCTCCCACCCTTTTTTTTTCCTTCCTCGTTCTTCTCCTCGTTGTCTTCCTCCGCCATTTAAGTGTGTTGCTCAGTTTTGCGTTTGTGTTCGTTGTCACGACCTGTTATCTTCACGGTGATAAATGTAACGAAGGAACTCTTTTTCTCGCAAAGATAAACTTTGTAGGGTCTGGCTACGTCTTTTTAAGCATCTCTTGTCTGGGTGCGCGCACACACTCACGCACACATGCACGCACACACACACACACACACACACACACACACACACACACACACACACACACACACACACACACACACACACACACACACCTCAGGGGAGCCGGTGACCAAGCGGACAGCACGTTGGACACGTGATCCTGTGGTCCCGGGTTCGATTTCAGGCGCCGGCGAGAAACGATGGACAGAGTTTCTATCACCCTGATGCTCCTGTTACCTAGCAGTAAATAGGTACCTGGGAGTTAGTCAGGTGTCACGGGCTGCTTCCTGGGGGTGGAAGCCTGGTCAAGGACCGGGCCGCTTGGACACTAAGCCCCGAAATCATCTCAAGATAACCATCGCAAGAAACCGTCGTGCTTTAAACGGATTTGTCGATTCCGTTAAGAATGCGACGTATTGGGTGAGAGAGTGGGTTGAGCAGTCTCGTGAATCACACAGTTCATTGCTTCGTATTTCATTCCCTTTGTTGTAGTGTTGCTTATCTTGCTTATCTAAGAGTATGCTGCTCCATGTCCCTGAAGTTTGCTCTGTCTATCGGTGAGTCTACGGTTCGATACCCGATCGAACCGTAGACTCACGGTTCGTAAGTCTCACTCACTCGTAATTCCCAGCCTTCTCGTACAGCATCACTCCCTCATCTTCCCTTCACACATTTTCACTTGGGGTGGACGGTAGTAAGACGGTCTCGCTTCATGCAGGTCGGCGTTCAATCCCTGACGGTCCAAGTGGTTGGGCATCATTCCTTCCCCCCCCCCTCCCCTCCCCTCCCAAATCCTTATCCTGATGCCTTCCAAGTGCTATATAGTCGTAATGGCTTGGCACTTTCTCCTGGCAATTCCTTCCCTCCCTCCCACTTCTCCAGCACTCCTTCGGAAGTACCTCCACTCGATACAAAATGTTAATTTTGTATCGTCCTTAAAGGTTGACACGAAGCTCTGATTTGTATTTCTCTCTATAACTGACATAAGAATACAAAATAACAGTTACAAAACTGTGCCCTGAGGTACAGAGATTTTCACTGTGTTTAGGCTTCATTCGTTTGACTGGCTTTTACTTTTTTGCGTTTTGTTTGACAGGAAATGTCAATTGACAGGAAAATGTAGATAGGAAATCTACCACCCTAATTTACGTGTTATACTTATTGCTCTCATATCATAGGCTATCACGCCATGGTCACATTTATCAAATGCCTTTGAAAAATCAATGTGTTCAAAATCTGCATTTTGTTTTTCTACTAATGCTTCCGAGAGTTTGTCACAGTGGTTGGGTAACTGAGAAAGGTATGGTCTTCCCGTTCTAAATCCATTTCGACTTGGATTGTGAAGTTCATTGTTCTCAATAAAGTTGGAGATTTGGTTTCTGATCGCTCTTTCAAAAACTTGAATTTTGTGTTATATTAGTGACACCGGGCTACAGATTTTAGCCAATGCTCCCATCTGTAATAGAGCTGTATCTGATAATTACATTGATTCTGGTAGCTCACCTGTACCCAAACTGTTTTCATCTATATTGCACTTAGTTGCTATTGGTACGTTGCACTTCTTTATAAATATGGAATTCCAAGAGTCACGACACTTTTGGTGGTGTCGCCCAGCACTTCTTAATAACTTTTTCGTGTCTTGCCTTTAGAAAAAGATAGCTAAAAAAAGATAGAAAACGAGGGTATACATCCGTATACCTACTTTACCAGTGCTTAATTTCCCCTTGCTTTCACCCCCCTCTTTATCGTCAATTAACGAACACTCTTTATCACCGTAATCGTCACTCCTTCACACACGAGAAATTGATATCTCTTCACAATTGGAGGTCACGGTGTAAAAAAAAAAAAGACTTTTCAAACATTAGACTTGAACGACCAACCAAAAGAAAAAGATAAAGAAAAGTAAGTAAAAATCCGAATTGAAAGCCTTTTGGGAGACGAAATAGGGAGAGAAATGGCATGAAACTGTGTGAAAATTAAATTCAGCAAAGCAAGAATTCGATTCTAAAAAAGAGCATTGGGAGCGACAAACGAAGGAGACGGGTCCTGAATATGTGCTTCTTAAGAGATGTCCCCAGGATGTGGAGGAGTCCCCAGGATGTGGAGGAGTCCCCAGGATGTGGAGGAGTCCCCAGAATGTGGAGGAGTCCCCAGGATGTGGAGGAGTCCCCAGGATGAGGAGGAGTCCCCAGGATGTAGGAGGAGTCCCAAGGATGTGGAGGAGTCCCCAGGATGTGGAGGAGTCCCCAGGATGTAGGAGGAGTCCCAAGGATGTGGAGGAGTCCCCAGGATGTAGGAGGATCGCTTGAATGTGCAGGGAGATGTCCTCAGGATGTGGAAGAGAGGAATCCCAAGGATGTGGAGGAAGGAAGTTCCTTGGATGTGGAGTAGAGACGTCCCTTGAATGGAGAGGAGAGACGTCTCTTAGATGTAGAGGAGAGACGTCTCTTGGATGTAGAAGAGAAACGTCTCTCGGATGTAGAGGAGAGACGCCTCTTGGATGTAGAGAAGAAACGTCTCTCGGATGTAGAAGAGAAACATCTGTCGGATGTAGAAGAGAAACGTCACTTGAATGTAGAGGAGAGACGTCCCGAGGATGTGCATGAAAGACGTTCCAAGGATGCGAAGAGCAGGGTTTAATGTGAAAGAAATTGGGTTGCCTATGACTGTCTTTGACAAAAGAGAGATTGAATGCTGGGAAAGGGGAGAGAGAGAGAGAGAGAGAGAGAGAGAGAGAGAGAGGAGGGGGAATGGGGGGGGGAGAGAGGAAGGGGACAGAAGAGGAACCAGAATACGAACGAGAAAGGTTTTTAGTAGGGACGGTGGCGACGTGGGGGGCAAATCTCGCTAAATCTTTAAAACCTGCTGTCACACACTACTGCCTCTATGTTGCTGCATGATTGTTGTTTTGCTGTGCAAGACGTTGTTTCTTTTGCTGTGTTGCAAGAGACTGTTTGTTTTGCAGTGTTGCAAAAGGCTGTTTCTTTTGCTGTGTTGAAAGAGGTTGTTTGTTTTGCAGTGTTGCAAGAGGCTGTTTGTTTTGCAGTGTTGCAAGAGGTTGTTTGTTTTGCAGTGTTGCAAGAGGCTGTTTCTTTTGCAGTGTTGCAAGAGGTCGTTTGTTTTGCAGTGTTGCAAGAGATTGTTTCTTTTGCAGTGTTGAGAGGGGCTGTTTCTTTTGCAGTGTTGCAAGAGACTGTTTCTTTTGCAGTGTTGCGAGGGGCTGTTTCTTTTGCAGTGTTGCAAGAGACTGTTTCTTTTGCAGTGTTGCAAGAGACTGTTTCTTTTGCAGTGTTGCGAGGGGCTGTTTCTTTTGCAGTGTTGCAAGAGACTGTTTCTTTTGCAGTGTTGCGAGGGGCTGTTTCTTTTGCAGTGTTGCAAGAGGCTGTTTGTTTTGCTGTGTTGCAAGAGGCTGTTTCTTTTGCAGTGTTGCGAGGGACTGTTTCTTTTGCAGTGTTGCGAGGGGCTGTTTCTTTTGCAGTGTTGCAAGAGACTGTTTCTTTTGCAGTGTTGCGAGGGGCTGTTTCTTTTGCAGTGTTGCAAGAGGCTGTTTGTTTTGCAGTGTTGCGAGGGGCTGTTTCTTTTGCAGTGTTGCAAGAGGCTGTTTGTTTTGCTGTGTTGCAAGAGGTTGTTTGTTTTGCAGTGTTGCGAGGGGCTGTTTCTTTTGCAGTGTTGCTAGTGGTCTGGTTCATTCCCCCCCCCCCTCTCCTACACGTCATTAAAATTTCCCTCTCTTCCCATTTATCCTCTCCTCCTCCTTATTATTTCCATTTCTTCCTCCCATTCCCTTTCACTTAAAACTGTGAAACGAATTTCCTCAAATTGTGGTTATCCGACAGCCAGTAACAATTGAAGTGGTCAACATATCCCGGGTACACTGTAACGAATACCGAGGAGTACCATATAAATTAGTATAATATAAATGCATGTTGTCCTAATTGCTGATTCGTAAAGCAAACGAGATAAAAACTGGTTGGTGATTCGAGTGAATGTCTGGTCCTCCGAGGCGGGGTCGATTTTCCTAGTTAAGGAGCCCATGTCAAGCAGGCGGGGAAATTGGTTGGGGACATGGCGGGGGAAATGGATTTGAGGCAGGGAATGGTGGGGAGCGGGAAGGTTGCTGCAGGGATGGGGGGGGGGGGGATTATTTGGTGGTGGTGTGGTGGTGTGGTGGTGGTGTGGTAGTGGTGTTGTTGTGGTTGTGGTGGTGTGGTGGGGGTGATGTTGTGGTGGTGGTGGTGGGGGTGATGTTGTGGTGGTGGTGGTGGTGGTGATGTTGTGGTGGTGGTGTGGTGGTGGTGGTGGTGGTGTTGTGGTTGTAGTGGTGGTGTGGTGTTGTTGTTGTGGTGGTGGTGTGGTGGTGGTGGTGGTGATGTTGTGGTGGTGGTGTGGTGGTGGTATGGTGGTGGTGTGGTGGTGGTGGTGATGTGTTGTTGATGATGGTAATGTGTTGGTGGTGATGGTGATGTGGTGGTGGTTTATGTAATGGTGGTGGTAGTAGTAATGGTGGTGGTAGTGATGGTGATAGTGATAGTAGTGATGGTGGTGGTAGTGATGGTGGTGGTAGTGATGGTGGTGGTAGTGATGGTGGTGGTAGTAATGGTGGTGGTAGTGATGGTGGTGGTAGTAGTAATGGTGGTGGTAGTGATGGTGATAGTGGTGATAGTGATGGTGATAGTGGTGGTAGTGATGGTGGTGGTGATAGTGATAGTAGTGATGGTGGTGGTAGTGATGGTGGTGGTAGTGATGGCGGTGGTAGTGATGGTGGTGTGGTGGCTCTAGTGTGGCAGTGTGAGTGTGAGTGAGTGTGTGTGTGTGTGTGTGTGTGTGTGTGTGTGTGTGTGTGTGTGTGTGTGTGTGTGTGTGTGTGTGTGTGTGTGTGTGTGTGTGCGTGCGTGCGCGCGCGGTCGATGATGAATTACATCCTGTGCCAGTGTGCGTGTATACATACAATGTCACACAACCTTGCTATAGCCACTCTTGCAATACATATTGGCTAACCTCACATATGCAACACACCCAACTGAGCTAAATCAGTCACATATGCACCCCAGCAATATGAAGCAGATCCAGATATATGAAACAGACTTAACCATATGAACTAAAATTAATTTCGACAACCACAAACAACAACCCCCAACCACACAATCCTCAACCACAACCACTAACGACAATTCCCCCCCAACCACAACCCCGCTGAAGCTCTACTCCCAAAAATAACTACACACCTGCCGGAGAGCCCTGCAATAATACTGATTAATTCCCCAGGCGACACATGAAACGGGAGTGATTATCAGGCCGCGGCTCATCAGTGATGGGGCCACACACTGAGAGAGAGAGAGAGAGAGAGAGAGAGAGAGAGAGAGAGAGAGAGAGAGAGAGAGAGAGAGAGAGAGAGAGAGAGAGAGAGAGAGAGAGAGAGAGAGAGAACGTTGTACAATGACATTTTATATGCATACTTACCAGCACCCAGGATAACGTATGATTTGTTAAAAGTGGCTTAGGAACTGCACATAGCACGACTGGGCGTGGATACAGCACGACTGGACGTGGATACAGCACGACTGGGCGTGGATACAGCACGACTGGACGTGGATACAGCACGATTGGACGTGGATACAGCACGACTGGGCGTGGATACAGCACGATTGGGCGTGGATACAGCACGACTGGGCGTGGATACAGCACGACTGGACGTGGATACAGCACGATTGGGCGTGGATACAGCACGACTGGGCGTGGATACAGCACGACAGGAAGTGCACACAGCACGACTGGACGTGGATACAGCACGACTGGACGTGGATACAGCACGACTGGACGTGGATACAGCACGACTGGACGTGGATACAGCACGACTGGACGTGGATACAGCACGACTAGACGTGGATACAGCACGACTGGACGTGGATACAGCACGACTGGACGTGGATACAGCACGACTGGACGTGGATACAGCACGACTAGACGTGGATACAGCACGACTGGACGTGGATACAGCACGACTGGGCGTGGATCAGCACGACTGGGCGTGGATACAGCACGACTAGACGTGGATACAGCACGACTGGGCGTGGATACAGCACGACTAGACGTGGATACAGCACGACTGGACGTGGATACAGCACGACTGGACGTGGATACAGCACGACTGGGCGTGGATACAGCACGACTGGACGTGGATACAACACGACTGGACGTGGATACAGCACGACTGGGCGTGGATACAGCACGACTGGACGTGGATAAATCAAGAGGATGGTGGAGAAAGAGGAGACGGCAGCGAAGGCGATGGTTTACTGAAGGAAAAACCAGTGGTTGAGGACTGTACCTGGTGGGAAATTTCAGGTGTGGAACAAGTGTGGGGGAAAAAGGGGAAAACGAGGAACAGGACCCAGATTCACGAAGTAGTTACGCAAGTACTTACGAACGTGTACATCTTTCCACAATCTTTGACGGCTTTGGTTACAGTTATTAAAACAGTTTACAAGCATGAAAACTTCCCAATCAACTGTTGTTATTGTTATAAACAGCCTCCTGGTGCTTCGGAGCTTATTAATTGTTTAATAATTGTAAACAAAGCCTACAAATATTGAGAAAAGATGTACAGGTTCGTAAGTGCTTGCGTAACTACTTCGTGAATCTGGCCCAAAAAACTGTATGTGTGCCTCTACAAATTCATAAGCTTTTTACTACTTTTTCCCCAAAATGGAACAGGAGTGTGAATGTTTGTTAGGATACACAACATCGCACAAAGATTGTGATGTTGACACAATTTAATTTGTGTCAACATCACAAATTTCTAAGACACAATTTCAGAAAAACGGACGAATCCAATTCAACTACAACACACAAAATTAATACACATACTTATTGTATTCGCATACATCCCTATGTACTGCACTCTGTCGTGTATATATATATATATATATATATATATATATATATATATATATATATATATATATATATATATATATATATATATATATATATATATATATATATATATATATGCAATTGACGATCACAAAACACTAACATATATATATATGTTATATATATATATATATATATATATATATATATATATATATATATATATATATATATATATATATATTTACGCGAAAGTAGAATAATTTTCGTGTCCCTTGGGAGGCGAGAGAGTATATATATACGATATATTCTATGTCTAATAATAGAGTGTGGTGGCAGGGTAAAGCGGGTTCTATTCAGGGAAATTCGAGACCGATGCTGGGGAAACTTGTGGCAGGATTTAGCGAGTCAAAAGGAATTGGGGTTTGCTGAGGGGAATAACAGGCCCTCCTGGAACGCTGTCTAATGTTACCGGGATTTCCTTTCAGCCTGGAATTTCAGATTAAACGCCAGGAAAGCGTTCGATTATTCGATAAAATTTATTGCTAATAATAATGCGAAATTCGCTCGTTCCTCCTTCCCTCCTTCTCTCTCCTCTCTCTCTCTATCTCCTTCAGCTCTTTCTCTTCATGATTACTTTACCTTTAAGAGTTTACGGGCTCACCATAGCCCGTGCTACTTGGCACTTTATGTTCTGAGTAGCTGAATCTAAAACAACAACAACTCTAAGAATACATACAGTAAGCCAAGAATACATATTCGGCTTGTCAGAGGGGGGGGGGGTAGGCGTGGATAGATGGATAGGAGAAGGTGGGGGGGGGGGGGGCATGGGATAGGCCACAAGAGGTTAAATAATTTATCATACTTTTCGGTTAAAGATAAGGATTATTTTTTAAGTCTCATCGTTGCTCTACCGAAATAAAACGGGTCTGATTGTGCGTTAACCGACCGGTGAAATTGTAGTTGAGTCGTTAGCTCAGCTGCGTTATTTATACACAAAAATAATCATGTTTTCTCTCGTGAGGTGGAATAAAAGGACTGCTGTTAGACCTGATTACTATTGCATTTCTGATTGTTAACGTAATTAACGTCATTAAACCTAACCAAATTAAATCCAAACTTTGTTCATATCAAACTTTCCCAAAACCTAACTTAGCCAAGCCTACCCAAACTAACCTAACCTAAACCAATTAATGTTATCAAACACCATCTTACCTAACCTAACCTAACCTAACCTAACTTAGCCTAACCTAACCTAACCTAACCTAACCTAACTTAGCCTAACCTAACCTAACCTAACTTAGCCTAACCTAACCTAACCTAACTTAGCCTAACCTAACCTAACCTAACTTAGCCTAACCTAACCTAACCTAACCTAACCTAACTTAGCCTAGCCTAACCTAACCTAACCTAACTTAGCCTAACCAAACCTAAGCAAACTTACCCAAAACAAACCAAAAACAAAACCTAATCTAATACCATACCTTGAGGTTACCTTTACCTTGAGGTGCTTCCGGGGCTTAGCGTCCCCGCGGCCCGGTCGTCGACCAGGCCTCCTGATCTCCTGGACCATAGCATTAGTTTCGAAAACAAATCCCAAGTTGCTTATGAACGAGGAAGGTGTTCGTATACACTCCAAAAATAAAATATTACCCGCGACTCTGTGAGTGAGGAGGCGCAATTCCTTATCTCTTGTGCGCAATTCCTTATCTCTGGGGGATATTTCACTGAATATTGCAGAGTCGCTACGTGACTCCTGGATTCCAACCCTCTATTGCCGGATCTGGAGATGAAATTGAACAATCCCTCTTTTGTAAGGGAAAGAATCAAGAATTATGTGTGTGTGAGAGAGATCGAGAGCGAGAGCGAGAGAGAGAGCGAGAGAGAGAGAGAGAGAGAGAGAGAGAGAGAGAGAGAGAGAGAGAGAGAGAGAGAGAGAGAGAGAGAGAGAGAGAGAGAGAGAGAGAGAGAGAGAGAGAGAGAGAGAGAGAGAGAGAGAGAGAGAGAGAAAAGGAAGACAGGGCTCTTTGGAAGGACTTTTCACAGGAGTACCAACCGAACAAGAGAACCACCCAACCATCCGCCAACAGAAATCACCTGAAATTCTCCAAAACTCCATCTACAGCATTTGACCAACCATCCAACCTACCACCCTGTGCTCCTTCCCCTCTCCCCAACCCCCCAAACCATCCCCCCATCCCATCCCCTCCATCCCATCCCCTCCATCCCATCCCCCCATCCCATCCCCATCCCTCGCTAACTCGCACCAAACACCACCATTCCATTCTCTACTTACCCAAGTGCTAACAAGCTCCCAATCCATTCTTTCTTCTTTTTCTTGTTATTTCGCAGCAGCTGTGGAGAGCTGATTGGCCTGACTCGACTCGCCGCTCAGACCACCAGCAGACAAGAGTCAATCAGATCACCAGCAGACAAGTGTCAATCAGACCACCAGCAGACAAGAGTCAATCAGACCACCAGCAGACAAGTGTCAATCAGACCACCAGCAGACAAGAGTCAATCAGACCGCCAGCAGACAAGTGTCAATCAGACCACCAGCAGGCAAGAGTCAATCAGACCACCAGCAAACAAGTGTCAATCAGACCACCAGCTGACAAGTGTCAATCAGACCACCAGCAGACAAGTGTCAATCAGACCACCAGCAGACAAGAGTCAATCAGACCACCAGCAGACAAGTGTCAATCAGACCACCAGCAGACAAGGGTCAATCAGACCACCAGCAGACAAGTGTCAATCAGACCACCAGCAGACAAGTGTCAATCAGACCAGCAGCAAACAAGTGTCAATCAGACCACCAGCAGACAAGAGTCAATCAGACCACCAGCAGACAAGAGTCAATCAGACCAGCAGCAGACAAGAGTCAATCAGATTATAAACTACACTTAACTCTGTGTGGCTTTATATTAGATTCGAACCCTCGTCACGGCCCTTGTGGATTTGTTCTTTATATTAGAATTGATGTAAGTCAGCCTTTTACCCGCCTCTACCGAAGGTTGGGAGTCCTCCATAAGTCAGCCCACCACATGGCCTGTTTACGTAAAAGCAGCTAAACACGTGACTACGGGCTCACCATAGCCCGTGCTACTTGCCCCCGCTCCTGTGCCAGGTAAGTTACGGGCTCACCATAGCCCGTGTTACTTGCCCCGCTCCTGTGCCAGGTAAGTTACGGGCTCACCATAGCCCGTGCTATTTGCCACGCTCCTGTGCCAGGTAAGTTACGGGCTCACCATAGCCCGTGTTACTTGCCCCGCTCCTGTGCCAGGTAAGTTACGGGCTCACCATAGCCCGTGCTACTTGCCACGCTCCTGTGCCAGGTAAGTTACGGGCTCACCATAGCCCGTGTTACTTGCCCCGCTCCTGTGCCAGGTAAGTTACGGGCTCACCATAGCCCGTGCTACTTGGAACTTTTGTGTTCCAAGTAACTGAATCCATAACAACAACAACAACAGGTAAACACGTGAAAGGACTTTTTTTTATCAGACATGAATAGCTACTAAGGAACCGCCTCTCCCGCACTCTGAACAAAAGAGTGGAATCAAACTATTCTCCAACTCTGCTTAACATGAACAAATCCACAAGGGCCGTGATGAGGGTTCGAACCTACGTCCGGGATGATCCCAGACGTTCGACGCTATTGTGATTTATGTGTGTATCTGGTTAACATGTTTACAATGGTTGGGATAACAAATACAGGCCAACCAAAGCACACAAATGAACAAATACACAAATCCAATATTTGGGCTATTGAATCTTTTGGACCCCCCCCCCCCCTCTTTGAAATATACTAGTGGAACCACTTTACTTGTTGCTAACTCAGATCTGTCGTAAGTGCATGACCAATTGTCCATCTATATAAACTTGTCTTTTACATGGTTGGCGTTCGATCTTTGGTGGTCCAAGTGATTGGGCACCGCACCTTTACTCCGTCCTCACATACCCGCTCCTTGTCCACATATGCCAACAATTTATTCAAAATTTCCTTGTCCATTTTAAAAAATTAAGAACAATTTTATTTATATTATTCTTAAGCTGTATCTCTTATCAACCCATCCCTGCCCTTGTGTGGCAGTGCACAATAGAAAGTTGAATTACACATTCGTACATGATATATATGTGCTTCAGCCTACACTTCAGACCTATTGTCTTGTGTATGGCCCTCTGTCCTGCGTGACAGTGAATACTAGCATTATCCTCACTCTAATAAGACTTAATTGAATTTCTTAGTTTAGGCAAAATTGCAATTAAATTTTGTCAATAAAGATGTTAATAATAATAAAAGCTCCGGGTCCTCATATCTGAACTCCTTGTCCTCCCTTCCAAGTTCTGTATAGTGATAATGGCTTAGTACTCTCTCCTCATAATTACCTTACCTTAATTGCTGTACCAAAATCGATAACTCGATAACACAGCTGACCCCTCAGCCCACCTAACGTCTTCCATGCTGCCAGAACAATCTTTAGTGCCCAAACTGAACTAAATTTTAGGCAAGTATGATCTAGTTATAATTAATCAATCGGGTATATAATTGTGAAAAGACCTCGGAGCCTACATACCTGACAGAAGGTAAACAGAACAAGGTAATCTGGCACTAACAAAAGGCTCCTCACGTTTTGCAGTCTAATTAACAACCGAACAGCTCTAAACAAACAAGACACTACATAATCATTCAAGGTTTGAAAATACTCTACATATGATCACTCTACCAATCAACGTGTTATCGATACAGACAAATTCAGCTCTTGCTGATACAGCATAATTACAAAAAGATAAGGATCGTAAAGCAAGAAAGAAAATGAAGCAAACTGAGGTCATTCGCCACGCCAGCGAGTCCATCAACTGGCTGGCCTTCAGGTAGACTCTTTCCAGCGGATCGCATTCCAGATAAAACATTGAAGAGGCAAAAGTAGTTAACCTGTTAACCAGATCACAACAAAAATCTACCAGCAGTATACACCCACCAGAGATATCAGAGAGAACTATAGATAACACCAGAACTCTTTCATTAATGTTGTAAATTTTTTGTTTCAACCAAAGTCGTGAACATTCATTTATACAATGCTAACCAGCATTTTCTTTTGTCCTCTTTGGACAGTTAGAGGTCAGTAAGCATAAAGTGTAGCGAGTTATTGAGCGTTTAACCACAAAAGGTGATCGAAATGCTTCAGATGTACACCGGCTGAATTTCCGAGCAACACGAAACATAGAAATCCACAAGAGAGATCCAACTGGTCTTTCAATATTGCAAAAGAGAGACATACGGCCTATGGCTGAGTCGGCCAACCAATACAGGAGAGACACGTCCTCATCACCTCCCAGACAAACCTCATGAACACATACACCAATGAGGATTATGAGGAGCAAAGCATCAATATCGAAGACCCACCAAAACCCTGAAGAAAAGTCTATCCTGCATCTAATTGTCAGACATTTAACAAACATCTTCACATGGCCAGTCATTAGACGAGAGACAACCCAGGTTCCCTGTACACTATACGATTGATCTAGACATGGCCACACGATTGATCCACTCCCACACATGGCAAATTAATCTTCAAGGTGTGATAGGGGTCTTCAGAAGTACAAGGAACAGGGCCCCAGAACCTTCTGATAGCCTAGTTAGAACAGTTCAACTCCTACTGGAGAACTAGCCATTTCTCAATGCACACAACGCAATATTACCATAAGAACATATTCCAGAGCCTTTTCGAGCATCAAGGTCGAGCCTCATGCATAAGCCTCAAAAGGACAAAAACCAATTGGACTTTCTAGTTAGATTGGCAGGCTTATCGTTTACCTCCTAGTCAATCCCACACGTAGGAAAGTTCACAATACACCTCCCACATGTCTCAGATATAGGGGAGAAGTCTGCCTTCTTGAGAGGTGAGCGAAAAGCTGTCTAGCAGGTGGGCGTGGAGCCTACCAGTGTGGTGGGCGTGGAGCCTGCCAGTGGGGTGGGCGTGGAGCCTGCCACTGAGGTGGGCGTGGAGCCTGCCAGTGTGGTGGGCGTTGAGCCTGCCAGTGGGGTGGGCGGGGAGCCTGCCAGTGGGGTGGGCGGGGAGCCTGCCAGTGGGGTGGGCGTGGAGCCTGCCAGTGGGGTGGGCGTGGAGCCTGCCAGTGGGGTGGGCGTGGAGCCTGCCAGTGGAGTGGGCGTGGAGCCTGCCAGTGGGGTGGGCGTGGAGCCTGCCAGTGTGGTGGGCGTGGAGCCTGCCAGTAGGGTGGGCGTGGAGCCTGCTACCGGAACCCCAAGACGGGAAGAAGCCAGCCCAGACACTGGTCCAATCCCTCCCTGGAGACTTGAGTGGGGAGTCACCAAGCTGGTAAATGAACGCATACAAACTGGTGGAAGTTACTGAAGTGCACTGGAGTGCACGATGCCTCGCGCCAAGCTCGCTTTAATATTCAATCAATGGAGGCTTGTGAGGTATTCATATCCGGTGCAACTGCAGAGACTGAGTAAAATGGATTCATGAAAGTGATCAACAAGGCAAGTCTTCGCAATGAAAGACGCGGTGCAAGATGGCTCTTAGGAATAATCATTGCTAATGGTCGTATTGAAGCATCGTCTAACAGCCTTGTAACTTAATTAACCTACATCCCTCTACACCCATTATTTCCAGGGTCTCGTTGCAGCTTCCTTACTTCTGATGTTCTTATGGTGGCTGGGACAGTAAGCCGGATGTTGTCTTGCTCTTGAAGGTGATTAAAGATGAATAAAACTGTTTTCTGGCTGTTGTTAGTCGAGTTTCTTTGATATGTAGTGATTCGCTGATGTCGTCATATCTATGGATTATTTCAGTGTTGTTTGTCAGGACATATCTGGTGATAACCTGGTTGAGAGTAAAGATTATGTGTTCCGTGAAGGAACCTTGCTCTTTGTGAATTGTGAGGCACCTTGAAATAGATGTTGTTGTCTCGCAAAGCTACTGAGATCGTTGGAGTTGACAGTCCCTAAGTGGGCAAGTGAAGGCAAGATGATATTCATCGATAAGAGCAAGAAGACTGCCAATTGCCTCATAATCTCTGGCGACATCAAGCGAATCGCCCTGGAAGAGTCAAATGTTATATACTGCTACACATGGCCACCTAGGGACTGTCAGAGCCAACGATCTCAGTATATAGGTAAGACAACAAACTTGCTTTTAAGGCGCCTGACAAAGCCCAGACAGCCATGTTCAATTTAAAGAACATACAATGTTTACACACAACTAAACCATATATAAGAAAACATTTTAACCGCGTAAAAATTAAAATTCACAGAGAGATGATATTTATACATATTTTTTAATACTCTTAAAATGTTGAGTGTTTGGATGAGGCTGTCAGTGCTGACCCCGTCACCTACACCAGGCGCTGACCCCGTCACCTACACCAGGCGCTGACCCCGTCACCTACACCAGGTGCTGACCCCGTCACCTACACCAGGTGCTGACCCTGTCACCTACACCAGGCGCTGACCCCGTCACCTACACCAGGTGCTGACCCCGTCACCTACCCCAGGCGCTGACCCCGTCACCTACACCAGGCGCTGATCCTGTCACCTACACCAGGCGCTGATCCCGTCACCTACACCAGTTGCTGACCCCGTCACCTACACCAGGTGCTGACCCCGTCACCTACACCAGGTGCTGACCCCGTCACCTACACCAGGCGCTGATCCCGTCACCTACACCAGGTGCTGATCCCGTCACCTACACCAGGCGCTGACCCCGTCACCTACACCAGGTGCTGACCCCGTCACCTACACCAGGCGCTGATCCCGTCACCTACACCAGGTGCTGATCCCGTCACCTACACCAGGCGCTGACCCCGTCACCTACACCAGGTGCTGACCCCGTCACCTACACCAGGTGCTGACCCCGTCACCTACAC